>NC_041382.1:12472089-12501971 GCF_002162155.2 Triticum dicoccoides | reverse complement strand
AAGTTGTTTAAAGTTCATTATATCGTTTCTAAGAGAGATGATCTTAGCGGGAGGAAAATACTTAGAGATAAAAGCATCTTTGCACTTGTTCCATGAATCAATACTATTCTTAGGCAAAGATGAAAACCAAGCTTTAGCACGATCTCTAAGCGAAAAACGAAATAGCTTCAATTTAACAACATCATTGTTGACATCTGTTTTCTTTTGCGTATCACATAAATCAACGAAGCTATTCAGATGAGTAGCGGCATCTTCACTAGGAAGGCCGGCGAATTGATCTTTCATAACAAGATTCAACAAAGCAGTATTAATTTCACAAGAATCAGCATCGGTAAGAGGAGCAATCGGAGTGCTAAGGTAATCATTATTATTGGTATAGGTGAAGTCACACAATTTTGTAGTATCTTGAGCCATCGCGACAAACAAGCAATCTAACACACGAGCAAACAAAAAGCAAGCGAAAAAAAGAGGCAAATAGAGAGGGAGGATAGAGAGAGAGAGGGCGAATAAAACGGCAAGGGTGAATTGGGGGGAGAGGGAAACGAGAGGCAAATGGCAAATAATGTAATGCGAGAGATAGGGATTGTGATGGGTACTTGGTATGTTGATTTTTTGCGTAGAGTCCCCGGCAACGGCGCCAGAAATCCTTCTTGCTACGTATTGAGCTTGCGTTGGTTTCCCCGAAGAGGAAGGGATGATGCGCAGTGTAGCGTAAGTATTTCCCTCAGTTTTTGAGAACCAAGGTATCAATCCATTAGGAGCCCATGCTCAAGTCCCTCGTACCTGCACAAAGCGGTAGCTACTCGCAACCAACGCGATTAGGGGTTGTCAAGCCCTTCACGGTCACTTACGAGAGTGAGATCTGATAGATATAATATTTTTGGTATTTTTGATATAAAGATGCAAAGTAAAAAGTAAAGGCAAAGTAAATAGCAAAACAATATAAAAGTGATGGAGATTGATATGATGAGAATAGACCCGGGGGCCATAGGTTTCACTAGTGGCTTTTCTCAAGAGCATAAGTATTCTACAGTGGGTGAACAAATTACTGTTGAGTAATTGACAGAATTGAGGATAGTTATGAGAATATCTAGGCATGATCATGTATATAGGCATCACGTCCGTGACAAGTAGACCGAAATGATTCTGCATCTACTACTATTACTCCACTCATCGACCGCTATCCAGCATGCATCTAGAGTATTAAGTTAAAAACAGAGTAACGCCTTAAGCAAGATGACATGATGTAGAGAGATAAATTCATGCAATACGAAATAAACCCCATCTTGTTATCCTCGATGGAAACGATACAATACGTGCCTTGCTGCCCCTTCTGTCACTAGGAAAGGACACCGTCAGATCGAACCCAAAGCTAAGCACTTCTCCCATGGCAAGAACTACCAATCTAGTTGGCCAAACCAAACGGATAATTCGAAGAGACTTGCAAAGATAACCAATCATACATAAAAGAATTCAGAGAAGATTCAAATATTATTCATAGATAAACTTGATCATAAACCCACAATTCATCGGTCTCAACAAACACACCGCAAAAAGAAGATTACATCGAATAGATCTCCACGAGAGAGGGGGAGAACTTTGTATTGAGATTCAAAGAGAGAGAAGAAGCCATCTAGCTACTAACTATGGACCCGAAGGTCTAAGGTAAACTGCTCACACTTCATCGGAGAGGCTATGATGATGTAGAAGCCCTCCGTGATGACGGCCCTCTTCCGGCGGAGCTCCGGAACAGGCCCCAAGATGGGATCTCATGGATACAGAAAGTTGCGGCGGTGGAATTAGGTTTTTGGCTCGCTCCCTGTTCGTTTGGGGGTACGTAGGTATATATAGGAGGAAGGAGTACGTCGGTGGAGCTCCGAGGGGCCCACGAGGCAGGGGGCGCGTCCTGGGGGGGCGCCCCCACCCTCGTGACCGCCTCTTTTGTTCCTTGGAGCAGGGTCCAAGTCTCCTGGATCACGTTTGATGAGAAAATCACGTTCCCAAAGGTTTTATTCCGTTTGGACTCCGTTTGATATTCCGTTTTTTCGAAACACTGAAATAGGCAAAAAAACAGCAATTCTGGGCTGGGGCTCCGGTTAATAGGTAGTCCCAAAAATAATATAAAAGTGGAAAATAAAGCCCAATATAGTCCAAAATAGTAGATAATATAGCATGGAGCAATCAAAAATTATAGATACGTTGGAGACGTATCAGGCATCCCCAAGGTTAATTCCTGCTCGTCCTCGAGTAGGTAAATGATAAAAAGAGAATTTTTGATGCGGAGTGCTACTTGGCATAATTTCAATGCAAATCTTCTTAATTGTGGTATGAATATTCAGATTAGGGAGATTCAAGACAAAAGTTCATATTGACATAAAAATAATAATACTTCAAGCAAACCAACAAAGCAATTATATTTTCTTAAAGTAACATGGCCAAAGAAAGTTCATCCCTACAAAATCATATAGTTTAGTCATGCTCCATTTTCATCACACAAGAATGCTCTCATCATGCACAACCCCGATGATAAGCCAAGCAATTGTTTCATACATTAATAATTTCAAACTCATAAACTTTCACGCAATACATGAGCGTGAGCCATGGATATAGCACTATAGGTGAAATAGAATAATGATGGGGTTTATGTGGAGAAGACAAAAAAGGAGAAAGTCTCACATCAACGAGGATAATCAATGGGCTATGGAGATGATCATCGATTGATGTTAATGCAAGGAGTAGGGATTGCCATGCAATGGATGCAATAGAGCTATAAATGTATGAAAGCTCAACAAAAGAAAACTAAGTGTGTGTGCATCCAACTTGCTTGCTCATGAAGACCTAGGGCACTTGAGGAGGCCCATTGTTGGAATATACAAGCCAAGTTCTATAATGAAAATTCCCACTAGTATATGAAAGTGATAACTCAAGAGACTCTCTATATGAAGAACATGGTGCTACTTTGAAGCACAAGTGTGGAAAAAAGGAATAGTAGCATTGCCCTTTTTTTGGGGCCTTCTTTTTTTTGGCCTTTCTTTTTTTGGCCTTTCCTTTTTTTTATTTTTTTATTTTGGGACAATACTCTATTAATGATGATCATCACACTTCTATTTATTTACAAATTAATGATTACAACTCGATACTAGAATAAAGTATGACCCTATATGAATGCCTCCGGCGGTGTACCGGGATATGCAATGAATCAAGAGTGACAAGTATGAAAATTATGAACGGTGGCTTTGCCACAAATACTTTGTCAACTACATGATCATGCTAGGCAATATGGCAATGATGAATGTGTCATGATAAACTGGATGGTGGAAAGTTGCATGGCAATATATCTCGGAATGGCTATGGAAATGCCATAATAGGTAGGTATGGTGGCTGTTTTGAGGAAGATATAAGGAGGTTTATGTGTGACAGAGCGTATCATATCACGGGGTTTGGATGCACCAGCGAAGTTTGCATCAACTCTCGATGTGAGAAAGGGCAATGCACGGTATTGAAGAGGCTAGCAAGGATGGAAGGTTGAGAGTGCGTATAATCCATGGACTCAACATTAGTCATCAAGAACTCATATACTTATTGAAAAAATCAACAAGCTATCAAAAACCAAAGTATTACGCGCATGCTCCTAGGGGGATAGATTGATAGGAAAAGACAACCGCTCGTCCCCGACAGCCACTCATAAGGAGGACAATCAAATAACACCTCATGTTTCAAATTTGTTGCATAACGTTTACCATACGTGCATGCTACGGGACTTGCAAACTTTAACTCAAGCACTTCTCAAATTCACAATTACTCTACTAGCATGACTTTGATATTACTACCTCCACATCTCAAAACAATTATCAAGCATCCAACTTTTCTTAGTATTCAACACACTCAAAAGAAAGTTTCACAAATCTTGAATACCAAGCATGTTATTATTAAGCAAATTACCATGCTATTAAGACTCTCAAAATAATTTAAGTGAAGCATGAGAGATCAATAGTTTCTTTAAAACAAATCCACCACTGTGCTCTAAAAAAACCCTAAGTAAAGCACATAGAGCAAAATTATAACACTCAAGAGATATAAGTGAAGCACATAGAGCAAAACTATTTAGCTCAAAAGATATAAGTGAAGCACATAGAGTATTCTATCAAATTCTAATTCATGTATGGCTCTCTCAAAAGGTGTGTACAACAAGGATTATTGTGGCACACTAACAATAAAAGACACAAATAATACAAGACTCTCCAAGCAAAACACATATCATGTTGGTGAGTAAAAATATAGCTCCAAGTAAATTACCGATGGAAGTGGATGAAAGAGGGGATGCCTTCCGGGGCATCCCTAAGCTTTGACTTTTTGGTGTCCTTGGATTATCTTGGGGGTGTCATGGGCATCCCCAAGCTTAGGCTCTTGCCACTCCTTGTTCCATAATCCATCACAAGAATTCACCCAAAACTTGAAAACTTCACAACACAAAACTTAAAGTAGAAAACTCGTGAGCTCCGTTAGCGAAAGAAAAAAAAAGACCACTTCAAGGTACTGTAATTAACTCAGTCTTTATTTATATTGGTGTTAAACCTACTGTATTCCAACTTCTCTATGGATTATAAACTATTTTACTAACCATACATTCATCAAAATAAGCAAACAACACACGAAAAACAGAATCTGTCAAAAACAGAACAGTCTGTAGTAATCTGTAGCTAGCGCAAGATCTGGAACCCCAAAAATTCTAAAATAAATTGCTAGAAGTGAGGAACTTATCTATTAATCATCTGAAAAAAGAATTAACTAAATAGCACTCTACAAATAAAAATGACAGCAGTTCTCGTGAGCGCTAAAGTTTCTGTTTTTTACAGCAAGTTCAACAAGACTTTCCCCAAGTCTTCCCAACGGTTCTACTTGGCACAAACACTAATTAAACACAAAAAACACAACCAAAACAGAGGCTAAATAATTTATTTATTACTAAACAGGAGCAAAAATCAAGGAATAAAAATAAAATTGGGTTGCCTCCCAACAAGCGCTATCGTTTAACGCCCCTAGCTAGGCATAACAAGCAAAGATAGATCTAGGTATTGTCATCTTTGGTAGGCAATTCTTCAATGAGGCATCTACCATCTTTAGAAGTTTCTTTATTTTTATTAATTATCAAGCTTTTGGGCATAAGATCGAAAAATTCATTTGTAACAAATGGTTCCTTAATGATAGCAAAAATATTGGGATGAACACTTATAGATTTAAGATCCGCAGTTTCCTTACTAGATGATTCACCCTTATTTTTAGGAACATACGTAAGCTTGGCAATTTTAGTAGGAGGACTTGCAGTGTTCTTTACGGAAGAAAAAGCTGTTCCCAAGTTTGTAATGATACTCTCAAGTTTATCAATTCTAGTAGAATCTAAGTTTATCTTCTCATTAACTATGGGTTCCTTTTCCTTGATATTTTTCAAAGTCCTTCCTACCTTAGATCCATATTGAGTAATTTGATTGTGGATCTTTTTATCTAGATTTTCAATTAATTCAATAGTAGCAATTTTATTTTCAATAATTTCAAGTTTTTGCATAACATGCTCCAAAGTTAACATGGTTCCATTAACCAAAAGAGGTGGTGAGCCAAATAAATCTAACATAGCATTATAAGAATCAAAAGTATGGCTACCCAAGAAGTTCCCTCCGGTAATGGTATCGAGGATATGTCTATACCAAGGATTAACACCTACATAAAAATTGCGGAGAAGAACTAAAGTAGATTGCTTCCTGGTAGATCTATTTTTAGCATTGCAAATTCTATACTAAGCATCTTTTAGATTTTATCCCTCCCTTTGTTTAAAATTTAGAACTTCATTCTTGGGAGACAACGGAGAAGATATGAGATTAGCCATGACGACAAGCAAACAAACTAGCACACGAGCAAACAAGGGCAAACGGGCCAAAGAGGCAAATAGAGAGGGAGGATAGAGAGAGAGAGGGCGAATAAAACGGCAAGGGTGAAGTGGGGGAGAGAAAAACGAGAGGCAAATGGCAAATAATGTAATGCGAGAGATAGGGATTGGGATGGGTACTTGGTATGTTGACTTTTTGCGTAGACTCCCCGGCAACGGCGCCAGAAAAATTCTTCTTGCTACCTTTTGAGCTTGCGTTTGATTTCCCCGAAGAGGAAAGGATGATGCAGTAGAGTAGCGTAAGTATTTCCCTCAGTTTTTGAGAACCAATGTATCAATCCAGTAGGAGCCCACGCTCAAGTCCCTCATACCTGCACAAAACGATAGCTACTCGCAACCAACGCGATTAGGGGTTGTCAATCCCTTCACGATCACTTACGAGAGTGAGATCTGATAGATATAATATTTTTGGTATTTTGGTATAAAGATGCAAAGTGGAAAGTAAAAGAAAAGTAAAAAAGCAAAGTAAGATTAAAGTGATGGAGATTGATATGATGAGAATGGACCCGGGGGCCATAGGTTTCACTAGTGGCTTCTCTCAAGAGCATAAGTATTCTACGGTGGGTGAACAAATTACTGTTGAGCAATTGACAGAATTGAGCATAGTTATGAGAATATCTAGGCATGATCATGTATATAGGCATCACGTCCATGACAAGTAGACCGAAACGATTCTGCATCTACTACTATTACTCCACTCATCGTCCGCTATCCAGCATGCATCTAGAGTATTAAGTTAAAAATAGAGTAACGCCTTAAGCAAGATGACATGATGTAGAGAGATAAATTCATGCAATATGAAATAAACCCCATCTTGTTATCCTCGATGGCAACGATACAATACGTGCCTTGCTGCCCCTTCTGTCACTGGGAAATGACACCGCAAGATCGAACCCAAATCTAAGCACTTCTCCCATGGCAAGAACTACCAATCTAGTTGGCCAAACCAAACGGATAATTCGAAGAGACATGCAAAGATAACCAATCATACATAAAAGAATTCAGAGTTGATTCAAATATTATTCATAGATAAACTTGATCATAAACCCACAATTCATCGATCTCAACAAACACACCGCAAAAAGAAGATTACATCGAATAGATCTCCACGAGAGAGTGGGAGAACTTTGTATTGAGATTCAAAAAGAGAGAAGAAGCCATCTAGCTACTAACTATGGACCCGAAGGTCTGAGGTAAACTACTCACACTTCATCGGAGAGGCTATGATGATGTAGAAGCCCTCCTTGATGACGGCCCTCTTCCGGCGGAGCTCCGGAACAGGCCCCAAGATAGGATCCCGTGGATACAGAAAGTTGCGGTGGTGGAATTAGGTTTTTGGCTCCCTCCCTGTTTGTTTGGGTGTACGTAGGTATATATAGGAGGAAGGAGTACGTCGGTGGAGCTCCGAGGGGCCCACGAGGCAGGGGGCGCGCCCTTGGGGGGGCGCCCCCCACCCTCGTGACCGCCTCTTTTGTTCCTTGGAGCAGGGTCCAAGTCTCCTGGATCACGTTCGGTAAGAAAATCACGTTCCCGAAGGTTTTATTCCGTTTGGACTCCGTTTGACATTCCATTTCTTCGAAACACTGAAATAGGCAAAAAAACAGCAATATGTTAGTCCCAAAAATAATATAAAAATGGAAAATAAAGCCCAATATAGTCCAAAACAGTAGATAATATAGCATGGAGCAATCAAAAATTATAGATACGTTGGAATAGTATCAATTACCTTTCTGAAATAGACAGATTTGAAAAAAAAAGTATAATCTTAAAATTTTGTGACGATGTCCCTAGTGTTCTAATGTGCTAGTTTTTACAAATCTTCTTACTGTCTAACATATTCCTACAAAATACACAAATCAATATTTTTCATCAAAAACGAAATTGTCATGTCAAATAAACATGCTAACAAATTAGCATATTAGATAAAATTCAGGTCAACAAACACGATATTCCCTCTGTTTCATAATGTAGTGCATATAGATTTTCAGGAAAGTCAAACCTTCCAATCTTTGACCAAGTTTATAGATAAAACTATTTATATCTATGATACAAAATGTCTATTTGGTATTCTAAATGTATATGTTTTTCTCTGCAAACTTGGTCAAAGTTTGTAATGTTTGACTTGTCAAAAAATCTATACATACTATATTATGGAACTGAGGGAGTACACAGGTGTGATGATTATATCTCATGATTATATCTCATGATTAAAGTACTAAAGTTACTATATTATGAAAGTTAGGGTTCGTGACTCTCGCCGGCGCCGGCGCAGGTCCGCCTCGTCTCCGGTGGCCCTAGGGCCATGGAGGCGCGGTGGATCCTGGCAAGGGCCGGCGGGAGGGCTTCGTTTTTAGTCGTTTTTTCAATCTTGCTAGGGTTTGTGTCCTACTCAGAAAGGCGAGACGGCGGCGGCTCCCTGAAGATGGAATAAAGGTCTCCCCGTCTAGCCCCCGTTCCGGCGGTGCGTCTAGCATCGTTGGTGGGCGTGTGGAGGTGTGTCTCCGGCAGATCTATCTTTGATGAATTTGCTCGGATCTCGTCGTTGTTCGTCTACGTTCGTGTGTCTTCAGTTTGGATCCTTTCGATCTACGTTATTTTTCATCGGCGGCGGTTGCTGTTCTGGGGTGCTGATCCTATGTGGCCTTAGCACGATGACTTCCCGACTGTCTATTACAACAAGTTGTGCCCGGCTCCGGCGATGGAGGGGCGATGACGGCGGCGCGCCTTCGGCTTGCTTCGGTGCTTATAGTCGTCGCTAGATGGTCTACGGATCTAGATGTAATTTTTATTTCTAGTGTTCGTTGTACTGCATGATTGAAGATAAATAGATTGAAAGTTTTTTGAAAAAAAAACGTACAGACCTAGGGGGCAGGGGTTTGCTTTGCTCAATCTGCTAGTGCTCTAGCTAGACGGCGTGGAAATAATTGGGAGGCATGGGCAGCACGCAGCGCTGCCTGCCGCACATGTTGGTTTGCCTTTCCACGAAAGCTGTTTCCAAAAAGGAAATATAATAGAAGGGTGAGATACAAAAATGGAAGGATGAGATGCTGTCGGGAAGCACTCCGTAGTTGCTATATATATCTACCACCCACGAACTATTCCCTCCAAGAATGTATGGCCCCATAAGTGTGTGGTAGAGTATTAAGTCCTTAATTTTTTTATACAAGAAGGGCCCCAAGAACCTTGATGCTGACTATATATAAATAGCTTTGCCTTTGCGGTTGTATGGTTAGTAGGACAGTCAGTCCACCGGAGATTAAGTTCTAGACTTGACATTGTTGATGATTAGGAGAACAGTGTTATCCCATCCCATCAGAGTTCAAGTTCTAGACTTAACATTGGTGCTTGCATTTTTCTGGATTTAGTCCAGACCTTTCAACGATGTGTGGTCATACGTTCCTATTGATTATGATGACGTCTATGGCAAATTCGTCAATCTGAAGATGATGTGCCGGCTTAATTTCTTGCAGTTGCTCATGGAGGTAGGTTGTGCTTGCGGGTGTTCATAGGATGAGTATATATGCATATGTATGAGCGTCTGCATTTGTACCGTATTCAAAAAACAAAAATAGCTCTTTTAAGCAAGGACCCCAAAGACACAACAAAATACAAACCGGTCATGTCAAATTACACAAAAGACCCCATGTGATAAACATAGAATACAATCAGGTCCCTCCATAACAGCTTGGCCAAGAGGGCTCCTCCTAGGTTCGGACATGGGATAGCAACCAGCCGAGGGTCAGCCACCAGTCCATTACAGCCAAGAGATAAGGCTAAGCCGCCACCGAAGCAATGTCGGACACGTCAGACACCAAAGATGGCGTCATTGTAAAGGTGTCAAGCCTCTACCCCAACCTCTCCGACAACCAAAACAGCGGAGAAGCGAGGGACATACATGAGGTGGTGGGGATGGAGGCATTCTCAAGGAACGAAGGGGATTGTCAGGGCACAAGTAGCCACAGAAGCGAAACTCCTAGAAACCCAGTTCCACATCGCAAATTTCACTATAGAAGATAATTCAGTTAGGTGGTAGGAAAATAGAAAGGGCAAGTGGGCAGCAGTCCACACCCACATGGTAATCATTCAATTGCGTGCATTGATCTGTATAAACAGACATGCATCTGCTACATACGCACAACTAATCATTCATCGAACGGGCGCTACAAAGAGTTCCTTACTGTTGGAGTATAATGTCCGGCCCTTTTTCACAGATCGGTTTTTTGATTGTATTGGTTAGAGCATGCACTTCTACATGGTATCGGAGCCAAGAGGTCTTAAGTTCAAGACCCGGCTGGCGCAATTAAATTGCAGCCCACTTTCGGTCCACGTTTAGATCTGAGGGAGCCACACGTGAGGGGGAGTGTTGACGTATAATGTGATGTCTAGTCTCTTTCATCAGATCGGTCTAATGGATGAACTGATTAGGTGCATAAACTTACAACTAAGAGGTTCAGGATTCAAAACCCAGTAAACGCAATAAATAATTGCGGACTGCCCCTGCTTCCGCTGCCCACGACATATAGCTCCAAAGGAGCATATGCGTGAGGGGGAATGTTGGAGTATAATGTTCGGCCCTCTCTCACAGATCGGTTTTTTGTTGCATTGGCTAGAGCATGCACTTCTACACTTACCCTTTGAACATATTAAAGCCGCCGCCCTCACATTTGCGAGTTCCATTGTGCTAGTTTTGTATAGTCTTCCATTGAATTTAAACTTTTGAAAAATTGAATGACCAGATTTCCATCAAATTTCAGATAAAAGATAGGATGGAGTGTGCTCTGTGAGTGATAAATGTGCCCGAATAAAGGTACTCGAGGGGCCAAAAAGAAAAGTATGAGCCTGGAAGAGAGTGAAGTGGGGGAGACGAAAGAATATGGTTATTTCGTAACTAGAGAATGCGTTTTTTTTGGCATAAAGAGAGCATACGGTTTGTGGCGGGAAATATAAAGGGTAATTGATTGGCGAAATTGCTTTGCGTATGACTAATTACATCCGATTTGCATACGGTATGATGATCCTACGTCTGTTCTTAAAGGAGCGATTTGATCCTAGGGTGACTGACTAAGGTCGTACAACAACATGCAATACGGTCGAGCGGAGACTTCCTGGACTGGCGTTATGCCGCTCTCCACCTCTCTTCCTCCTCCTCGTTCTCTCCGCCCCAGCTACCTAATCCCTTCTCATCACTGAGGATTCCACTTCGAACTATCTCTCTTCCACTGTTTTCCTCTGCTTTTTCTCCTGCCTGTGCTCTTCCTATGGAGCCACATGAATCTCATAGCCATCTACCTGATCCCCTGGTCAACACAGAGAATTTCAATCCAGATCCTGAGTAAGATTCTGACTTCTTTGGGCCAAGTTTCAGAGTTTCATCCTTTTATTCAGGCCATGCTCTTTGCTAAACCTGATTACATGTGCGGAATTATTAAGCTATCTGTGGTCAGTTCTGTTAGAGACAAGATTTGGATATCTTTCGATGAAAGATTTGCTACTTGGGTTTATTTGTTCTATGAAAAGATTGGCAGAATTTGTACTTTTTGTGGTCAGCTATTTCATAGTGTGCAGCACTGTGATACAAGGAATAATTTGTTGATTTCTAGACAAAGGTTGAAGATTCAGCTTGATCAAATCCCTGTTGCTAGATTTGGTCAGTGGATGAACAAGGTTGAACTCATTCCGCTTGCAAATTCAGAAGTTTTGCCTCAAAGTTCAGATCCTGCTTTCTCCACTTTTTCCAATCCTCAGCTCATCAGATTGCAGAAGCAGACTCAACATGATTCCTCAGAAAAGGATAAATTTCAAAATATCTCCTTGCAAATTCAGAGCAACAATCACCCAGGTTCCTCTGCAAAGCAAAATCAAGGACAGAAACAATTTCTTGCTAATCGATCTCATGACCATGATAGTATTGTTCATGCCTCAGGCGGTGCCCAATTGATTTCAGTCGTAGTTGCTGCACCTAACGCAGTTATTGCTGACACAGACATAAGGCGGTGCATTTATGCAGGAGACAAAGTGATTGATAGTACTGACACCCCAATTCAGGTGGATGTCTCCAGGACCGCTCCGGTTCATGCGGGGAAAATAGAACAGTCCGACCCACTGACTACTTCAGCTTTGGACTTTCAGTCGGCACCACCTTCAACCCTGCATACCTTTCGTCAGGATGAACCTGCAAACCCCATTTCTTCCCCAAATCTGCTCAGTCTGCCTGCACTCTCTGCTCCTCTCACTTCTCAGAATCCAGTAATGCCTACTCCCTCTGCCACCATGGAGAACATTTTTCCAAGGGGAAGAGACAGCACTAGCCTTTTCCATAGACTTGGCTCCTCCACATCTCATTCATGGCGCAGGCTCCCTTCTCCTCCAAGTCTCGCCCCCAAAAGAACCGTTGAAGACATTCCAGATCCTCCTTTGCCACCAACAAAGAGACTAGAGTTGACCAATCTTCCTGATGCAGATCCTTCCACTCAAGAAACCCCAGCGGCAGGCGGAGCTCCTTCGGGCTCATTCAGAGTCCCCTTTTCGGCGTCGCTCGATCCCCATGCTGGGTCGAGCCTTCTCGGAGCTCCTCCACCCGGGCTCGCACCTCTTGCCCATGCCACAACTGCTCGAGCCGGTTCCTCCCTCGCTTACCGATCTGAGGAACCAGCAGTTGGTGGTGCCCGCGCCGCCAATTCCCCCGCCCGTCCAGACTCAGGGTCTCAACTTGCCAAAAATCCATCGGTCAACAGGAGCAGCCATCGATCAACAACTTCAAGATGGGATATTCCCCCAACTGGGAGATCTGGAGGTATGCGTACCTCTGTCAAATACTTTCCTCGCCGTTGCTATGGTTCTACCTCTTGCCACCGCGAGACTGTTTCCAATCCGATGGCTAGTAGCGGTATGTTGTACGAAAGCAGCAACAAATTTGTGGCAAACTTGGATGTCAGGCCCACAGATAAGCAAAGCAAACTCACTAGGATCAGCGCAGAGAAGCGGCAGCTAGCTATGATCCATGGCCAATTCAGACGCCTTCAAACTCGCCTAGTTGAGATGCTGATAGCTCTTGCAAGGGCCCTATCTCTCCTCCTAGACATGATCGCTTCCAGTACATGGGTGTGGATGCTTGTCATAGCCCATATGGCACCACAGGGCAAGGCGCAGTGGAAAATCAAGATAACATTAGCTCCTCTCGCCAAGATGTTCCAATGGATGTTCTCATTACTCACCAGACAGATCACAATGCGACTGCCAACATGGAGATTTCAAATCAAGGAGAGGATGGCATGGATTACTCAGATTCTTGGGCAGCGGCGCATGGCCCTAACACGCCTGTTGCGTCATGAAAGCAATTAAAGCAATTGCTTGGAACTGTCGAGGTATGGGCAGGGGCCTTGGCAGTGAAAGAATGTCTTACCTTGCTAACTTGATGCGGTCTACTCATGCTAATGTAATGTTCATATCTGAGATTAAATCTTCCAAAATGCGTTCAGTTGATCTAATAAACAGATTTGATGTATCTAATGCTTTTGTTGTCCCTTCTAGACGTACTGCAGGGGGTCTTTGGCTTATGTGGAACGATGAGCTCAAAGTCACTGTCCATAGTTCTTCCTTCCACTATATATTAGCGAATGTTATCCATGTAGCCTCTGGGGTCAATTTTTGCTTGATCTGTATATATGGTGACCCATACCATAAGCAGACTAAGGTCATCTGGGACCAGGTTGCTGCATTTGTTTATGATAACTTAGGTAAACCCGTGGTTTGTATGGGTGACTTGAATGACATCTTGTATGATATCGATGGGTGCAATGGTAATATCAACTACTATCGTATGCATGCTTTTCGCTCTCTTGTCAAGAATTGTGGTCTCTTTGATATTGGTTATAGCGGTCCTGCTTATACTTGGCGTGGTAGACACAATACCTCTAAACCTGTTCTTAGACGCTTAGATCGTTGTCTCATTAACTCTCACTGGTGCTCCTTCTATCCAAATATGAAAGTCTTAAATTTACCTATTATTCTCAGTGATCATGCTCCTATTTTGATCTCTACTAATGGTAATTTTGTCAAACCTAGACAGACTTTCAAATTTGAAAACTGGTGGCTTATGGAACAAGATTTTCACTCCTTCACGAAAAATATTTGGAGCAATGCTTCTCATACTTCTTTTGCAGCAAAATCTTCCTATCTTGCAGGATCACTCAAAGCTTGGTGTAAAAAGAAGAAACCTCTACAAAATAAACTTGCGCTCTTGGAGGCAAAAATCAATGAACTTCAACAACTTCCTCTTCAGCATCAAAATCAAGATCTACAGTGTTCTCTCATGGCAAGGTATGAATTGACGCTTACTAAAATCAATCAGTACTACAAGCAAAGGAGCAAAAAGAATTGGGTAGCAAAACGGGATCATAATAGTAAATTTTTTCATCAAGCTGTCATTAAACGTAGGAAAAGAAATACTATTTGTTCCATTAAAGATGAGCATGATCTTGTTCACTGCAATCCTACTGCCATTATGCAAACTTTTGTGAATTACTTCAAATGTATTTTCTCTTCCCCTAATGACAATACGACTAGACCATTTCCTCACTCTCAGGGATACAATGATAACAATGATCATACTTATTCTATTCCTGATAATGCTGAAATTTTACAGATTCTTAAGGATATGAAGCTTAATGCCTCTCCTGGTCCCGACGGTTTCAATGTTGAATTTTATTTAGCTACTTGGGATTGGATAGGGGAAGAAGTCACTAAGCTTGTCACTAATTTTTATTAGACGGCTACCCTTCCTTTTCATATTAATAACACCAATATTGCTCTCATTCCTAAGAAATTGGTGCCTCTTGTTCCGTCTGATTATAGACCTATTAGTCTTTGTAATGTGATTTATAAAATTATTGCTAAATCTCTGGCTAATAGACTTAAGACTCACCTTCCTGACTATATTGATCCTGCTCAACAGGCTTTCATATAAGGTAGGCGTATTAGTGATAACATCATTATTGCTCAGGAAATTGCTCATTCTTTTTCTCTTAAATCTTGGAATCATAAAGCTTTCATGCTCAAGATTGATCTTGCTAAAGCTTTTGACCGTCTTGAGTGGAACTTCATAGTTTCTGCTTTGGCTCGTAAAGGACTGCATGGTCATTTCATAAATTTGGTTCATGCCTGTATCTCCTCACCTACTTTCTCTGTGCTTATTAATGGTCAACCCTCTCAAATATTTAAAAACTACAGAGGTATTAGATAGGGCTGCCCCATATCTCCTTATTTATTTGTTCTAGCTATCAATGAGCTATCCATTATGCTGAATGAGGCTTTGTAGGCCAATCATTTGTCTGGCATTTCTCTTGGACCAAATTGCCCTTCTGTGCATTCCTTACTGTTTGCAGACGATCTTCTTGTCTGTGGGCAAGCTACTTATCAGGAGGCTCAGGTTATGGCCAACTTGATTAATCACTTCTGTAATATCTCTGGCCAAACTCCTAACTGGAGTAAATCAGCTATTTTTTTAGTTCTCATGTTCCTCAGCAGGTAAGAGATGACATTAAAAGCATTTTTCCAGTAGCTAATCTAGATGATAGCTTCACTCATTTAGGTCATCCTCTCATTCTTCCTGCTAACAATAGAGCAGCTGCTTACAACTTTGCCTTAGATAAATTTCTTAACAAGCTGCCTTCCTATAAAGCTAATATGCTTTCTCATGCTGCTAGATTGGAATTAATCCGTTCTGTTTTCTCGGCCATTCCAGTTTATTACATGTCCAATATTTTATTCTCAAAAAATTTCATTGCTAAACTTACTTCAGTAATCAAAAACTTCTGGTGGACAGGTATTAGAGAAACAGATTCTAGGAAAAGTCTTTGCCTTCGTGCTTGGAAGGACATTTCAAATTCAAAAACAGAAGGAGGATTGGGTATCAGAAACTTGAAGGCAATTAATGAAAGTCTAATTCTAGCTGCGGCTTGGAGGTTAGCAATTAATCCTACTTCACATTTATATGCTGTACTCCGAGCCAAATATTACCCTAATACAACTATTTGGAAAGCTACTCCAGCTCCTCCTAAGTCTGCTTTTTTGGGCTGCTATTCTTAAAATGTTTCCCAAGATTAAAAATCATGCGTTCTACCAACTGACCCAGGGGAATATTTCTTTATGGAGCATGCCTTGGTGTACCAATTGGAATACTATTCATGACTACCTTATTCCTCAACATTCTGCTTTTGTTTATCCCTCTTTAGTTAAAGATCTTTGGATGACAGAAGCTAGGTCTTGGAATCATCAGCTCATCCACCAACTTTTTAGGGAACCTCTTGCTTCTCAAATCATTAATACCAATATTATTCAGGATGATAATGAAGATCTTCTTTGTTGGCCTTTAGCTCCCAATGGTACCTATTCTCCTAAACATGCTTAGAAAGTTTGTTTACAGGACATTCACGCTCATCCTAGAATAGCTCCTACTCAAGTCGCCACTGATTTAAAAAACTTTCTTAAAGTGTTGTGGAAAAACAATTCCATGCTCCCTAAAATCAAAACTTTCGCTTGGCGTCTTCTTAGTAAATCTCTGCCTACTGGTATGAGAGCAGGTAAATTTTTCGGTCATATTTCTCAAATTTGTTCTAGATGTGCGCATCAAGAAGACTATTTCCATCTTTTTTTCCTTTGTCACTTTGCTAGAGCTGCCTTGTTTGCGCACCCTTGGTTTATTAGATCCGACACTCTGGTTCATAATCATGATTCTCTCCTTTCAACCATTACTTCTTTTCTGAATTCTGGTCATCCTTTTGCTTCCATGCAAAATATTTTCAATTTCTTATGGTGCATTTGGAAAGAAAGGAATGAGCTCCTTTTTTAGCACAGGGAAGTACACCCGAACAGGATTCACATCATGGCTGCAAATACAGACTGCGCGTTGCAGGCTGAGGCACCGGTGTCAGGACAAGTGTACAACAGTTTTTCACACAGTTTGAATAATGAATAACATATACCTCTGCAGGGTACAACTATCAAGTCTGATCTCATCATTAAAGGGAATAAAATTTATTCTAATGCGGCCTTTCGATCTTCAAAAATTCCAGGTATTATGAGGGGACAGGTTGGTACAGGTATTGGAATTTACTTTTCTATTCCCATTGATCATGGTGAGATTAATATTCAGATTCAGGCATCTGCCCCTGTAACCACAGATCCTACTCATGCATAAGCCAAAGCTCTTTCTTGCGCTGCTCTTATTGCAAACAAATGGAATGTGCAGCAACCTACTTTTTTCACTGATTGTCTTCCTCTCGCTTCTGCTGCTGCTTCTAAGACCATTTCCCACCCTGCTACTCCTTGGAATATTTGAAATGAATTAGCCTCTTTTAATAGCATTTATTCTATTCTAAATGCTCAGGTGTTCCACATTTCTAGGAATCTAAATGGAGTGGCTCACAATCTTGCACAACAGGTGTACCAGGCTTCAGATCAGCCACTGATGATTTGCTCTACAAGATCACATGACACAAACCTCTGTCCTGTTGCGGCTGCTCTAGCTCAATTCTCTGGCACAGGGTTCCAACTACACAAGGTGTATTGCTACTAAAAACAGCACTCAAAGCAAGGGTCCTCCTGCCTGCAAGAATAGTTGGACTCTGGTGTTACCACAAGCATATGACAACACATCTCTACCGGTGCTGCTAGTCTTTTCTTTAAGCTGCAGTTCATCTGGTTGATTAGTTTTCAACCTATCTCTGCTTCTCCATTGCAGCCTCTTTTTCGGGCTCTGTCTCTTATTCTTCAGTCTGTTGCCCCTGTAACTTGTAATGACCCCATAAGCTGTCAATGGAAATTTAGGCACCTTTCAGGTGCCTTGCTTTGTTCAAAAAAAAATGTCGTACAACATCGGATGAAAAGTTGTCACTACATGTAGCACTGCTCAGTGATTGGGTGTCTGCGTAGTGGAGTAGATCACTTAATTGCAGCACGACCACTTGCTTAGTGGACTAGATCAGTGTTGCTTAGAGAGAGACGAGTATATCTATATACAGAGAGACATGCATGTATGCAGCACTACATGTTGAATATCATGGTTATTATGGAAATATAGGATAGCGTAGGATTTCTTTTGACTTGTCTTGTACTCCAAATAGACCATTCTACTTCTATATATATATATATATATATATATATATATATATATATATATATGCCCATGAGACTCAAGCAATACAACGAACAACTATTCGACCAATCCTCTTTCCCTTCTCACATGGTATCAGTTTCCGGATTCTAAACCCTAGCCGCCGCCACTTCCGCACCTACGCGCCGTCCCCGGGGCGGTCGGCCTCCATGACCGCCGCCGGGGGCCGCGCCGCTCATACCTAGGGTTCGTCCGCCGGTCGTGTTGACCGGCTGCCCTAGACAGTCTTTTTCCCGAGCCCTTGCTCTGGGTTTCTCCGCTCTCTCGCCGTTCATTTTGATCGGCGTTTTTCTTTTTGGTTTTCCAATCTATACTTGATCGGTTTGTGTCGCCCGCCGCCGCCGTCGACCCCCGTGCGTCTCTTCACCGACCCGGCGGCCTCGCGCGATAGGCCGCCCCTAACGGGTGTCGTCCGCGCGTCTGCCTGCCCATCGCCCCGACCCGGCGGCCTCGCGTCGTCCACGCGTCCGTCCGCTCGTCGATCTACGCCAGCCATCACAGCCCTGTCCTCGAGTTCAGTGCCCCTCTGTCGATCGAGCAACAGGCTGCCGCTACATCCCCCTTCGGGCCGCAGCGCCGCTGCCCCGTGGTTCTCCCAGTGGCTGCACCGCTCCGCGCCGCCGCTGGATCGCCCCTTCAGGCCGTAGTGCCACGGCAAGTGATCTCCGCCGCCACCCTGAGGCCGTTCCCGTGGTTGCACCACCTCGCGCGCTGCTACTGCGTCGCCCCTTCGGTTCGTAGTGCCACGGCCCGCGGTCAACCGCCGCACCGAGGCCGTTGCTACGTCGTCAGCTTGCGTTGGTTTTCCCCGAAGAGGATGGGATGATGCAGTAGAGTAGCGTAAGTATTTCCCTCAGTTTTTTAGAACCAAGGTATCAATCCAGTAGGAGCCCACGCTCAAGTCCCTCGTACGTACACAAAGCGATAGCTACTCGCAACCAACGCGATTAGGGGTTGTCAAGACCTTCACGGTCACTTACGAGAGTGAGATCTGATAGATATAATATTTTTGGTATTTTTGATATAAAGATGCAAAGTAAAAAAGTAAAGGCAAAGTAAATAGCAAAACAATATAAAAGTGATGGAGATTGATATGATGAGAATAGACCCGGGGGGCATAGGTTTCACTAGTGGCTTCTCTCAAGAGCATAAGTATTCTATGGTGGGTGAACAAATTACTGTTGAGCAATTGATAGAATTGTTCATAATTATGAGAATATCTAGGCATGATCATGTATATAGGCATCACGTCCGTGACAAGTAGATCGAAACGATTCTGCATCTACTACTATTACTCCACTCATCGACCGCTATCCAGCATGCATCTAGAGTATTAAGTTAAAAACAGAGTAACGCCTTAAGCAAGATGACATGATGTAGAGAGATAAATTCATGCAATATGAAATAAACCCCATCTTGTTATCCTCGATGGCAACGATACAATACGTGCCTTGCTGCCCCTTCTGTCATTGGGAAAGGACACTGTAAGATCGAACCCAAAGCTAAGCACTTCTCCCATGGCAAGAACTACCAATCTGGTTGGCCAAACCAAACGGATAATTCGAAGAGACTTGCAAAGATAACCAATCATACATAAAAGAATTCAGAGAAGATTCAAATATTATTCATAGATAGACTTCATCATAAACCCACAATTCATCGCTCTCAACAAACACACCGCAAAAAGAAGATTACATCGAATAGATCTCCACGAGAGAGGGGGAGAACTTTGTATTGATATTCAATGAGAGAGAAGAAGCCATCTAGCTACTAACTATGGACCCGAAGGTCTGAGGTAAACTGCTCACACTTCATCAGAGAGGCTATGATGATGTAGAAGCCCTCCGTGATGACGGCCCTCTTCCGGCGGAGCTCCGGAACAGGCCCCAAGATGGGATCTCGTGGATACAGAAAGTTGTGGCGGTGGAATTAGGTTTTTGGGTCCTGTTCTGATCGTTTGGGGGTACGTGTGTATATATAGGAGGAAGGAGTATGTCGGTGGAGCACCGAGGGGCCCACGAGGCAGGGGGCGCGCGCTAGGGGGGCGCCCCCCACCATCGTGACCACCTCTTTGATCCCTTGCAGTAGGGTCCAAGTCTCCTAGATCACGTTCGGTCAGAAAATCACGTTTCCGAAGATTTTATTCCGTTTGGACTCCATTTGATATTATGTTTGTCCGAAACACTGAAATAGGCAAAAAACAGCAATTCTGGGCTGGGCCTCCGGTTAATAGGTTAGTCCCAAAAATAATATAAAAGTGGAAAATAAATCCCAATATAGTCCAAAATAGTAGATAATATAGCATGGAGCAATCAAAAATTATAGATACGTTGGAGACGTATCAGGCATCCCCAAGCTTAATTCCTACTCGTCCTCGAGTAGGTAAATGATAAAAAGAGAGTTATGTCTTCTTAATTGTGGTATGAATATTCAGATTAGAAAGATTCAAGACAAAAGTTTATATTGACATAGAAAATAATAATACTTCAAGCATACTAACAAAGCAATTATGTCTTCTCAAAATAACATGGCCAAAGAAAGTTATCCCTACAAAATCATATAGTCTGGCTATGCTCCATCTTCCCTACACAAAGTATTTAAATCATGCACAACCCCGATGACAAGCCAAGCAATTGTTTCATACTCTAACTTTTTCAAAACTTTTTGAATCTTCACGCAATACATGAGCGTGAGCCATGGATATAGCACTATAGGTGGAATAGAATGGTGGTTGTGGAGAAGACAAAAAAGGAGAAGATAGTCTCACATCAACTAGCCGTATCAACTGGCTATGGAGATGCCCATCGATAGATATCAATGTGAGTGAGTAGGGATTGCCATGCAACGGATGCACTAGAGCTATAAATGTATGAAAGCTCAACAAAAGAAACTAGTGGGTGTGCATCCAACTTGCTTGCTCACGAAGACCTAGGGCAATTTGAGGAAGCACATCATTGGAATATACAAGTCAAGTTCTATAACGTAAAATTCCCACTAGTATATGAAAGTGACAACATATGAGATTCTCTATATGAAGAACATGGTGCTACTTTGAAGCACAAAATATGAGACTCGCTATATCATGGTGCTACTTTGAAGCACAAGTGTGGGAAAAAAGGATAGTAGCATTGCCCCCTTTTTTTATTTATTTATATTTTTTTGGCCTTCTTTTCTTTTCTTTGGCCTTTTTTGGGACAATGCTCTATTGAATGATGATTATCACACTTCTATTTATTTACAACTCAATGATTACAACTCGATACTAAAACAAAGTATGACTCTATATGAATGCCTCCGGCGGTGTACCGGGATATGCAATGAATCAAGAGTGACAAGTATGAAAGAATTATGAACGGTGGCTTTGCCACAAATACTATGTCAACTACATGATCATGCTAAGCAATATGACAATGATGGATGTGTCATGATGAACAAGATGGTGGAAAGTTGCATGGCAATATATCTTGGAATGGCTATGGAAATGCCATAATAGGTAGGTATATATGGTGGCTGTTTTGAGGAAGGTATATGGTAGGTGTATGATACCGGCATAAGGTGCGCGGTATTAGAGAGACTAGCAAGGGTGGAAGGGTGAGAGTGCGTATAATCCATGGACTCAACATTAGTCATAAAGAACTCATATACTTATTGCAAAAATTTAGAAGTTATCAAAGCAAAGTATTACACGCATGCTCCTAGGGGGATAGATTGGTAGGAAAAGACTATCGCTGGTCCCCGACCGCCACTCATAAGGAAGACAGTCAATAAATAAATCATGCTCCGACTTCATCACATAACGGTTCACCATACGTGCATGCTACGGGAATCACAAACTTCAACACAAGTATTCTTTAAATTCACAACTACTCAACTAGCATGACTTTAACATTATCACCTCCATATATCAAAAGAATCATCATGCTTCAATATTTTCTTAGTATTCAACACACTCAAAAGAAAGTTTCACAAATCTTGAATACCAAGCATATTATTATTAGGCAAATTACCATGCTATTAAGAGACTCTCAAATTAATTTAAGTTAAGCATGAGATCAATAGTTTCTTTAAAACGAATCCACCACCGTTCTCTAAAAGATCTAAGTTAAGCACATAGAGCAAAATTATCTAGCTCAAAGGATATAAGTGGAAGCACACAGAGCAAAATTATCTAGCTCAAAAGATATAAGTGAAGAACATAGAGCAAAATTATCTAGCTCAAAAGATATAAGTGAAGCACATAGATTATTCTATCAAATTTTAATTCATGTATGGCTCTCTCAAAAGGTGTGTACAGCAAGGATGATTGTGGCATACTAACAAACAAAGACATGAATAATACAAGACTCTCCAAGCAAAACACATATCATGTTGGTGAATAAAAATATAGCTCCAAGTAAATTACCGATGGAAGTGGACGAAAAGAGGGGATGCCTTCCAGGGCATCCCCAAGCTTTGACTTTTTGGTGTCCTTGGATTATCTTGGGGGTGCCATGGGCATCCCCAAGCTTAGGCTCTTGCCACTCCTTGTTCCATGATCCATCAAAATAATTCACCCAAAACTTGAAAACTTCACAACACAAAACTCAAGATAGAAAACTCGTGAGCTCCGTTAGTGAAAGAAAACAAAAGACCACTTTAAGGTACTGTAATGAACTCATTCTTTATTTATATTGGTGTTAAACCTACTGTATTCCAACTTCTATATGGATTATAAACTATTTTACTAGCCATAGATTCATCAAAATAAGCAAACAACACACGAAAAACAGAATTTGTCAAAGACAGAACAGTCTGTAGTAATCTGTAGCTAGCGCAAAATATGGAACCCCAAAAATTCTAAAATAAATTGCTGGATGTGAGGAATTTATCTTTAATCATCTGCAAAGAGATTAACTAAATATCACTCTTCAAATAAAAATGACAACACTTCTCGGGAGTTCTAAAGTTTCTGTTTTTTACAGCAGGTTCAACAAGACTTTCCCCATGTCTTCCCAACGGTTCTACTTGGCACAAACACTAATTAAACACAAAAACACAACCAAAACAGAGGCTAAATAATTTATTTATTACTAAACAGGAGCAAATAGCAAGGAATACAAATAAAATTGGGTTGCCTCCCAACAAGCGCTATCGTTTAACGCCCCTAGCTAGGCATAACGAGTAAGAATAGATCTAGGTATTGCCATCTTTGGTAGGTAATCCATAAGTGGCTCTCATGATAGTTTCATATGGTAATTTTATTTTCTTTCTTGGAAAGTGTTTCATGCCCTTTTTTAATGGAAATTGAAATCTAATATTCCCTTCCTTCATATCAATAATCGCACCAACCGTTCTAAGGAAAGGTCTACCAAGAATAATAGGGCAAGAAGGATTGCAATATATATAAAGAACAATGAAATCTATGGGCACATAATTCCTATTTACAACAATAAGAACAACATTAATTCTTCCCATAGGTTTCTTAATAGTGGAATCCGCAAGATGCAAGTTTAGAGAGCAATCATCAAAATTACGGAAATCTAGTAAATCAGACAAAGTCTTGGGAATAGTAGAGACACTAGCACCCAAATCACACAAAGCATAAAACTCATGATCTTTAATTTTAATTTTAATAGTTGGTTCCCACTCATCATAGAGTTTTCTAGGGATAGAAACTTTCAACTCAAGTTTTCCTTCATAAGATTGCATCAAGGCATCAACAATATGTTCGGTGAAGGCTTTATTTCGACTATAAGCATGTGGAGAATTTAGCACGGATTGTAACAAGGAAATACAATCAATCAAAGAGCAATTTTCATAATTAAATTCCTTGAAATCCAATATAGTGGGTTTAGCAACATCTAGATTTTTATTTCTTTCCATCCCACTTTCATCAATTTCATCATTAAGATCTAAACACTCCGAATTTTTAGAACGCCTTCTAGGTAAAGGAAGATCATATTTAGTTTCATCAAGATTCATATTGCAAAATAAAGATTTAATAGGATACACATCAATAACTTTTAGATCTTCATCTTTATTTTCATAAGAATTAGAAGAACACGCTTTAATAAAGGCATCTTTGGAAGCACGCATCCTAGCGGTTCTTTCTTTACACTCATCAATTGAAATTCTCGTGGCTTTTAGAGACTCATTAATATCATGCTTAGCTGGAATAGATCTAACTTTCAAAGCATCAACATCAAGAGCAATTCTATCAACGTTCCTAGCCAAATCATTAATCTTAAGCAATTTTCTCCAATCATAGCATTAAAATTCTTTTGCGAAAAAATAAATTCTTTAATATTAGATTCAAAATCAGAGGACATCTTATTATAATTTCCATAAGAGTTGTTGTAGGAATTCCAATAATTATTAGAAGGATTACTAGGATACGGCCTAGGACTAAAATTCCCTCTATAAGCGTTGTTACCAAAATTATTCCTACCAACAAAATTCACATCCATAGATTCATTGTTATTCTCAATCAAAGTAGACAAAGGCATATCATTAGGATCAGAAGAAACACTCTTAGTAGCAAATAATTTCATAAGTTCATCCATCTTTCCACTCAACACATTAATTTCTTCTATCGCATGCACTTTTTTATTAGAAGTTCTTTTAGTATGCCATTGAGAATAATTAACCATAATATTATCTAGGAGTTTAGTAGCATCTCCTAAAGTGATTTGCATAAAAGTGCCTCCCGCGGCCGAATCTAAAAGATTTCTAGAAGCAAAATTCAATCCAGCATAATTTTTTTGTATAATCATCCACAAATTAAAAACATGAGTAGGGCAATTACGTATCATTAATTTCATTCTCTCCCAAGCTTGTGCAACATGTTCATGATAAAGTTGTTTAAAGTTCATTATATCGTTTCTAAGAGAGATGATCTTAGCGGGAGGAAAATACTTAGAGATAAAAGCATCTTTGCACTTGTTCCATGAATCAATACTATTCTTAGGCAAAGATGAAAACCAAGCTTTAGCACGATCTCTAAGCGAAAAACGAAATAGCTTCAATTTAACAACATCATTGTTGACATCTGTTTTCTTTTGCGTATCACATAAATCAACGAAGCTATTCAGATGAGTAGCGGCATCTTCACTAGGAAGGCCGGCGAATTGATCTTTCATAACAAGATTCAACAAAGCAGTATTAATTTCACAAGAATCAGCATCGGTAAGAGGAGCAATCGGAGTGCTAAGGTAATCATTATTATTGGTATAGGTGAAGTCACACAATTTTGTAGTATCTTGAGCCATCGCGACAAACAAGCAATCTAACACACGAGCAAACAAAAAAAAAGCGAAAAAAAGAGGCAAATAGAGAGGGAGGATAGAGAGAGAGAGGGCGAATAAAACGGCAAGGGTGAATTGGGGGGAGAGGGAAACGAGAGGCAAATGGCAAATAATGTAATGCGAGAGATAGGGATTGTGATGGGTACTTGGTATGTTGATTTTTTGCGTAGAGTCCCCGGCAACGGCGCCAGAAATCCTTCTTGCTACGTATTGAGCTTGCGTTGGTTTCCCCGAAGAGGAAGGGATGATGCAGCAGTGTAGCGTAAGTATTTCCCTCAGTTTTTGAGAACCAAGGTATCAATCCAGTAGGAGCCCACGCTCAAGTCCCTCGTACCTGCACAAAGCGGTAGCTACTCGCAACCAACGCGATTAGGGGTTGTCAAGCCCTTCACGGTCACTTACGAGAGTGAGATCTGATAGATATAATATTTTTGGTATTTTTGATATAAAGATGCAAAGTAAAAAGTAAAGGCAAAGTAAATATCAAAACAATATAAAAGTGATGGAGATTGATATGATGAGAATAGACCCGGGGGCCATAGGTTTCACTAGTGGCTTTTCTCAAGAGCATAAGTATTCTACGGTGGGTGAACAAATTACTGTTGAGTAATTGACAGAATTGAGGTTAGTTATGAGAATATCTAGGCATGATCATGTATATAGGCATCACGTCCGTGACAAGTAGACCGAAATGATTCTGCATCTACTACTATTACTCCACTCATCGACCGCTATCCAGCATGCATCTAGAGTATTAAGTTAAAAACAGAGTAACGCCTTAAGCAAGATAACATGATGCAGAGAGATAAATTCATGCAATACGAAATAAACCCCATCTTGTTATCCTCGATGGAAACGATACAATACGTGCCTTGCTGCCCCTTCTGTCACTGGGAAAGGACACCGTAAGATCGAACCCAAAGCTAAGCACTTCTCCCATGGCAAGAACTACCAATCTAGTTGGCCAAACCAAACGGATAATTCGAAGAGACTTGCAAAGATAACCAATCATACATAAAAGAATTCAGAGAAGATTCAAATATTATTCATAGATAAACTTGATCATAAACCCACAATTCATCGGTCTCAACAAACACACCGCAAAAAGAAGATTACATCGAATAGATCTCCACGAGAGAGGGGGAGAACTTTGTATTGAGATTCAAAGAGAGAGAAGAAGCCATCTAGCTACTAACTATGGACCCGAAGGTCTAAGGTAAACTGCTCACACTTCATCGGAGAGGCTATGATGATGTAGAAGCGCTCCGTGATGACGGCCCTCTTCCGGCGGAGCTCCGGAACAGGCCCCAAGATGGGATCTCGTGGATACAGAAAGTTGCGGCGGTGGAATTAGGTTTTTGGCTCCCTCCCTGTTCGTTTGGGGGTACGTAGGTATATATAGGAGGAAGGAGTACGTCGGTGGAGCTCCGAGGGGCCCACGAGGCAGGGGGCGCGTCCTGGGGGGGCGCCCCCCACCCTCGTGACCGCCTCTTTTGTTCCTTGGAGCAGGGTCCAAGTCTCCTGGATCACGTTCGGTGAGAAAATCACGTTCCCGAAGGTTTTATTCCGTTTGGACTCCGTTTGATATTCCGTTTCTTCGAAACACTGAAATAGGCAAAAAAACAGCAATTCTGGGCTGGGCCTCCAGTTAATATGTTAGTCCCAAAAATAATATAAAAATGGAAAATAAAGCCCAATATAGTCCAAAACAGTAGATAATATAGCATGGAGCAATCAAAAATTATAGATACGTTGGAATAGTATCAATTACCTTTCTGAAATAGACAGATTTGAAAAAAAAAGTATAATCTTAAAATTTTGTGACGATGTCCCTAGTGTTCTAATGTGCTAGTTTTTACAAATCTTCTTACTGTCTAACATATTCCTACAAAATACACAAATCAATCTTTTTCATCAAAAACGAAATTGTCATGTCAAAGAAACATGCTAACAAATTAGCATATTAGATAAAATTCAGGTCAACAAACACGATATTCCCTCTGTTTCATAATGTAGTGCATATAGATTTTCAGGAAAGTCAAACCTTCCAATCTTTGACCAAGTTTATAGATAAAACTATTTATATCTATTTGGTATTCTAAATGTATATGTTTTTCTCTGCAAACTTGGTCAAAGTTTGTAATGTTTGACTTGTCAAAAAATCTATACATACTATATTATGGAACTGAGGGAGTACACAGGTGTGATGATTATATCTCATGATTATATCTCATGATTAAAGTACTAAAGTTACTATATTATGAAAGTTAGGGTTCGTGACTCTCGCCGGCGCCGGCGCAGGTCCGCCTCGTCTCCGGTGGCCCTAGGGCCATGGAGGCGCGGTGGATCCTGGCAAGGGCCGGCGGGAGGGCTTCGTTTTTAGTCGTTTTTTCAATCTTGCTAGGGTTTGTGTCCTACTCAGAAAGGCGAGACGGCGGCGGCTCCCTGAAGATGGAATAAAGGTCTCCCCGTCTAGCCCCCGTTCCGGCGGTGCGTCTAGCATCGTTGGTGGGCGTGTGGAGGTGTGTCTCCGGCAGATCTATCTTTGATGAATTTGCTCGGATCTCGTCGTTGTTCGTCTACGTTCGTGTGTCTTCAGTTTGGATCCTTTCGATCTACGTTATTTTTCATCGGCGGCGGTTGCTGTTCTGGGGTGCTGATCCTATGTGGCCTTAGCACGATGACTTCCCGACTGTCTATTACAACAAGTTGTGCCCGGCTCCGGCGATGGAGGGGCGATGACGGCGGCGCGCCTTCGGCTTGCTTCGGTGCTTATAGTCGTCGCTAGATGGTCTACGGATCTAGATGTAATTTTTATTTCTAGTGTTCGTTGTACTGCATGATTGAAGATAAATAGATTGAAAGTTTTTTGAAAAAAAAAACGTACAGACCTAGGGGGCAGGGGTTTGCTTTGCTCAATCTGCTAATGCTCTAGCTAGACGGCGTGGAAATAATTGGGAGGCATGGGCAGCACGCAGCGCTGCCTGCCGCACATGTTGGTTTGCCTTTCCACGAAAGCTGTTTCCAAAAAGGAAATATAATAGAAGGGTGAGATACAAAAATGGAAGGATGAGATGCTGTCGGGAAGCACTCCGTAGTTGCTATATATATATCTACCACCCACGAACTATTCCCTCCAAGAATGTATGGCCCCATAAGTGTGTGGTAGAGTATTAAGTCCTTAATTTTTTTATACAAGAAGGGCCCCAAGAACCTTGATGCTGACTATATATAAATAGCTTTGCGGTTGTATGGTTAGTAGGACAGTCAGTCCACCGGAGATTAAGTTCTAGACTTGACATTGTTGATGATTAGGAGAACAGTGTTATCCCATCCCATCAGAGTTCAAGTTCTAGACTTAACATTGGTGCTTGCATTTTTCTGGATTTAGTCCAGACCTTTCAACGATGTGTGGTCATACGTTCCTATTGATTATGATGACGTCTATGGCAAATTCGTCAATCTGAAGATGATGTGCCGGCTTAATTTCTTGCAGTTGCTCATGGAGGTAGGTTGTGCGTGCGGGTGTTCATAGGATGAGTATATATGCATATGTATGAGCGTCTGCATTTGTACCGTATTCAAAAAACAAAAATAGCTCTTTTAAGCAAGGACCCCAAAGACACAACAAAATACAAACCGGTCATGTCAAATTACACAAAAGACCCCATGTGATAAAACTAGAATACAATCAGGTCCCTCCATAACAGCTTGGCCAAGAGGGCTCCTCCTAGGTTCGGACATGGGATAGCAACCAGCCGAGGGTCAGCCACCAGTCCATTACAGCCAAGAGATAAGGCTAAGCCGCCACCGAAGCAATGTCGGACACGTCAGACACCAAAGATGGCGTCATTGTAAAGGTGTCAAGCCTCTACCCCAACCTCTCCGACAACCAAAACAGCGGAGAAGCGAGGGACATACATGAGGTGGTGGGGGAATGGAGGCATTCTCAAGGAACGAAGGGGATTGTCAGGGCACAAGTAGCCACAGAAGCGAAACTCCTAGAAACCCAGTTCCACATCGCAAATTTCACTATAGAAGATAATTCAGTTAGGTGGTAGGAAAATAGAAAGGGCAAGTGGGCAGCAGTCCACACCCACATGGTAATCATTCAATTGCGTGCATTGATCTGTATAAACAGACATGCATCTGCTACATACGCACAACTAATCATTCATCGAACGGGCGCTACAAAGAGTTCCTTACTGTTGGAGTATAATGTCCGGCCCTTTTTCACAGATCGGTTTTTTGATTGTATTGGTTAGAGCATGCACTTCTACATGGTATCGGAGCCAAGAGGTCTTAAGTTCAAGACCCGGCTGGCGCAATTAAATTGCAGCCCACTTTCGGTCCACGTTTAGATCTGAGGGAGCCACACGTGAGGGGGAGTGTTGACGTATAATGTGATGTCTAGTCTCTTTCATCAGATCGGTCTAATGGATGAACTGATTAGGTGCATAAACTTACAACTAAGAGGTTCAGGATT
>NC_041382.1:12445248-12471280 GCF_002162155.2 Triticum dicoccoides | reverse complement strand
GAACTATCTCTCTTCCACTGTTTTCCTCTGCTTTTTCGCCTGCCTGTGCTCTTCCTATGGAGCCACATGAATCTCATAGCCATCTACCTGATCCCCTGGTCAACACAGAGAATTTCAATCCAGATCCTGGGATTGAAATCAACATGCAAGGTCTCTCCATTCAAGATCCTCAAGTTATTCACATCCAGGCCGATCACCATCCTTCAGATCATAGCAAAGAAAAAGGCAACGATGCAGCATACAACATCTTGATGAAGCTGGCGGTCACTGGAGGGCAGCCAAGAACTCTCTCGCTTAACGTGGTTCAGCAGTCCATGGCAAGAGCATGGAGGGATAATTATCAGGGTATCTCCCAACTTTCAAGGTACATATTTGTGGCTCACTTTCAGTCCTTGCAATCTGCTATGTTTGTTTTCACGAGGCAGCCCTGGAGTATGGGATCTGATAATTTCTTGGTTGAGTTCATGGATCCAGAAGATAACAGCAAGGATATTCATGATTATAAGTTTGACACCATCTTTGTTACTTTCCGTATATATGGTGTTCCTGCTTGATTCCGCTCTCAAGAACTTCTGAGTAAGATTCTGACTTCTTTGGGCCAAGTTTCAGAGTTTCATCCTTTTATTCAGGCCATGCTCTTTGCTAAACCTGATTACATGTGCGGAATTATTAAGCTGTCTGTGGTCAGTTCTGTTAGAGACAAGATTTGGATATCTTTCGATGAAAGATTTGCTACTTGGATTTATTTGTTCTATGAAAAGATTGGCAGAATTTGTTCTTTTTGTGGTCAGCTATTTCATAGTGTGCAGCACTGTGATACAAGGAATAATTTGTTGATTTCTAGACAAAGGTTGAAGATTCAGCTTGATCAAATCCCTGCTGCTAGATTTGGTCAGTGGATGAACAAGGTTGAACTCATTCCGCTTGCAAATTCAGAAGTTTTGCCTCAAAGTTCAGATCCTGCTTTCTCCACTTTTTCCAATCCTCAGCTCATCAGATTGCAGAAGCAGACTCAACATGATTCCTCAGAAAAGGATAAATTTCAAAATATCTCCTTGCAAGTTCAGAGCAACAATCACCTAGGTTCCTCTACAAAGCAAAATCAAGGACAGAAACAATTTCTTGCTAATCGATCTCATGACCATGACAGTATTGTTCATGCCTCAGGCGGTGCCCAATTGATTTCAGTCGTAGTTGCTGCACCTAACGCAGTTATTGCTGACACAGACATAAGGCGGTGCATTTATGCAGGAGACAAAGTGATTGATAGTACTGACACCCCAATTCAGGTGGATGTCTCCAGGACCGCTCCGGTTCATGCGGGGAAAATAGAACAGTCCGGCCCACTGACTACTTCAGCTTTGGACTTTCAGTCGGCACCACCTTCAACCCTGCATACCTTTCGTCAGGATGAACCTGCAAACCCCATTTCTTCCCCAAATCTGCTCAGTCTGCCTGCACTCTCTGCTCCTCTCACTTCTCAGAATCCAGTAATGCCTACTCCCTCTGCCACCATGGAGAACATTTTTCCAAGGGGAAGAGACAGCACTAGTCTTTTCCATAGACTTGGCTCCTCCACATCTCATTCATGGCGCAGGCTCCCTTCTCCTCCAAGTCTCGCTCCCAAAAGAATCGTTGAAGACATTCCAGATCCTCCTTTGCCACCAACAAAGAGACTAGAGTTGACCAATCTTCCTGATGCAGATCCTTCCACTCAAGAAACCCCAGCGGCAGGCGGAGCTCCTTCGGGCTCATTCAGAGTCCCCTTTTCGGCGTCGCTCGATCCCCATGCTGGGTCGAGCCTTCTCGGAGCTCCTCCACCCGGGCTCGCACCTCTTGCCCATGCCACAACTGCTCGAGCCGGTTCCTCCCTCGCTTACCGATCTGAGGAACCAGCAGTTGGTGGTGCCCGCGCCGCCAATTCCCCCGCCCGTCCAGACTCAGGGTCTCAACTTGCCAAAAATCCATCGGTCAACAGGAGCAGCCATCGATCTACAACTTCAAGATGGGATATTCCCCCAACTGGGAGATCTGGAGGTATGCGTACCTCTGTCAAATACTTTCCTCGCCGTTGCTATGGTTCTACCTCTTGCCACCGCGAGACTGTTTCCAATCCGATGGCTAGTAGCGGTATGTTGTACGAAAGCAGCAACAAATTTGTGGCAAACTTGGATGTCAGGCCCACAGCTAAGCAAAGCAAACTCACTAGGATCAGCGCAGAGAAGCGGCAGCTAGCTATGATCCATGGCCAATTCAGATGCCTTCAAACTCGCCTAGTTGAGATGCTGATAGCTCTTGCAAGGGCCCTATCTCTCCTCCTAGACATGATCGCTTCCAGTACATGGGTGTGGATGCTTGTCATAGCCCATATGGCACCACAGGGCAAGGCGAAGTGGAAAATCAAGATAACATTAGCTCCTCTCGCCAAGATGTTCCAATGGATGTTCTCATTACTCACCAGACAGATCACAATGCGACTGCCAACATGGAGATTTCAAATCAAGGAGAGGATGGCATGGATTACTCAGCTTCTTGGGCAGCGGCGCATGGCCGTAACACGCCTGTTGCGTCATGAAAGCAATTAAAGCAATTGCTTGGAACTGTCGAGGTATGGGCAGGGGCCTTGGCAGTGAAAGAATGTCTTACCTTGCTAACTTGATGCGGTCTACTCATGCTAAGGTAATGTTCATATCTGAGATTAAATCTTCCAAAATGCGTTCAGTTGATCTAATTAACAGATTTGATGTATCTAATGCTTTCGTTGTCCCTTCTAGACGTACTGCAGGGGGTCTTTGGCTTATGTGGAACGATGAGCTCAAAGTCACTGTCCATAGTTCTTCCTTCCACTATATATTAGCGAATGTTATCCATGTAGCCTCTGGGGTCAATTTTTGCTTGATCTGTATATATGGTGACCCATACCATAAGCAGACTAAGGTCATCTGGGACCAGGTTGCTGCATTTGTTTATGATAACTTAGGTAAACCCGTGGTTTGTATGGGTGACTTGAATGACATCTTGTATGATATCGATGGGTGCAATGGTAATATCAACTACTATCGTATGCATGCTTTTCGCTCTCTTGTCAAGAATTGTGGTCTCTTTGATATTGGTTATAGCGGTCCTGCTTATACTTGGCGTGGTAGACACAATACCTCTAAACCTGTTCTTAGACGCTTAGATCGTTGTCTCATTAACTCTCACTGGTGCTCCTTCTATCCAAATACGAAAGTCTTAAATTTACCTATTATTCTCAGTGATCATGCTCCTATTTTAATCTCTACTAATGGTAATTTTGTCAAACCTAGACAGACTTTCAAATTTGAAAATTGGTGGCTTATGGAACAAGATTTTCACTCCTTCACGAAAAATATTTGGAGCAATGCTTCACATACTTCTTTTGCAGCAAAATCTTCCTATCTTGCAGGATCACTCAAAGCTTGGTGTAAAAAGAAGAAACCTCTACAAAATAAACTTGCTCTCTTGGAGGCAAAAATCAATGAACTTCAACAACTTCCTCTTCAGCATCAAAATCAAGATCTACAGTGTTCTCTCACGGCAAGGTATGAATTGACGCTTACTAAAATCAATCAGTACTACAAGCAAAGGAGCAAAAAGAATTGGGTAGCAAAACGGGATCATAATAGTAAATTTTTTCATCAAGCTATCATTAAACGTAGGAAAAGAAATACTGTTTGTTCCATTAAAGATGAGCATGATCTTGTTCACTGCAATCCTACTGCCATTATGCAAACTTTTGTGAATTACTTCAAATGTATTTTCTCTTCCCCTAATGACAATACGACTAGACCATTTCCTCACTCTCAGGGATACAATGATAACAATGATCATACTTATTCTATTCCTGATAATGCTGAAATTTTGCAGATTCTTAAGGATATGAAGCTTAATGCCTCTCCTGGTCCCGACGGTTTCAATGTTGAATTCTATTTAGCTACTTGGGATTGGATAGGGGAAGAAGTCACTAAGCTTGTCACTAATTTTTATTAGACGGTTACCCTTCCTTTTCATATTAATAACACCAATATTGCTCTCATTCCTAAGAAATTGGTGCCTCTTGTTCCGTCTGATTATAGACCTATTAGTCTTTGTAATGTGATTTATAAAATTATTGCTAAATCTCTGGCTAATAGACTTAAGACTCACCTTCCTGACTATATTGATCCTGCTCAACAGGCTTTCATATAAGGTAGGCGTATTAGTGATAACATCATTATTGCTCAGGAAATTGCTCATTCTTTTTCTCTTAAATCTTGGAATCATAAAGCTTTCATGCTCAAGATTGATCTTGCTAAAGCTTTTGACCGTCTTGAGTGGAACTTCATAGTTTCTGCTTTGGCTCGTAAAGGACTGCATGGTCATTTCATAAATTTGGTTCATGCCTGTATCTCCTCACCTACTTTCTCTGTGCTTATTAATGGTTAACCCTCTCAAATATTTAGAAACTACAGAGGTATTAGATAGGGCTGCCCCATATCTCCTTATTTATTTGTTCTAGCTATCAATGAGCTATCCATTATGCTGAATGAGGCTTTGCAGGCCAATCATTTGTCTGGTATTTCTCTTGGACCAAATTGCCCTTCTGTGCATTCCTTACTGTTTGCAGACGATCTTCTTGTCTGTGGGCAAGCTACTTATCAGGAGGCTCAGGTTATGGCCAACTTGATTAATCACTTCTGTAATATCTCTGGCCAAACTCCTAACTGGAGTAAATCAGCTATTTTTTTAGTTCTCATGTTCCTCAGCAGGTAAGAGATGACATTAAAAGCATTTTTCCAGTAGCTAATCTAGATGATAGCTTCACTCATTTAGGTCATCCTCTCATTCTTCCTGCTAACAATAGAGCAGCTGCTTACAACTTTGTCTTAGATAAATTTCTTAACAAGCTGCCTTCCTATAAAGCTAATATGCTTTCTCATGCTGCTAGATTGGAATTAATCCGTTCTGTTTTCTCGGCCATTCCAGTTTATTACATGTCCAATATTTTATTCTCAAAAAATTTCATTGCTAAACTTACTTCAGTAATCAGAAACTTCTGGTGGACAGGTATTAGAGAAACAGATTCTAGGAAAAGTCTTTGCCTTCGTGCTTGGAAGGACATTTCAAATTCAAAAACAGAAGGAGGATTGGGTATCAGAAACTTGAAGGCAATTAATGAAAGTCTAATTCTAGCTGCGGCTTGGAGGTTAGCAATTAATCCTACTTCACATTTATATGCTGTACTCCGAGCCAAATATTACCCTAATACAACTATTTGGAAAGCTACTCCAGCTCCTCCTAAGTCTGCTTTTTTGGGCTGCTATTCTTAAAATGTTTCCCAAGATTAAAAATCATGCGTTCTACCAACTGACCCAGGGGAATATTTCTTTACGGAGCATGCCTTGGTGTACCAATTGGAATACTATTCATGACTACCTTATTCCTCAACATTCTGCTTTTGTTTATCCCTCTTTAGTTAAAGATCTTTGGATGACAGAAGCTAGGTCTTGGAATCATCAGCTCATCCACCAACTTTTTAGGGAACCTCTTGCTTCTCAAATCATTAATACCAATATTATTCAGGATGATAATGAAGATCTTCTTTGTTGGCCTTTAGCTCCCAATGGTACCTATTCTCCTAAACATGCTTAGAAAGTTTGTTTACAGGACATTCACGCTCATCCTAGAATAGCTCCTACTCAAGTCGCCACTGATTTAAAAAACTTTCTTAAAGTGCTGTGGAAAAACAATTCCATGCTCCCTAAAATCAAAACTTTCGCTTGGCGTCTTCTTAGTAAATCTCTGCCTACTGGTATGAGAGCAGGTAAATTTTTCGGTCATATTTCTCAAATTTATTCTAGATGTGCGCATCAAGAAGACTATTTCCATCTTTTTTTCCTTTGTCACTTTGCTAGAGCTGCCTTGTTTGCGCACCCTTGGTTTATTAGATCCGACACTCTGGTTCATAATCATGATTCTCTCCTTTCAACCATTACTTCTTTTCTGAATTCTGGTCATCCTTTTGCTTCCATGCAAAATATTTTCAATTTCTTATGGTGCATTTGGAAAGAAAGGAATGAGCTCCTTTTTTAGCACAGGGAAGTACACACGAACAGGATTCACATCATGGCTGCAAATACAGACTGCGCGTTGCAGGCTGAGGCACTGGTGTCAGGACAAGTGTACAACAGTTGTTCAGACAGTTTGAATAATGAATAACATATACCTCTGCAGGGTACAACTATCAAGTCTGATATCATCATTAAAGGGAATAAAATTTATTCTAATGCGGCCTTTCGATCTTCAAAAATTCCAGGTATTATGAGGGGACATGTTGGTACAGGTATTGGAATTTACTTTTCTATTCCCGTTGATCATGGTGAGATTAATATTCAGATTCAGGCATCTGCCCCTGTAACCACAGATCCTACTCATGCATAAGCCAAAGCTCTTTCTTGCGCTGCTCTTATTGCAAACAAATTGAATGTGCAGCAACCTACTTTTTTCACTGATTGTCTTCCTCTCGCTTCTGCTGCTGCTTCTAAGACCATTTCCCACCCTGCTACTCCTTGGAATATTAGAAATGAATTAGCCTCTTTTAATAGCATTTATTCTATTCTAAATGCTCAGGTGTTCCACATTTCTTGGAATCTAAATGGAGTGGCTCACAATCTTGCACAACAGGTGTACCAGGCTTCAGATCAGCCACTGATGATTTGCTCTACAAGATCACATGACACAAACCTCTGTCCTGTTGCGGCTGCTCTAGCTCAATTCTCTGGCACAGGGTTCCAACTACACAAGGTGTATTGCTACTAAAAACAGCACTCAAAGCAAGGGTCCTCCTGCCTGCAAGAATAGTTGGACTCTGGTGTTACCACAAGCATATGACAACACATCTCTACCGGTGCTGCTGGTCTTTTCTTTAAGCTGCAGTTCATCTGGTTGATTAGTTTTCAACCTATCTCTGCTTCTCCATTGCAGCCTCTTTTTCGGGCTCTGTCTCTTATTCTTCAGTCTGTTGCCCCTGTAACTTGTAATGACCCCATAAGCTGTCAATGGAAATTTAGGCACCTTTCAGGTGCCTTGCTTTGTTCAAAAAAAATGTCGTACAACATCGGATGAAAAGTTGTCACTACATGTAGCACTGCTCAGTGATTGGGCGTCTGCATAGTGGAGTAGATCACTTAATTGCAGCACGACCACTTGCTTAGTGGACTAGATCAGTGTTGCTTAGAGAGAGACGAGTATATCTATATACAGAGAGACATGCATGTATGCAGCACTACATGTTGAATATCATGGTTATTATGGAAATATAGGATAGCGTAGGATTTCTTTTGACTTGTCTTGTACTCCAAATAGACCATTCTACTTCTATATATATATATATGCCCATGAGACTCAAGCAATACAACGAACAACTATTCGACCAATCCTCTTTCCCTTCTCACATGGTATCAGTTTCCGGATTCTAAACCCTAGCCGCCGCCACTTCCGCACCTACGCGCCGCCCCCGGGGCGGTCGGCCTCCATGACCGCCGCCGGGGGCCGCGCCGCTCATACCTAGGGTTCGTCCGCCGGTCGTGTTGACCGGCTGCCCTAGACAGTCTTTTTCCCGAGCCCTTGCTCTGGGTTTCTCCGCTCTCTCGCCGTTCATTTTGATCGGCGTTTTTCTTTTTGGTTTTCCAATCTATACTTGATCGGTTTGTGTCGCCCGCCGCCGCCGTCGACCCCCGTGCGTCTCTTCACCGACCCGGCGGCCTCGCGCGATAGGCGGCCCCTAACGGGTGTCGTCCGCGCGTCTGCCTGCCCATCGCCCCGACCCGGCGGCCTCGCATCGTCCACGCGTCCGTCCGCTCGTCGATCTACGCCAGCCATCACAGCCCTGTCCTCGAGTTCAGTGCCCCTCCGCCGATCGAGCAACAGGCTACCGCTACATCCCCCTTCGGGCCGCAGCGCCGCTGCCCCGTGGTTCTCCCAGTGGCTACACCGCTCCGCGCCGCCGCTGGATCGCCCCTTCAGGCCGTAGTGCCACGGCAAGTGATCTCCGCCGCCACCCTGAGGCCGTTCCCGTGGTAGCACCACCTCGCGCGCTGCTACTGCGTCGCCCCTTCGGTTCGTAGTGCCACGGCCCGCGGTCAACCGCCGCACCGAGGCTGTTGCTACGTCTTCAGCTTGCGTTGGTTTTCCCCGAAGAGGATGGGATGATGCAGTAGAGTAGCGTAAGTATTTTCCTCAGTTTTTTAGAACCAAGGTATCAATCCAGTAGGAGCCCACGCTCAAGTCCCCCGTACGTACACAAAGCGATAGCTACTCGCAACCAACGCGATTAGGGGTTGTCAAGCCCTTCACGGTCACTTACGACAGTGAGATCTGATAGATATAATATTTTTGGTATTTTTGATATAAAGATGCAAAGTAAAAAAGTAAAGGCAAAGTAAATAGCAAAACAATATAAAAGTGATGGAGATTGATATGATGAGAATAGACCCGGGGGGCATAGGTTTCACTAGTGGCTTCTCTCAAGAGCATAAGTATTCTATGGTGGGTGAACAAATTACTGTTGAGCAATTGATAGAATTGTTCATAATTATGAGAATATCTAGGCATGATCATGTATATAGGCATCACGTCCGTGACAAGTAGAACGAAACGATTCTGCATCTACTACTATTACTCCACTCATCGACCGCTATCCAGCATGCATCTAGAGTATTAAGTTAAAAACAGAGTAACGCAGCAAGATGACATGATGTAGAGAGATAAATTCATGCAATATGAAATAAACCCCATCTTGTTATCCTCGATGGCAACGATACAATACGTGCCTTGCTGCCCCTTCTGTCATTGGGAAAGGACACTGTAAGATCGAACCCAAAGATAAGCACTTCTCCCATGGCAAGAACTACCAATCTGGTTGGCCAAACCAAACGGATAATTCGAAGAGACTTGCAAAGATAACCAATCATACATAAAAGAATTCAGAGAAGATTCAAATATTATTCATAGATAGACTTCATCATAAACCCACAATTCATCGCTCTCAACAAACACACCGCAAAAAGAAGATTACATCGAATAGATCTCCACGAGAGAGGGAGAGAACTTTCTATTGATATTCAATGAGAGAGAAGAAGCCATCTAGCTACTAACTATGGACCCGAAGGTCTGAGGTAAACTGCTCACACTTCATCAGAGAGGCTATGATGATGTAGAAGCCCTCCGTGATGACGGCCCTCTTCCGGCGGAGCTCCGGAACAGGCCCCTAGATGGGATCTCGTGGATACAGAAAGTTGTGGCGGTGGAATTAGGTTTTTGGGTCCTGTTCTGATCGTTTGGGGGTACGTGTGTATATATAGGAGGAAGGAGTATGTCGGTGGAGCACCGAGGGGCCCACGAGGCAGGGGGCGCGCGCTAGGGGGGCGCCCCCCACCATCGTGACCACCTCTTTGATCCCTTGCAGTAGGGTCCAAGTCTCCTAGATCACGTTCGGTCAGAAAATCACGTTTCCGAAGATTTTATTCCGTTTGGACTCCATTTGATATTATGTTTGTCCGAAACACTGAAATAGGCAAAAAACAGCAATTCTGGGCTGGGCCTCCGGTTAATAGGTTAGTCCCAAAAATAATATAAAAGTGGAAAATAAAGCCCAATATAGTCCAAAATAGTATCAGGCATCCCCAAGCTTAATTCCTACTCGTCCTCGAGTAGGTAAATGATAAAAATAGAGTTATGTCTTCTTAATTGTGGTATGAATATTCAGATTAGAAAGATTCAAGACAAAAGTTTATATTGACATAGAAAGTAATAATACTTCAAGCATACTAACAAAGCAATTATGTCTTCTCAAAATAACATGGCCAAAGAAAGTTATCCCTACAAAATCATATAGTCTGGCTATGCTCCATCTTCCCTACACAAAGTATTTAAATCATGCACAACCCCGATGACAAGCCAAGCAATTGTTTCATACTCTAACTTTTTCAAAACTTTTTCAATCTTCACGCAATACATGAGCGTGAGCCATGGATATAGCACTATAGGTGGAATAGAATGGTGGTTGTGGAGAAGACAAAAAAGGAGAAGATAGTCTCACATCAACTAGCCGTATCAACTGGCTATGGAGATGCCCATCGATAGATATCAATGTGAGTGAGTAGGGATTGCCATGCAACAGATGCACTAGAGCTATAAATGTATGAAAGTTCAACAAAACAAACTAGTGGGTGTGCATCCAACTTGCTTGCTCACGAAGACCTAGGGCAATTTGAGGAAGCACATCATTGGAATATACAAGTCAAGTTCTATAACGTAAAATTCCCACTAGTATATGAAAGTGACAACATATGAGATTCTCTATATGAAGAACATGGTGCTACTTTGAAGCACAAAATATGAGACTCGCTATATCATGGTGCTACTTTGAAGCACAAGTGTGGGAAAAAAGGATAGTAGCATTGCCCCTTTTTTATTTATTTATATTCTTTTGGCCTTCTTTTCTTTTCTTTGGCCTTTTTTGGGACAATGCTCTATTGAATGATGATTATCACACTTCTATTTATTTACAACTCAATGATTACAACTCGATACTAAAACAAAGTATGAATCTATATGAATGCCTCCGGCGGTGTACCGGGATATGCAATGAATCAAGAGTGACAAGTATGAAAGAATTATGAACGGTGGCTTTGCCACAAATACTATGTCAACTACATGATCATGCTAAGCAATATGACAATGATGGATGTGTCATGATGAACAAGATGGTGGAAAGTTGCATGGCAATATATCTTGGAATGGCTATGGAAATGCCATAATAGGTAGGTATATATGGTGGCTGTTTTGAGGAAGGTATATGGTAGGTGTATGATACCGGCATAAGGTGCGCGGTATTAGAGAGACTAGCAAGGGTGGAAGGGTGAGAGTGCGTATAATCCATGGACTCAACATTAGTCATAAAGAACTCATATACTTATTGCAAAAATTTAGAAGTTATCAAAGCAAAGTATTACGCGCATGCTCCTAGGGGGATAGATTGGTAGGAAAAGACCATCGCTGGTCCCCGACCGCCACTCATAAGGAAGACAATCAATAAATAAATCATGCTCCGACTTCATCACATAACGGTTCACCATACGTGCATGCTACGGGAATCACAAACTTCAACACAAGTATTCTTTAAATTCACAACTACTCAACTAGCATGACTTTAACATTATCACCTCCATATATCAAAACAATCATCATGCTTCAATCTTTTCTTAGTATTCAACACACTCAAAAGAAAGTTTCACAAATCTTGAATACCAAGCATATTATTATTAGGCAAATTACCATGCTATTAAGAGACTCTCAAATTAATTTAAGTGAAGCATGAGAGATCAATAGTTTCTTTAAAACGAATCCACCACCGTTCTCTAAAAGATCTAAGTTAAGCACATAGAGCAAAATTATCTAGCTCAAAGGATATAAGTGGAAGCACACAGAGCAAAATTATCTAGCTCAAAAGATATAAGTGAAGAACATAGAGCAAAATTATCCAGCTCAAAAGATATAAGTGAAGCACATAGATTATTCTATCAAATTTTAATTCATGTATGGCTCTCTCAAAAGGTGTGTACAGCAAGGATGATTGTGGCATACTAACAAACAAAGACATGAATAATACAACACTCTCCAAGCAAAACACATATCATGTTGGTGAATAAAAATATAGCTCCAAGTAAATTACCGATGGAAGTGGACGAAAAGAGGGGATGCCTTCCAGGGCATCCCCAAGCTTTGACTTTTTGGTGTCCTTGGATTATATTGGGGGTGCCATGGGCATCCCCAAGCTTAGGCTCTTGCCACTCCTTGTTCCATGATCCATCAAAATAATTCACCCAAAACTTGAAAACTTCACAACACAAAACTCAAGATAGAAAACTCGTGAGCTCCGTTAGTGAAAGAAAACAAAAGACCACTTTAAGGTACTGTAATGAACTCATTCTTTATTTATATTGGTGTTAAACCTACTGTATTCCAACTTCTATATGGATTATAAACTATTTTACTAGCCATAGATTCATCAAAATAAGCAAACAACACATGAAAAACAGAATTTGTCAAAGACAGAACAGTCTGTAGTAATCTGTAGCTAGCGCAAAATATGGAACCCCAAAAATTCTAAAATAAATTGCTAGATGTGAGGAATTTATCTTTAATCATCTTCAAAAAGATTAACTAAATATCACTCTTCAAATAAAAATGACAGCACTTCTCGGGAGTTCTAAAGTTTCTGTTTTTTACAGCAGGTTCAACAAGACTTTCCCCATGTCTTCCCAACGGTTCTACTTGGCACAAACACTAATTAAACACAAAAACACAACCAAAACAGAGGCTAAATAATTTATTTAGTACTAAACAGGAGCAAATAGCAAGGAATACAAATAAAATTGGGTTGCCTCCCAACAAGCGCTATCGTTTAACGCCCCTAGCTAGGCATAACGAGTAAGAATAGATCTAGGTATTGCCATCTTTGGTAGGTAATCCATAAGTGGCTCTCATGATAGTTTCATATGGTAATTTTATTTTCTTTCTTGGAAAGTGTTTCATGCCCTTTTTTAATGGAAATTGAAATCTAATATTCCCTTCCTTCATATCAATAATCGCACCAACCGTTCTAAGGAAAGGTCTACCAAGAATAATAGGGCAAGAAGGATTGCAATCTATATAAAGAACAATGAAATCTATGGGCACATAATTCCTATTTGCAACAATAAGAACAACATTAATTCTTCCCATAGGTTTCTTAATAGTGGAATCCGCAAGATGCAAGTTTAGAGAGCAATCATCAAAATTACGGAAATCTAGTAAATCAGACAAAGTCTTGGGAATAGTAGAGACACTAGCACCCAAATCACACAAAGCATGATCTTTAATTTAATTTTAATAGTTGGTTCCCACTCATCATAGAGTTTTCTAGGGATAGAAACTTTCAACTCAAGTTTTCCTTCATAAGATTGCATCAAGGCATCAACAATATGTTCGGTGAAGGCTTTATTTCGACTATAAGCATGTGGAGAATTTAGCACGGATTGTAACAAGGAAATACAATCAATCAAAGAGCAATTTTCATAATTAAATTCCTTGAAATCCAATATAGTGGGTTTAGCAACATCTAGATTTTTATTTCTTTCCATCCCACTTTCATCAATTTCATCATTAAGATCTAAACACTCCGAATTTTTAAAACGCCTTCTAGGTAAAGGAAGATCATATTCAGTTTCATCAAGATTCATATTGCAAAATAAAGATTTAATAGGATACACATCAATAACTTTTAGATCTTCATCTTTATTTTCATAAGAATTAGAAGAACACGCTTTAATAAAGGCATCTTTGGAAGCACGCATCCTAGCGGTTCTTTCTTTACACTCATCAATTGAAATTCTCGTGGCTTTTAGAAACTCATTAATATCATGCTTAGCTGGAATAGATCTAACTTTCAAAGCATCAACATCAAGAGCAATTCTATCAACGTTCCTAGCCAAATCATTAATCTTAAGCAATTTTTCTTCAATCATAGCATTAAAATTCTTTTGAGAAAAAATAAATTCTTTAATATTAGATTCAAAATCAGAGGACATCTTATTATAATTTCCATAAGAGTTGTTGTAGCAATTCCCATAATTATTAGAAGGATTACTAGGATACGACCTAGGACTAAAATTCCCTCTATAAGCGTTGTTACCAAAATTATTCCTACCAACAAAATTCACATCCATAGATTCATTGTTATTCTCAATCAAAGTAGACAAAGGCATATCATTAGGATCAGAAGAAACACTCTTAGTAGCAAATAATTTCATAAGTTCATCCATCTTTCCACTCAACACATTAATTTCTTCTATCGCATGCACTTTTTTATTAGAAGTTCTTTTAGTATGCCATTGAGAATAATTAACCATAATATTATCTAGGAGTTTAGTAGCATCTCCTAAAGTGATTTCCATAAAAGTGCCTCCCGCGGCCGAATCTAAAAGATTTCTAGAAGCAAAATTCAATCCAGCATAATTTTTTTGTATAATCATCCACAAATTAAAAACATGAGTAGGGCAATTACGTATCATTAATTTCATTCTCTCCCAAGCTTGTGCAACATGTTCATGATCAAGTTGTTTAAAGTTCATTATATCGTTTCTAAGAGAGATGATCTTAGCGGGAGGAAAATACTTAGAGATAAAAGCATCTTTGCACTTGTTCCATGAATCAATACTATTCTTAGGCAAAGATGAAAACCAAGCTTTAGCAGGATCTCTAAGCGAAAAACGAAATAGCTTCAATTTAACAACATCATTGTTGACATCTCTTTTCTTTTGCGTATCACATAAATCAACGAAGCTATTCAGATGAGTAGCGGCATCTTCACTAGGAAGGCCGGCGAATTGATCTTTCATAACAAGATTCAACAAAGCAGTATTAATTTCACAAGATTCAGCATCGGTAAGAGGAGCAATCGGAGTGCTAAGGTAATCATTATTATTGGTATAGGTGAAGTCACACAATTTTGTAGTATCTTGAGCCATCGCGACAAACAAGCAATCTAACACACGAGCAAACAAAAAGCAAGCGAAAAAAAGAGGCAAATAGAGAGGGAGGATAGAGAGAGAGAGAGGGCGAATAAAACGGCAAGGGTGAATTGGGGGGAGAGGGAAACGAGAGGCAAATGGCAAATAATGTAATGCGAGAGATAGGGATTGTGATGGGTACTTGGTATGTTGACTTTTTGCGTAGAGTCCCCAGCAACGGCGCCAGAAATCCTTCTTGCTACGTATTGAGCTTGCGTTGGTTTTCCCCGAAGAGGAAGGGATGATGCAGCAGTGTAGCGTAAGTATTTCCCTCAGTTTTTGAGAACCAAGGTATCAATCCAGTAGGAGCCCACGCTCAAGTCCCTCGTACCTGCACAAAGCGGTAGCTACTCGCAACCAACGCGATTAGGGGTTGTCAAGCCCTTCACGGTCACTTACGAGAGTGAGATCTGATAGATATAATATTTTTGGTATTTTTGATATAAAGATGCAAAGTAAAAAGTAAAGGCAAAGTAAATAGCAAAACAATATAAAAGTGATGGAGATTGATATGATGAGAATAGACCCGGGGGCCATAGGTTTCACTAGTGGCTTTTCTCAAGAGCATAAGTATTCTACGGTGGGTGAACAAATTACTGTTGAGTAATTGACAGAATTGAGGATAGTTATGAGAATATCTAGGCATGATCATGTATATAGGCATCACGTCCGTGACAAGTAGACCGAAATGATTCTGCATCTACTACTATTACTCCACTCATCGACCGCTATCCAGCATGCATCTAGAGTATTAAGTTAAAAACAGAGTAACGCCTTAAGCAAGATGACATGATGTAGAGAGATAAATTCATGCAATATGAAATAAACCCCATCTTGTTATCCTCGATGGAAATGATACAATACGTGCCTTGCTGCCCCTTCTGTCACTGGGAAAGGACACCGTAAGATCGAACCCAAAGCTAAGCACTTCTCCCATGGCAAGAACTACCAATCTAGTTGGCCAAACCAAACGGATAATTCGAAGAGACTTGCAAAGATAACCAATCATACATAAAAGAATTCAGAGAAGATTCAAATATTATTCATAGATAAACTTGATCATAAACCCACAATTCATCGGTCTCAACAAACACACCGCAAAAAGAAGATTACATCGAATAGATCTCCACGAGAGAGGGGGAGAACTTTGTATTGAGATTCAAAGAGAGAGAAGAAGCCATCTAGCTACTAACTATGGACCCGAAGGTCTAAGGTAAACTGCTCACACTTCATCGGAGAGGCTATGATGATGTAGAAGCCCTCCGTGATGACGGCCCTCTTCCGGCGGAGCTCCGGAACAGGCCCCAAGATGGGATCTCGTGGATACAGAAAGTTGCGGCGGCGGAATTAGGTTTTTGGCTCGCTCCCTGTTCGTTTGGGGTACGTAGGTATATATAGGAGGAAGGAGTACGTCGGTGGAGCTCCGAGGGGCCCACGAGGCAGGGGGCGCGTCCTGGGGGGCGCCCCCCCACCCTCGTGACCGCCTCTTTTGTTCCTTGGAGCAGGGTCCAAGTCTCCTGGATCACGTTTGATGAGAAAATCACGTTCCCAAAGGTTTTATTCCGTTTGGACTCCGTTTGATATTCCGTTTTTTCGAAACACTGAAATAGGCAAAAAAACAGCAATTCTGGGCTGGGCCTCCGGTTAATAGGTAGTCCAAAAAATAATATAAAAGTGGAAAATAAAGCCCAATATAGTCCAAAACAGTAGATAATATAGCATGGAGCAATCAAAAATTATAGATACGTTGGAGACGTATCAGGCATCCCCAAGGTTAATTCCTGCTCGTCCTCGAGTAGGTAAATGATAAAAATAGAATTTTTGATGCGGAGTGCTACTTGGCATAATTTCAATGCAAATCTTCTTAATTGTGGTATGAATATTCAGATTAGGGAGATTCAAGACAAAAGTTCATATTGACATAAAAATAATAATACTTCAAGCAAACCAACAAAGCAATTATGTTTTCTTAAAGTAACATGGCCAAAGAAAGTTCATCCCTACAAAATCATATAGTTTAGTCATGCTCCATTTTCGTCACACAAGAATGCTCTCATCATGCACAACCCCGATGACAAGCCAAGCAATTGTTTCATACCTTAATAATTTCAAACTCATAAACTTTCACGCAATACATGAGCGTGAGCCATGGATATAGCACTATAGGTGAAATAGAATAATGATGGGGTTTATGTGGAGAAGACAAAAAAGGAGAAAGTCTCACATCAACGAGGATAATCAATGGGCTATGGAGATGATCATCGATTGATGTTAATGCAAGGAGTAGGGATTGCCATGCAATGGATGCAATAGAGCTATAAATGTATGAAAGCTCAACAAAAGAAAACTAAGTGTGTGTGCATCCAACTTGCTTGCTCATGAAGACCTAGGGCACTTGAGGAGGCCCATTGTTGGAATATACAAGCCAAGTTCTATAATGAAAATTCCCACTAGTATATGAAAGTGATAACTCAAGAGACTCTCTATATGAAGAACATGGTGCTACTTTGAAGCACAAGTGTGGAAAAAAGGAATAGTAGCATTGCCCTTTTTTTGGGGCCTTCTTTTTTTTGGCCTTTCTTTTTTTGGCCTTTCCTTTTTTTTATTTTTTTATTTTGGGACAATACTCTATTAATGATGATCATCACACTTCTATTTATTTACAACTTAATGATTACAACCCGATACTAGAATAAAGTATGACCCTATATGAATGCCTCCGGCGGTGTACCGGGATATGCAATGAATAAAGAGTGACAAGTATGAAAATTATGAACGGTGGCTTTGCCACAAATACTTTGTCAACTACATGATCATGCTAGGCAATATGACAATGATGAATGTGTCATGATAAACTGGATGGTGGAAAGTTGCATGGCAATATATCTCGGAATGGCTATGGAAATGCCATAATAGGTAGGTATGGTGGCTGTTTTGAGGAAGATATAAGGAGGTTTATGTGTGACAGAGCGTATCATATCACGGGGTTTGGATGCACCAGCGAAGTTTGCATCAACTCTCGATGTGAGAAAGGGCAATGCACGGTACTGAAGAGGCTAGCAAGGATGGAAGGTTGAGAGTGCGTATAATCCATGGACTCAACATTAGTCATCAAGAACTCATATACTTATTGCAAAAATCAACAAGCTATCAAAAACCAAAGTATTACGCGCATGCTCCTAGGGGGATAGATTGATAGGAAAAGACAATCGCTCGTCCCCGACAGCCACTCATAAGGAGGACAATCAAATAACACCTCATGTTTCAAATTTGTTGCATAACGTTTACCATACGTGCATGCTACGGGACTTGCAAACTTTAACTCAAGGACTTCTCAAATTCACAATTACTCTACTAGCATGACTTTGATATTACTACCTCCACATCTCAAAACAATTATCAAGCATCCAACTTTTCTTAGTATTCAACACACTCAAAAGAAAGTTTCACAAATCTTGAATACCAAGCATGTTATTATTAAGCAAATTACCATGCTATTAAGACTCTCAAAATAATTTAAGTGAATCATGAGAGATCAATAGTTTCTTTAAAACAAATCCACCATTGTGCTCTAAAAAAAACCTAAGTAAAGCACATAGAGCAAAATTATAACGCTCAAGAGATATAAGTGAAGCACATAGAGCAAAACTATTTAGCTCAAAAGATATAACTGAAGCACATAGAGTATTCTATCAAATTCTAATTCATGTATGGCTCTCTCAAAAGGTGTGTACAACAAGGATGATTGTGGCACACTAACAATAAAAGACACAAATAATACAAGACTCTCCAAGCAAAACACATATCATGTTGGTGAATAAAAATATAGCTCCAAGTAAATTGCCGATGGAAGTGGACGAAAGAGGGGATGCCTTCCGGGGCATCCCCAAGCTTTGACTTTTTGGTGTCCTTGGATTATCTTGGGGGTGTCATGGGCATCCCCAAGCTTAGTCTCTTGCCACTCCTTGTTCCATAATCCATCACAAGAATTCACCCAAAACTTGAAAACTTCACAACACAAAACTTAAAGTAGAAAACTCGTGAGCTCCGTTAGCGAAAGAAAAAAAAAGACCACTTCAAGGTACTGTAATTAACTCATTCTTTATTTATATTGGTGTTAAACCTACTGTATTCCAACTTCTCTATGGATTATAAACTATTTTACTAACCATACATTCATCAAAATAAGCAAACAACACACGAAAAACAGAATCTGTCAAAAACAGAACAGTCTGTAGTAATCTGTAGCTAGCGCAAGATCTGGAACCCCAAAAATTCTAAAATAAATTGCTAGAAGTGAGTAATTTATCTATTAATCATCTGAAAAAAGAATTAACTAAATAGCACTCTACAAATAAAAATGACAGCAGTTCTCGTGAGCGCTAAAGTTTCTGTTTTTTACAGCAAGTTCAACAAGACTTTCCCCAAGTCTTCCCAACGGTTCTACTTGGCACAAGCACTAATTAAACACAAAAAACACAACCAAAACAGAGGCTAAATAATTTATTTATTACTAAACAGGAGCAAAAAGCAAGGAATAAAAATAAAATTGGGTTGCCTCCCAACAAGCGCTATCGTTTAACGCCCCTAGCTAGGCATAACAAGCAAAGATAGATCTAGGTATTGTCATCTTTGGTAGGCAATTCTTCAATGAGGCATCTACCATCTTTAGGAGTTTCTTTATTTTTATTAATTATCAAGCTTTTAGGCACAAGATCGAAAAATTCATTTGTAACAAATGGTTCCTTAATGATAGCAAAAAGATTGGGATGAACACTTATAGATTTAAGATCCACAGTTTCCATACTAGATGATTCACCCTTATTTTTAGGAACATACGTAAGCTTGGCAATTTTAGTAGGAGGACTTGCAGTGTTCCTTACGGAAGAAAAAGTTGTTCCCAAGTTTGTAATGATACTCTCAAGTTTATCAATTCTAGTAGAATCTAAGTTTATCTTCTCATTAACTATGGGTTCCTTTTCCTTGATATTTTTTAAAGTCCTTCCTACCTTAGATCCATATTGAGTAATTTGATTGTGGATCTTTTTATCTAGATTTTCAATTAATTCAATAGTAGCAATTTTATTTTCAATAATTTCAAGTTTTTGCATAACATGCTCCAAAGTTAACATGGTTCCATTAACCAAAAGAGGTGGTGAGCCAAATAAATCTAACATAGCATTATAAGAATCAAAAGTATGGCTACCCAAGAAGTTCCCTTCGGTAATGGTATCGAGGATATGTCTATACCAAGGATTAACACCTACATAAAAATTGCGGAGAAGAACTGAAGTAGATTGCTTCCTGGTAGATCTATTTTGAGCATTGCAAATTCTATACCAAGCATCTTTTTGATTTTATCCCTCCCTTTGTTTAAAATTTAGAACTTCATTCTTGGGAGACAACGGAGAAGATATGAGATTAGCCATGACGACAAGCAAACAAACTAGCACATGAGCAAACAAGGGCAAACGGGCCAAAGAGGCAAATAGAGAGGGAGGATAGAGAGAGAGAGAGGGCGAATAAAACGGCAAGGGTGAAGTGGGGGAGAGGAAAACGAGAGGCAAATGGCAAATAATATAATGTGAGAGATAGGGATTGGGATGGGTACTTGGTATGTTGACTTTTTGCGTAGACTCCCCGGCAACGGCGCCAGAAAAATTCTTCTTGCTACCTTTTGAGCTTGCGTTTGATTTCCCCGAAGAGGAAAGGATGATGCAGTAGAGTAGCGTAAGTATTTCCCTCAGTTTTTGAGAACCAATGTATCAATCCAGTAGGAGCCCACGCTCAAGTCCCTCATACCTGCACAAAACGATAGCTACTCGCAACCAACGCGATTAGGGGTTGTCAATCCCTTCACGATCACTTACGAGAGTGAGATCTGATAGATATAATATTTTTGGTATTTTGGTATAAAGATGCAAAGTGGAAAGTAAAAGAAAAGTAAAAAAGCAAAGTAAGATTAAAGTGATGGAGATTGATATGATGAGAATAGAGCCGGGGGCCATAGGTTTCACTAGTGGCTTCTCTCAAGAGCATAAGTATTCTATGGTGGGTGAACAAATTACTGTTGAGCAATTGACAGAATTGAGCATAGTTATGAGAATATCTACGCATGATCATGTATATAGGCATCACGTCCATGACAAGTAGACCGAAACGATTCTGCATCTACTACTATTACTCCACTCATCGACCGCTATCCAGCATGCATCTAGAGTATTAAGTTAAAAACAGAGTAACGCCTTAAGCAAGATGACATGATGTAGAGAGATAAATTCATGCAATATGAAATAAACCCCATCTTGTTATCCTCGATGGCAAAGATACAATATGTGCCTTGCTGCCCCTTCTGTCACTGGGAAATGACACCGCAAGATCGAACCCAAATCTAAGCACTTCTCCCATGGCAAGAACTACCAATCTAGTTGGCCAAACCAAACGGATAATTCGAAGAGACATGCAAAGATAACCAATCATACATAAAAGAATTCAGAGTTGATTCAAATATTATTCATAGATAAACTTGATCATAAACCCACAATTCATCGATCTCAACAAACACACCGCAAAAAGAAGATTACATCGAATAGATCTCCACGAGAGAGTGGGAGAACTTTGTATTGAGATTCAAAAAGAGAGAAGAAGCCATCTAGCTACTAACTATGGACCCGAAGGTCTGAGGTAAACTACTCACACTTCATCGGAGAGGCTATGATGATGTAGAAGCCCTCCTTGATGACGGCCCTCTTCCGGCGGAGCTCCGGAACAGGCCCCAAGATAGGATCCCGTGGATACAGAAAGTTGCGGTGGTGGAATTAGGTTTTTGGCTCCCTCCCTGTTCGTTTGGGTGTACGTAGGTATATATAGGAGGAAGGAGTACGTCGGTGGAGCTCCGAGGGGCCCACGAGGCAGGGGGCGCGCCCTTGGGGGGGCGCCCCCCACCCTCGTGACCGCCTCTTTTGTTCCTTGGAGCAGGGTCCAAGTCTCCTGGATCACGTTCGGTGAGAAAATCACATTCCCGAAGGTTTTATTCCGTTTGGACTCTGTTTGATATTCCATTTCTTCGAAACACTGAAATAGGCAAAAAAACAGCAATTCTGGGCTGGGCCTCCAGTTAATATGTTAGTCCCAAAAATAATATAAAAGTGGAAAATAAAGCCCAATATAGTCCAAAACAGTAGATAATATAGCATGGAGCAATCAAAAATTATAGATACGTTGGAGACGTATCAATTACCTTTCTGAAATAGACAGATTTGAAAAAAAAAAGTATAATCTTAAAATTTTGTGACGATGTCCCTAGTGTTCTAATGTGCTAGTTTTTACAAATCTTCTTACTGTCTAACATATTCCTACAAAATACACAAATCAATCTTTTTCATCAAAAACGAAATTGTCATGTCAAATAAACATGCTAACAAATTAGCATATTAGATAAAATTCAGGTCAACAAACACGATATTCCCTCTGTTTCATAATGTAGTGCATATAGATTTTCAGGAAAGTCAAACCTTCCAATCTTTGACCAAGTTTATAGATAAAACTATTTATATCTATGATACGAAATGTCTATTTGGTATTCTAAATGTATATGTTTTTCTCTGCAAACTTGGTCAAAGTTTGTAATGTTTGACTTGTCAAAAAATCTATACATACTATATTATGGAACTGAGGGAGTACACAGGTGTGATGATTATATCTCATGATTATATCTCATGATTAAAGTACTAAAGTTACTATATTATGAAAGTTAGGGTTCGTGACTCTCGCCGGCGCCGGCGCAGGTCCGCCTCGTCTCCGGTGGCCCTAGGGCCATGGAGGCGCGGTGGATCCTGGCAAGGGCCCGCGGGAGGGCTTCGTTTTTAGTCGTTTTTTCAATCTTGCTAGGGTTTGTGTCCTACTCAGAAAGGCGAGACGGCGGCGGCTCCCTGAAGATGGAATAAAGGTCTCCCCGTCTAGCCCCCGTTCCGGCGGTGCGTCTAGCATCGTTGGTGGGCGTGTGGAGGTGTGTCTCCGGCAGATCTATCTTTGGTGAATTTGCTCGGATCTCGTCGTTGTTCGTCTACGTTCGTGTGTCTTCAGTTTGGATCCTTTCGATCTACGTTATTTTTCATCGGCGGCGGTTGCTGTTCTGGGGTGCTGATCCTATGTGGCCTTAGCACGATGACTTCCCGACTGTCTACTACAACAAGTTGTGCCCGGCTCCGGCGATGGAGGGGCGATGACGGCGGCGCGCCTTCGGCTTGCTTCGGTGCTTATAGTCGTCGCTAGATGGTCTACGGATCTAGATGTAATTTTTATTTTTAGTGTTCGTTGTACTGCATGATTGAAGATAAATAGATTGAAAGTTTTTTGAAAAAAAAAACGTACAGACCTAGGGGGCAGGGGTTTGCTTTACTCAATCTGCTAGTGCTCTAGCTAGACGGCGTGGAAATAATTGGGAGGCATGGGCAGCACGCAGCGCTGCTTGCCGCACATGTTGGTTTGCCTTTCCACGTAAGCTGTTTCCAAAAAGGAAATATAATAGAAGGGTGAGATACAAAAATGGAAGGATGAGATGCTGTCGGGAAGCACTCCGTAGTTGCTATATATATCTACCACCCACGAACTATTCCCTCCAAGAATGTATGGCCCCATAAGTGTGTGGTAGAGTATTAAGTCCTTAATTTTTTTATACAAGAAGGGTCCCAAGAACCTTGATGCTGACTATATATAAATAGCTTTGCGGTTGTATGGTTAGTAGGACAGTCAGTCCACCAGAGATTAAGTTCTAGACTTGACATTGTTGATGATTAGGAGAACAGTGTTATCCCATCCCATCAGAGTTCAAGTTCTAGACTTAACATTGGTGCTTGCAATTTTCTGGATTTAGTCTAGACGTTTCAACGATGTGTGGTCATACGTTCCTATTGATTATGATGACGTCTATGGCAAATTCGTCAATCTGAAGATGATGTGCCGGCTTAATTTCTTGCAGTTGCTCATGGAGGTAGGTTGTGCGTGCGGGTGTTCATAGGATGAGTATATATGCATATGTATGAGCGTCTGCATTTGTACCGTATTCAAAAAACAAAAATAGCTCTTTTAAGCAAGGACCCCAAAGACACAACAAAATACAAACCGGTCATGTCAAATTACACAAAAGACCCCATGTGATAAACATAGAATACAATCAGGTCCCTCCATAACAGCTTGGCCAAGAGGGCTCCTCCTAGGTTCGGACATGGGATAGCAACCAGCCGAGGGTCAGCCACCAGTCCATTACAGCCAAGAGATAAGGCTAAGCCGCCACCGAAGCAACGTCGGACACGTCAGACACCAAAGATGGCGTCATTGTAAAGGTGTCAAGCCTCTACCCCAACCTCTCCGACAACCAAAACAGCGGAGAAGCGAGGGACATACATGAGGTGGTGGGGATGGAGGCATTCTCAAGGAACGAAGGGGATTGTCAGGGCACAAGTAGCCACAGAAGCGAAACTCCTAGAAACCCAGTTCCACATCGCAAATTTCACTATAGAAGATAATTCAGTTAGGTGGTAGGAAAATAGAAAGGGCAAGTGGGCAGCAGTCCACACCCACATGGTAATCATTCAATTGCGTGCATTGATCTGTATAAACAGACATGCATCTGCTACATACGCACAACTAATCATTCATCGAACGGGCGCTACAAAGAGTTCCTTACTGTTGGAGTATAATGTCCGGCCCTTTTTCACAGATCGGTTTTTTGATTGTATTGGTTAGAGCATGCACTTCTACATGGTATCGGAGCCAAGAGGTCTTAAGTTCAAGACCCGGCTGGCGCAATTAAATTGCAGCCCACTTTCGGTCCACGTTTAGATCTGAGGGAGCCACACGTGAGGGGGAGTGTTGACGTATAATGTGATGTCTAGTCTCTTTCATCAGATCGGTCTAATGGATGAACTGATTAGGTGCATAAACTTACAACTAAGAGGTTCAGGATTCAAAACCCAGTAAACGCAATAAATAATTGCGGACTGCCCCTGCTTCCGCTGCCCACGACATATAGCTCCAAAGGAGCATATGCGTGAGGGGGAATGTTGGAGTATAATGTTCGGCCCTCTCTCACAGATCGGTTTTTTGTTGCATTGGCTAGAGCATGCACTTCTACACTTACCCTTTGAACATATTAAAGTCGCCGCCCTCACATTTGCGAGTTCCATTGTGCTAGTTTTGTATAGTCTTCCATTGAATTTAAACTTTTGAAAAATTGAATGACCAGATTTCCATCAAATTTCAGATAAAAGATAGGATGGAGTGTGCTCTGTGAGTGATAAATGTGCCCGAATAAAGCTACTCGAGGGGCCAAAAAGAAAAGTATGAGCCTGGAAGAGAGTGAAGTGGGGGAGACGAAAGAATCTGGTTATTTCGTAACTAGAGAATGCGTTTTTTTGGCATAAAGAGAGCATACGGTTTGTGGCGGGAAATAGAAAGGGTAATTGATTGGCGAAATTGCTTTGCGTATGACTAATTACATCCGATTTGCATACGGTATGATGATCCTACGTCTGTTCTTAAAGGAGCGATTTGATCCTAGGGTGACTGACTAAGGTCGTACAACAACATGCAATACGGTCGAGCGGAGACTTCCTGGACTGGCGTTATGCCGCTCTCCACCTCTCTTCCTCCTCCTCGTTCTCTCCGCCCCAGCTACCTAATCCCTTCTCATCACTGAGGATTCCACTTCGAACTATCTCTCTTCCACTGTTTTCCTCTGCTTTTTCGCCTGCCTGTGCTCTTCCTATGGAGCCACATGAATCTCATAGCCATCTACCTGATCCCCTGGTCAACACAGAGAATTTCAATCCAGATCCTGGGATTGAAATCAACATGCAAGGTCTCTCCATTCAAGATCCTCAAGTTATTCACATCCAGGCCGATCACCATCCTTCAGATCATAGCAAAGAAAAAGGCAACGATGCAGCATACAACATCTTGATGAAGCTGGCGGTCACTGGAGGGCAGCCAAGAACTCTCTCGCTTAACGTGGTTCAGCAGTCCATGGCAAGAGCATGGAGGGATAATTATCAGGGTATCTCCCAACTTTCAAGGTACATATTTGTGGCTCACTTTCAGTCCTTGCAATCTGCTATGTTTGTTTTCACGAGGCAGCCCTGGAGTATGGGATCTGATAATTTCTTGGTTGAGTTCATGGATCCAGAAGATAACAGCAAGGATATTCATGATTATAAGTTTGACACCATCTTTGTTACTGTCCGTATATATGGTGTTCCTGCTTGATTCCGCTCTCAAGAACTTCTGAGTAAGATTCTGACTTCTTTGGGCCAAGTTTCAGAGTTTCATCCTTTTATTCAGGCCATGCTCTTTGCTAAACCTGATTACATGTGCGGAATTATTAAGCTGTCTGTGGTCAGTTCTGTTAGAGACAAGATTTG
>NC_041382.1:12415929-12441103 GCF_002162155.2 Triticum dicoccoides | reverse complement strand
TGGGCAAGCTACTTATCAGGAGGCTCAGGTTATGGCCAACTTGATTAATCACTTCTGTAATATCTCTGGCCAAACTCCTAACTGGAGTAAATCAGCTATTTTTTTAGTTCTCATGTTCCTCAGCAGGTAAGAGATGACATTAAAAGCATTTTTCCAGTAGCTAATCTAGATGATAGCTTCACTCATTTAGGTCATCCTCTCATTCTTCCTGCTAACAATAGAGCAGCTGCTTACAACTTTGTCTTAGATAAATTTCTTAACAAGCTGCCTTCCTATAAAGCTAATATGCTTTCTCATGCTGCTAGATTGGAATTAATCCGTTCTGTTTTCTCGGCCATTCCAGTTTATTACATGTCCAATATTTTATTCTCAAAAAATTTCATTGCTAAACTTACTTCAGTAATCAGAAACTTCTGGTGGACAGGTATTAGAGAAACAGATTCTAGGAAAAGTCTTTGCCTTCGTGCTTGGAAGGACATTTCAAATTCAAAAACAGAAGGAGGATTGGGTATCAGAAACTTGAAGGCAATTAATGAAAGTCTAATTCTAGCTGCGGCTTGGAGGCTAGCAATTAATCCTACTTCACATTTATATGCTGTACTCCGAGCCAAATATTACCCTAATACAACTATTTGGAAAGCTACTCCAGCTCCTCCTAAGTCTGCTTTTTTGGGCTGCTATTCTAAAAATGTTTCCCAAGATTAAAAATCATGCGTTCTACCAACTGACCCAGGGGAATATTTCTTTATGGAGCATGCCTTGGTGTACCAATTGGAATACTATTCATGACTACCTTATTCCTCAACATTCTGCTTTTGTTTATCCCTCTTTAGTTAAAGATCTTTGGATGACAGAAGCTAGGTCTTGGAATCATCAGCTCATCCACCAACTTTTTAGGGAACCTCTTGCTTCTCAAATCATTAATACCAATATTATTCAGGATGATAATGAAGATCTTCTTTGTTGGCCTTTAGCTCCCAATGGTACCTATTCTCCTAAACATGCTTAGAAAGTTTGTTTACAGGACATTCACGCTCATCCTAGAATAGCTCCTACTCAAGTCGCCACTGATTTAAAAAACTTTCTTAAAGTGCTGTGGAAAAACAATTCCAAGCTCCCTAAAATCAAAACTTTCGCTTGGCGTCTTCTTAGTAAATCTCTGCCTACTGGTATGAGAGCAGGTAAATTTTTCGGTCATATTTCTCAAATTTGTTCTAGATGTGCGCATCAAGAAGACTATTTCCATCTTTTTTTCCTTTGTCACTTTGCTAGAGCTGCCTTGTTTGCGCACCCTTGGTTTATTAGATCCGACACTCTGGTTCATAATCATGATTCTCTCCTTTCAACCATTACTTCTTTTCTGAATTCTGGTCATCCTTTTGCTTCCATGCAAAATATTTTCAATTTCTTATGGTGCATTTGGAAAGAAAGGAATGAGCTCCTTTTTTAGCACATGGAAGTACACCCGAACAGGATTCACATCATGGCTGCAAATACAGACTGCGCGTTGCAGGCTGAGGCACTGGTGTCAGGACAAGTGTACAACAGTTTTTCACACAGTTTGAATAATGAATAACATATACCTCTGCAGGGTACAACTATCAAGTCTGATCTCATCATTAAAGGGAATAAAATTTATTCTAATGCGGCCTTTCAATCTTCAAAAATTCCAGGTATTATGAGGGGACAGGTTGGTACAGGTATTGGAATTTACTTTTCTATTCCCGTTGATCATGGTGAGATTAATATTCAGATTCAGGCATCTGCCCCTGTAACCACAGATCCTACTCATGCATAAGCCAAAGCTCTTTCTTGCGCTGCTCTTATTGCAAACAAATTGAATGTGCAGCAACCTACTTTTTTCACTGATTGTCTTCCTCTCGCTTCTGCTGCTGCTTCTAAGACCATTTCCCACCCTGCTACTCCTTGGAATATTAGAAATGAATTAGCCTCTTTTAATAGCATTTATTATATTCTAAATGCTCAGGTGTTCCACATTTCTAGGAATCTAAATGGAGTGGCTCACAATCTTGCACAACAGGTGTACCAGGCTTCAGATCAGCCACTGATGATTTGCTCTACAAGATCACATGACACAAACCTCTGTCCTGTTGCGGCTGCTCTAGCTCAATTCTCTGGCACAGGGTTCCAACTACACAAGGTGTATTGCTACTAAAAACAGCACTCAAAGCAAGGGTCCTCCTGCCTGCAAGAATAGTTGGACTCTGGTGTTACCACAAGCATATGACAACACATCTCTACCGGTGCTGCTGGTCTTTTCTTTAAGCTGCAGTTCATCTGGTTGATTAGTTTTCAACCTATCTCTGCTTCTCCATTGCAACCTCTTTTTCGGGCTCTGTCTCTTATTCTTCAGTCTGTTGCCCCTGTAACTTGTAATGACCCCATAAGCTGTCAATGGAAATTTAGGCACCTTTCAGGTGCCTTGCTTTGTTCAAAAAAAAATGTCGTACAACATCGGATGAAAAGTTGTCACTACATGTAGCACTGCTCAGTGATTGGGCGTCTGCGTAGTGGAGTAGATCACTTAATTGCAGCACGACCACTTGCTTAGTGGACTAGATCAGTGTTTCTTAGAGAGAGACGAGTATATCTATATACAGAGAGACATGCATGTATGCAGCACTACATGTTGAATATCATGGTTATTATGGAAATATAGGATAGCGTAGGATTTCTTTTGACTTGTCTTGTACTCCAAATAGACCATTCTACTTCTATATATACATATATGCCCATGAGACTCAAGCAATACAACGAACAACTATTCGACCAATCCTCTTTCCCTTCTCACATGGTATCAGTTTCCGGATTCTAAACCCTAGCCGCCGCCACTTCCGCACCTACGCGCCGCCCCTGGGGCGGTCGGCCTCCATGACCGCCGCCGGGGGCCGCGCCGCTCATACCTAGGGTTCGTCCGCCGGTCGTGTTGACCGGCTGCCCTAGACAGTCTTTTTCCCGAGCCCTTGCTCTGGGTTTCTCCGCTCTCTCGCCGTTCATTTTGATCGGCGTTTTTCTTTTTGGTTTTCCAATCTATACTTGATCGGTTTGTGTCGCCCGCCGCCGCCGTCGACCCCCGTGCGTCTCTTCACCGACCCGGCGGCCTCGCGCGATAGGCGGCCCCTAACGGGTGTCGTCCATGCGTCTGCCTGTCCATCGCCCCGACCCGGCGGCCTCGCGTCGTCCACGCGTCCATCCGCTCGTCGATCTACGCCAGCCATCACAGCCCTGTCCTCGAGTTTAGCGCCCCTCCGCCGATCGAGCAACAGGCTGCCGCTACATCCCCCTTCAGGCCGCAGCGCCGCTGCCCCGTGGTTCTCCCAGTGGCTGCACCGCTCCGCGCCGCCGCTGGATCGCCCATTCAGGCCGTAGTGCCACGGCAAGTGATCTCCGCCGCCACCCTGAGGCCGTTCCCGTGGTTGCACCACCTCGCGCGCTGCTACTGCGTCGCCCCTTCGGTTCGTAGTGCCACGGCCCGCGGTCAACCGCCGCACCGAGGCCGTTGCTACGTCTTCAGCTTGCGTTGGTTTTCCCCGAAGAGGATGGGATGATGCAGTAGAGTAGCGTAAGTATTTCCCTCAGTTTTTTAGAACCAAGGTATCAATCCAGTAGGAGCCCATGCTCAAGTCACTCGTACGTACACAAAGCGATAGCTACTCGCAACCAACGCGATTAGGGGTTGTCAAGCCCTTCACGGTCACTTACGAGAGTGAGATCTGATAGATATAATATTTTTGGTATTTTTGATATAAAGATGCAAAGTAAAAAAGTAAAGGCAAAGTAAATAGCAAAACAATATAAAAGTGATGGAGATTGATATGATGAGAATAGACCCGGGGTACATAGGTTTCACTAGTGGCTTTTCTCAAGAGCATAAGTATTCTATGGTGGGTGAACAAACTACTGTTGAGCAATTGATAGAATTGTTCATAATTATGAGAATATCTAGGCATGATCATGTATATAGGCATCACGTCCGTGACAAGTAGATCGAAACGATTCTGCATCTACTACTATTACTCCACTCATCGACCACTATCCAGCATGCATCTAGAGTATTAAGTTAAAAACAGAGTAACGCCTTAAGCAAGATGACGTGATGTAGAGAGATAAATTCATGCAATATGAAATAAACCCCATCTTGTTATCCTCGATGGCAACGATACAATACGTGCCTTGCTGCCCCTTCTGTCATTGGGAAAGGACACTGTAAGATCGAACCCAAAGCTAAGCACTTCTCCCATGGCAAGAACTACCAATCTGGTTGGCCAAACCAAACGGATAATTCGAAGAGACTTGCAAAGATAACCAATCATACATAAAAGAATTCAGAGAAGATTCAAATATTATTCATAGATAGACTTCATCATAAACCCATAATTCATCGCTCTCAACAAACACACCGCAAAAAGAAGATTACATCGAATAGATCTCCACGAGAGAGGGGGAGAACTTTGTATTGATATTCAATGAGAGAGAAGAAACCATCTAGCTACTAACTATGGACCCGAAGGTCTGAGGTAAACTGCTCACACTTCATCAGAGAGGCTATGATGATGTAGAAGCCCTCCGTCATGACGGCCCTCTTCCGGCGGAGCTCCGGAACAAGCCCCAAGATGGGATCTCGTGGATACAGAAAGTTGTGGCGGTGGAATTAGGTTTTTGGGTCCTGTTCTGATCGTTTGGCGGTACGTGTGTATATATAGGAGGAAGGAGTATGTCGGTGGAGCACCAAGGGGCCCACGAGGCAGGGGGCACGCGCTAGGGGGGCGCCCCCCACCATCGTGACCACCTCTTTGATCCCTTGCAGTAGGGTCCAAGTCTCCTAGATCACGTTCGGTCAGAAAATCACGTTTCCGAAGATTTTATTCCGTTTGGACTCCATTCGATATTATGTTTATCCGAAACACTGAAATAGGCAAAAAACAGCAATTCTGGGCTGGGCCTCCGGTTAATAGGTTAGTCCCAAAAATAATATAAAAGTGGAAAATAAAGCCCAATATAGTCCAAAATAGTAGATAATATAGCATGGAGCAATCAAAAATTATAGATACGTTGGAGACGTATCAGGCATCCCCAAGCTTAATTCCTACTCGTCCTCGAGTAGGTAAATGATAAAAAGAGAGTTATGTCTTCTTAATTGTGGTATGAATATTCAGATTAGAAAGATTCAAGACAAAAGTTTATATTGACATAGAAAATAATAATACTTCAAGCATACTAACAAAGCAATTATGTCTTCTCAAAATAACATGGCCAAAGAAAGTTATCCCTACAAAATCATATAGTCTGGCTATGCTCCATCTTCCCTACACAAAGTATTTAAATCATGCACAACCCCGATGACAAGCCAAGCAATTGTTTCATACTCTAACTTTTTCAAAACTTTTTCAATCTTCACGCAATACATGAGCGTGAGCCATGGATATAGCACTATAGGTGGAATAGAATGGTGGTTGTGGAGAAGACAAAAAAGGAGAAGATAGTCTCACATCAACTAGCCGTATCAACTGGCTATGGAGATGCCCATCGATAGATATCAATGTGAGTGAGTAGGGATTGCCATGCAACGGATGCACTAGAGCTATAAATGTATGAAAGCTCAACAAAAGAAACTAGTGGGTGTGCATCCAACTTGCTTGCTCACGAAGACCTAGGGCAATTTGAGGAAGCACATCATTGGAATATACAAGTCAAGTTCTATAACGTAAATTTCCCACTAGTATATGAAAGTGACAACATATGAGATTCTCTATATGAAGAACATGGTGCTACTTTGAAGCACAAAATATGAGACTCGCTATATCATGGTGCTACTTTGAAGCACAAGTGTGGGAAAAAAGGATAGTAGCATTGCCCCTTTTTTTATTTATTTATATTTTTTTGGCCTTCTTTTCTTTTCTTTGGCCTTTTTTGGGACAATGCTCTATTGAATGATGATTATCACACTTCTATTTATTTACAACTCAATGATTACAACTCGATACTAAAACAAAGTATGACTCTATATGAATGCCTCCGGCGGTGTACCGGGATATGCAATGAATCAAGAGTGACAAGTATGAAAGAATTATGAACGGTGGCTTTGCCACAAATACTATGTCAACTACATGATCATGCTAAGCAATATGACAATGATGGATGTGTCATGATGAACAAGATGGTGGAAAGTTGCATGGCAATATATCTTGGAATGGCTATGGAAATGCCATAATAGGTAGGTATATATGGTGGCTGTTTTGAGGAAGGTATATGGTAGGTGTATGATACCGGCATAAGGTGCGCGGTATTAGAGAGACTAGCAAGGGTGGAAGGGTGAGAGTGCGTATAATCCATGGACTCAACATTAGTCATAAAGAACTCATATACTTATTGCAAAAATTTAGAAGTTATCAAAGCAAAGTATTACGCGCATGCTCCTAGGGGGATAGATTGGTAGGAAAAGACCATCGCTGGTCCCCTACCGCCACTCATAAGGAAGACAATCAATAAATAAATCATGCTCCGACTTCATCACATAACGGTTCACCATACGTGCATGCTACGGGAATCACAAACTTCAACACAAGTATTCTTTAAATTCACAACTACTCAACTAGCATGACTTTAACATTATCACCTCCATATATCAAAACAATCATCATGCTTCAATCTTTTCTTAGTATTCAACACACTCAAAAGAAAGTTTCACAAATCTTGAATACCAAGCATATTATTATTAGGCAAATTACCATGCTATTAAGGGACTCTCAAATTAATTTAAGTGAAGCATGAGAGATCAATAGTTTCTTTAAAATGAATCCACCACCGTGCTCTAAAAGATCTAAGTTAAGCACATAGAGAAAAATTATCTAGCTCAAAGGATATAAGTGGAAGCACACAGAGCAAAATTATCTAGCTCAAAAGATATAAGTGAAGAACATAGAGCAAAATTATCTAGCTCAAAAGATATAAGTGAAGCACATAGATTATTCTATCAAATTTTAATTCATGTATGGCTCTCTCAAAAGGTGTGTACATCAAGGATGATTGTGGCATATAACAAACAAAGACATGAATAATACAAGACTCTCCAAGCAAAACACATATCATGTTGGTGAATAAAAATATAGCTCCAAGTAAATTACCGATGGAAGTGGACGAAAAGAGGGGATGCCTTCCAGGGCATCCCCAAGCTTTGACTTTTTGGTGTCCTTGGATTATCTTGGGGGTGCCATGGGCATCCCCAAGCTTAGGCTCTTGCCACTCCTTGTTCCATGATCCATCAAAATAATTCACCCAAAACTTGAAAACTTCACAACACAAAACTCAAGATAGAAAACTCGTGAGCTTCGTTAGTGAAAGAAAACAAAAGACCACTTTAAGGTACTGTAATGAACTCATTCTTTATTTATATTGGTGTTAAACCTACTGTATTCCAACTTCTATATGGATTATAAACTATTTTACTAGCCATAGATTCATCAAAATAAGCAAACAACACACGAAAAACAGAATTTGTCAAAGACAGAACAGTCTGTAGTAATCTGTAGCTAGCGCAAAATATGGAACCCCAAAAATTCTAAAATAAATTTCTGGATGTGAGGAATTTATCTTTAATCATCTGCAAAAAGATTAACTAAATATCACTCTTCAAATAAAAATGACAGCACTTCTCGGGAGTTCTAAAGTTTCTGTTTTTTACAGCAGGTTCAACAAGACTTTCCCCATGTCTTCCCAACGGTTGTACTTGGCACAAACACTAATTAAACACAAAAACACAACCAAAACAGAGGCTAAATAATTTATTTATTACTAAACAGGAGCAAATAGCAAGGAATACAAATAAAATTGGGTTGCCTCCCAACAAGCGCTACCGTTTAACGCCCCTAGCTAGGCATAACGAGTAAGAATAGATCTAGGTATTGCCATCTTTGGTAGGTAATCCATAAGTGGCTCTCATGATAGTTTCATATGGCAATTTTATTTTCTTTCTTGGAAAGTGTTTCATGCCCTTTTTTAATGGAAATTGAAATCTAATATTCCCTTCCTTCATATCAATAATCGCACCAACCGTTCTAAGGAAAGGTCTACCAAGAATAATAGGGCAAGAAGGATTGCAATCTATATAAAGAACAATGAAATCTATGGGCACATAATTCCTATTTGCAACAATAAGAACAACATTAATTCTTCCCATAGGTTTCTTAATAGTGGAATCCGCAAGATGCAAGTTTAGAGAGCAATCATCAAAATTACGGAAATCTAGTAAATCAGACAAAGTCTTGGGAATAGTAGAGACACTAGCACCCAAATCACACAAAGCATAAAACTCATGATCTTTAATTTTAATTTTAATAGTTGGTTCCCACTCATCATAGAGTTTTCTAGGGATAGAAACTTTCAACTCAAGTTTTCCTTCATAAGATTGCATCAAGTCATCAACAATATGTTCGGTGAAGGCTTTATTTCGACTATAAGCATGTGGAGAATTTAGCACGGATTGTAACAAGGAAATACAATCAATCAAAGAGAAATTTTCATAATTAAATTCCTTGAAATCCAATATAGTGGGTTTAGCAACATCTAGATTTTTATTTCTTTCCATCCCACTTTCATCAATTTCATCATTAAGATCTAAACACTCCGAATTTTTAGAACGCCTTCTAGGTAAAGGAAGATCATATTCAGTTTCATCAAGATTCATATTGCAAAATAAAGATTTAATAGGATACACATCAATAACTTTTAGATCTTCATCTTTATTTTCATAAGAATTAGAAGAACACGCTTTAATAAAGGCATCTTTGGAAGCACGCATCCTAGCGGTTCTTTCTTTACACTCATCAATTGAAATTCTCGTGGCTTTTAGAGACTCGTTAATATCATGCTTAGCTGGAATAGATCTAACTTTCAAAGCATCAACATCAAGAGCAATTCTATCAACGTTCCTAGCCAAATCATTAATCTTAAGCAATTTTTCTTCAATCATAGCATTAAAATTCTTTTGCGAAAAAATAAATTCTTTAATATTAGATTCAAAATCAGAGGACATCTTATGATAATTTCCATAAGAGTTGTTGTAGGAATTCCCATAATTATTAGAAGGATTACTAGGATACGGCCTAGGACTAAAATTCCCTCTATAAGCGTTGTTACCAAAATTATTCCTACCAACAAAATTCACATCCATAGATTCATTGTTATTCTCAATCAAAGTAGACAAAGGCATATCATTAGGATCAGAAGAAACACTCTTAGTAGCAAATAATTTCATAAGTTCATCCATCTTTCCACTCAACACATTAATTTCTTCTATCGCATGCACTTTTTTATTAGAAGTTCTTTTAGTATGCCATTGAGAATAATTAACCATAATATTATCTAGGAGTTTAGTAGCATCTCCTAAAGTGATTTCCATAAAAGTGCCTCCCGCGGCCGAATCTAAAAGATTTCTAGAAGCAAAATTCAATCCAGCATAATTTTTTTGTATAATCATCCACAAATTAAAAACATGAGTAGGGCAATTACGTATCATTAATTTCATTCTCTCCCAAGCTTGTGCAACATGTTCATGATCAAGTTGTTTAAAGTTCATTATATCGTTTCTAAGAGAGATGATCTTAGCGGGAGGAAAATACTTAGAGATAAAAGCATCTTTGCACTTGTTCCATGAATCAATACTATTCTTAGGCAAAGATGAAAACCAAGCTTTAGCACGATCTCTTAGCGGAAATAGCTTCAATTTAACAACATCATTGTTGACATCTCTTTTCTTTTGCGTATCACATAAATCAACGAAGCTATTCAGATGAGTAGCGGCATCTTCACTAGGAAGGCCGGCGAATTGATCTTTCATAACAAGATTCAACAAAGCAGTATTAATTTCACAAGATTCAGCATCGGTAAGAGGAGCAATCGGAGTGCTAAGGTAATCATTATTATTGGTATAGGTGAAGTCACACAATTTTGTAGTATCTTGAGCCATCGCGACAAACAAGCAATCTAACACACGAGCAAACAAAAAGCAAGCGAAAAAAAGAGGCAAATAGAGAGGGAGGATAGAGAGAGAGAGGGCGAATAAAACGGCAAGGGTGAATTGGGGGGAGAGGGAAACGAGAGGCAAATGGCAAATAATGTAATGCGAGAGATAGGGATTGTGATGGGTACTTGGTATGTTGACTTTTTGCGTAGAGTCCCCGGCAACGGCGCCAGAAATCCTTCTTGCTACGTATTGAGCTTGCGTTGGTTTTCCCCGAAGAGGAAGGGATGATGCAGCAGTGTAGCGTAAGTATTTCCCTCAGTTTTTGAGAACCAAGGTATCAATCCAGTAGGAGCCAACGCTCAAGTCCCTCGTACCTGCACAAAGCGGTAGCTACTCGCAACCAACGCGATTAGGGGTTGTCAAGCCCTTCACGGTCACTTACGAGAGTGAGATCTGATAGATATAATATTTTTGGTATTTTTGATATAAAGATGCAAAGTAAAAAGTAAAGGCAAAGTAAATAGCAAAACAATATAAAAGTGATGGAGATTGATATGATGAGAATAGACCCGGGGGCCATAGGTTTCACTAGTGGCTTCTCTCAAGAGCATAAGTATTCTACGGTGGGTGAACAAATTACTTTTGAGCAATTGATAGAATTGTTCATAATTATGAGAATATCTAGGCATGATCATGTATATAGGCATCACGTACGTGACAAGTAGATCGAAACGATTCTGCATCTACTACTATTACTCCACTCATCGACCGCTATCCAGCATGCATCTAGAGTATTAAGTTAAAAATAGAGTAACGCCTTAAGCAAGATGACATGATGTAGAGAGATAAATTCATGCAATATGAAATAAACCCCATCTTGTTATCCTCAATGGCAACGATACAATACGTGCCTTGCTGCCCCTTCTGTCACTGGGTAAGGACACCGCAAGATCGAACCCAAAGCTAAGTACTTCTCCCATGGCAAGAACTACCAATCTAGTTGGCCAAACCAAACGGATAATTCGAAGAGACTTGCAAAGATAACCAATCATGCATAAAATAATTCAGAGAAGATTCAAATATTATTCATAGATAGACTTGATCATAAACCCACAATTCATCGGTCTCAACAAACACACCGCAAAAAGAAGATTACATCGAATAGATATCCACGAGAGAGGGGGAGAACTTTATATTGAGATTCAAAGAGAGAGAAGAAGCCATCTAGCTACTAACTATGGACCAGAAGGTCTGAGGTAAACTACTCACACTTCATCGGAGGGGCTAGAATGATGTAGAAGCCCTCCGTGATGACGGCCCTCTTCCGGCGGAGCTCCGGAACAGGCCCCAAGATGGGATCTCATGGATACAGAAAGTTGCCGCGGTGGAATTGGGTTTTTGGCTCCTGTTCTGATCGTTTGGGGGTACGTGTGTATATGTAGGAGGAAGGAGTACGTCAGTGGAGCACCAAGGGGCCCACGAGGCAGGGGGAGCGCCCTGGGGGCGGGGGGGCGCCCCCACCCTCGTGACCACCTCTTTGATCCCTTGCAGTAGGGTCCAAGTCTCCTGGATCATGTTCGGTGAGAAAATCACGTTTCCGAAGATTTTATTCCGTTTGGACTCCGTTTGATATTCTGTTTATCCGAAACACTGAAATAGGCAAAAAACAACAATTCTGGGCTGGGCCTCCGGTTAATAGGTTAGTCCCAAAAATAATATAAAAGTGGAAAATAAAGCCCAATATAGTCCAAAACAGTAGATAATATAGCATGGAGCAATCAAAAATTATAAATATGTTGGAGATGTATCAGCCGTCCGCTCCAGGCCGTCCCCGAGGCTGCACCGACCCTCGCGCTACCGCTACGTTGCCCCGTCGGGCCGTAGCGAGCATGGCACGCGATCCCTGCAACCGCCCTGAGGTCTTCCCCGCCATCGCCCCAACCTGCCCGCTACAGTTGCGTCGCCCCTTCAGACCGTAACGCTGCGGACCGCGGTCCACCACCATTGACGCGCGTTGACTTCCACGTGATATGCGCCGCACCGCCTCGGGAACGTCACCGTCCGCGCCGGTCTTCGTCACGCTGTCGGGTTCATTATCGCCTACTTCGGGCACCGCCGCCGCACTCCTTCTCTAGCCGCCGCCGCCTTCTTAGTCTGTCGCTGCTCTTCTTCCGCGGCTCCACGGCGACTACCTCGACACCGGCGACCCACGACTTGACACCGACTACGGCGTTCTTCACACGGCTACCTCGACTACGGACACCACCTACACTCTCGGCTACCTCGACAAACGGCACAAAGGGCTACCGCCATGCTTGAGCAACCTCCTCGGTTTCCACCCCAACCACTACTCCGTGATGCATCAACAGTTACGACTGTGGGGGGTGTCCATCGGCTTGCCTTCGGATTCTTCTCCAGTCTCACCGTCTGCGTCGCTATCGTTGTGACTGCGGGGGGATGTTGAGTATCATTGTTATTATGGAAACATAGGATAGCGTAGGATTTGTTCTGGCTTGTTTTGTACTCCAAGTAGATCATTGTACTCCTATATGTATATGCCATGAGGCTCAAGCAATACATCAATAATTCCACCAATCCTCTCTCCCTTCTAACACTACATAACCACAGCAAATCATTCACTTGAGAACGACGCCAATGGAGTTCCTTGTGCTCCTGGCCATTCTCCTATGCCTCCTTGCCGAAATGGTCATTCGGCGAAGCTACACTGGGTAAGCCCCTGCTAGTGCATGTTGGGTAACGCAGTATTTCAAAAAAAATTACCTACGATCACGCAAGATCTATCTAGGAGATGCATAGCAATGAGAGGGGAGAGTGTGTCTACGTATCCTCGTAGACCAAAAGCGGAAGCGTTTAGTAACGCAGTTGATGTAGTCGAACGTCTTCACGATCCAATCGATCAAGTACCGAACGCATGACACCTCCGCGATATGCACATGTTCAGCTTGGTGACATCCCTCGAACTCTTGATCCGGTTGAGGCCGAGGGAGAGTTCTGTCAGCACGACGGCATGTTGACGGTGATGATGAAGTTACCGGCGCAAGGCTTCGCCTAAGCACTACGACGATATGACCGAGGTGTGTAACTGTGGAGGGGGGCACCGCACACGGCTAAAAGATCAACTTGTGTGTTCTAGGGTGCCCCCTGCCCCGGTATATAAAGGAGGGAGGGGGAGGCCGGCCGGCCCTAGGGGCGCACCCAAGGAGGAGGTAGACCTACTAGGACTCCAAGTCCTAGTAGGATTCCACTTGGTGGAAGGGGATAGGAAGGGAGAGGGAGAGGGAAATGGGGCCGCACCCCTCCCTAGTCCTATTCGGACTCCCCATGGGGGGCACCTCCCCTATGTGGGTTGTCCTCTCTCTCCCCTATGGCCCATGATGGCCCATTGCACTCTGTTTTTACCCGAAACCATCCGGAACATTTTCCTTGTCCGAACGACATGGTCCAATATATCAATCTTTATGTCACGACTATTTCGAGACTCCTCGTAATGTCTGTGATCTCATCCGGGAATCCGAACAAACTTCGGTACATCAAATCACTTAACTCATAATACAAATCGTCATCGAACATTAAGCGTGCGGACCCTACGGGTTCGAGAACTATGTAGACATGACCGAGACAAATCTCCGGTCAATAACCAACAGCGGAACTTGGATGCTCATATTGGCTCCCACATATTCTACTAAGATCTTTATCGGTCAAACCACATAACAACATATGTTGTTCCCATTGTCATCGGTATGTTACTTGCCCGAATTCGATCGTCGGTACCATCATACCTAGTTCAATCTCGTTGCCGGCAAGTCTCTTTACTCATTCCGTAATGCATCATCACACAACTAACTCATTAGTCACATTTATTGCAAGGCTTATAGTGATGAGCATTACCGAGAGGGCCCAGAGATACCTCTTTGACATTCGGAGTGACAAATCCTTATCTCGATCTATGCCAACTCAACAAACACCATCGGAGACACCTGTAGAGCATCTTTATAATCACCAAGTTACATTCTGACGTTTGATAACTGATACGTCTCCAACGTATCTATAATTTTTGATTATTCCATGCTATTATATATTCTGTTTTGGACGTGACTAACGTCCAACCGTGCGGTCATTAGCAACAGATCCGCACGATTTGTATATTCAATCAATCAACCCTTCTTTTTTTTAACTGTGGCTGACGTAGATAAACGAGAGAAGGCACTGCATACTTATGCCTCAAAAAATGCATGCATGTATGTAAGACAGAATTGCTGACATCAGCGAAGATTCCGTCAAATTTCAAAATTTAAAATGTTTTCTAGCTCAAACTGTCGCTCTGATCAAAAAACTGTTTTCACATAAAAGATTCGTCACGACGAGACCTTCGAAACTAGATCCCATGTTGGTATGTTTCGACAACTTTTTTCCGGATAAAAAGTTACCAGGCATGTGCGACGTAAGTTATCACGACTGCGACATATAAGTTACCAAGTTGTTTTCATATTAACTACCCGGTATGAAAAGATGGTCCTCCAACTTTTCTTTCCACGTGCACATGCATATATTCACTATGATAAAACTAAGATGTCATTCTAAATTCTTCCTATTTCGAATTTTCAAAATCTTTATAGCTCAAACCGTCGCTTTGATCAAAAAATCATTTTCACATAAAAGATTTGTCGCAACGAAATCTTCAAACTAGATTCCACGTTGGTATGTTCCAACGACTTTTTCCAGATAAAAAAATTACCACGCATGTGCAACACAAGTTATCATGCCAGTTGAGCGCAAGTTATCATGTTCTTTACACATAACTTACCAGGGCATAAAAACTGATTTCTTCTACATTCTCCACACAAGCACATTCGTGTGTCCCTAGGGAAAGAAAAATGCTAATGTCAGGGAGGATCCCACCGAAACTCAAAAAGAAAAAAAAATGTTTTGTAACTCAAACAGTCGCTCAGATACAAAAATCATTTTCACATAAAAAATTCATTGCGATGAGACCTTCAAAACTAGGTCTCATGTTGGTATGTTTCGACAACTTCTTTTGGTCAAAAGTTTATCAAGCCTGGGTTAACTAAGTTATCAACTCTCTTGTGTGTGTGTGTATTACTATGCTATTCCCACACGAGTTACCGAAGGGTGTTTTTCAACAAGCCCCCCCCCCCCTCCGGTCAAAAGTTATCACACCTAGACTAAGTAAGTTATCAAGTCAGTTGTGCATATATCATAATGTTATTTAATTATGAGTTATCGGGTCAAAGTTATCATCGTGGTTGTACGTAAGTTTTCAGGTCTGCGGTGCATAAATTACCATGTAATTCGCACAAAAAATTACCGAGGACATGTTTCTTCAACTTTGTTTTCATAAGTCAAAAGTTATCAAACATCTTGCACATAAGTTATCAGTGCATAATTATGATGCTATTCACACAGAAGTTATCGGGGATGTATTACAAGAACCCCCACCCCCGCCAAATTTATCATTGTATTAGTACATAAGTTATCGTGTGTGTGATGCAAAAATTATCATGCTCTTCACACATAAGTTATAGGGATATGTTTTCAACCCCCCCCCCCACCCCGGGGTCGCGGTCAAAGTTACCACGGTATTTGTACGTAAGTTATAAGGTCTGCGGTTCCTATATTATAATGCTATTTACACAGAAATTGCAGGGTGTACTTCAACAATTTTTCCCGGGTCAAAAGTTATCATAGTGTTCGTATGCCTCATCAAAATTGTCTTCATTATCATTGTAGTGTTCAAGGAGGTACAACAAAGTGTATGTACCTTGTGAATGATACAATGGAGAAATGTAGCAAAAAATCATGATGAACTAATAGCTTTTATACCCAATATTATGCATTTGTTTTCTTGTAAGTGTTCTTCCTACTAAACCCAAGAAATTTAGGGTTAAAAATGCATCAACCTAAAAATACTAACAGAGCAGCTGAGCCATTTGACTATTAAAATGAAGAAAAAACAGTAGGAAAAAGAAGGAAAATTCGGTGTAAAAAAGGGGAAAAGGACATTTTATTATTCACGCCACGTTGTTTACAGGTACAAAAATTACAAAATCTGAATGTAGTCTCAACCTCAATCTAGTCCTGGTGGTTAGGGGCACTGCGAGATACCAAGGAGGTACTGGGTTCGATTCCATTTCCTCCCTAGTTTTTACTCTTTTCAGGAAGGAAAAGGGGAAGCGGGCAACGAGAGGGGGGAAAAAGTCCCGAACGGGAGCGGGAATCACGGGACGTGTGAAGCGGGAGCGGGAATCATGGGGCGACCGGGTTCGATCCGAATTTAACAGCAACCGAATCGTGCGGATCTGTTGCAAAATTACAGTCGGCAGGAATTTAGCTTTCTCGTTCTATTTTTGATGTTTAATGGGCTTTATTATACACTTTTATATTATTTTTGGGACTAACCTATTAACTGGAGGCCCAGCCCAAATCGGTGTTTTTTGCCTATTTCAGTGTTTCGAAGGAAAGAAATATCAAACGGAGTCCAAATGGAATAAAACCTTCGGGAACGTGATTTTCGGAACAAACGTGATCAGAGGACTTGGAGTGGACGTCAAGCAATCAATGAGGAGACCACGAGGCATGAGGGTGCGCCTACCCCCCCCCCCTGGGCGCACCCTCCACCCTTGTGGGCCCCTCGTACCAACACCAACCTACTTCTTCCTCCTATATATACCTACGTACCCCCAAACCATCAGACGAGGAGCCAAAACCCTATTTCCACTGCCGCAACCTTCTGTACCCGTGAGATCCCATCTTGGGGCCTTTTCCGGCGCTCCGCCGGAGGGGGCATCGATCACGGAGGGCTTCTACATCAACATCATAGCCTCTCCGATGATGTGTGAGTAGTTTACCTCAGACCTTCGGGTCCATAGTTATTAGCTAGATGGCTTCTTCTCTCTCTTTGGATCTCAATACAAAGTTCTCCTCGATTCTCTTCGAGATCTATTTGATGTAGCTCTTCTTTTTAGGTGTGTTTGTCGAGATCTGATGAATTGTGGGTTTATGATCATGATTATCTATGAACAATATTTGAATCTCCTCTAAATTCTTTTATGTATGATTGGTTATCTTTGCAAGTCTCTTCGAATTATCAGTTTGGTTTGGCCTACTAGATTGATCTTTCTTGCAATGGGAGAAGTGCTTAGCTTTGGGTTCAATCTTGCAGTGCTCGATCCCAGTGACAGTAGGGGAAACGACACGTATTGTATTGTTGCCATCGAGGATAAAAATATGGGGTTTATATCATATTGCATGAGTTTATCCCTCTATATAATGTCATCTTGCTTAAAGCATTACTCTGTTCTTATGAACTTAATACTCTAGATGCATGCTGGATAGCGGTCGATGTGTGGAGTAATAGTAGTAGATGCAGGCAGGAGTCGGTCTACTTGTCACGGACGTGATGCCTATATACATGATCATACCTAGATATTCTCATAACTATGCTCAATTCTATCAGTTGCTCGACAGTAATTCGTTTACCCACTGTAATACTTATGCTATCTTGAGAGAAGCCACTTGTGAAACCTATGGCCCCCGGGTCTATCTTCCATCATATTAATCTCCCACCAACGAGCTATTTCTGGCGCCGTTTATTTTGCTTTATTTACTTTTACTCTTTATCATAAAAATACCAAAAATATTATCTTATCATCTCTATCAGATCTCACTCTCGTAAGTGACCGTGAAGGGATTGACAACCCCTTTATCGCGTTGGTTGTGAGGTTCTTATTTGTTTGTGTAGGTGCGTGGGACTCGAGCGTGGTCTCCTACTAGATTGACACATTGGTTCTAAAAAACCGAGGGAAATACTTACGCTACTTTACTGCATCACCCTTTTCTCTTCAAGGGAAAACCAATGCAGTGCTCAAGAGGTAGCAAGAAGGATTTCTGGCGCCGTTGCCGGGGAGTCTACGCACAAGTCAAGACATACCAAGTACCCATCACAAACTCTTATCCCTCGCATTACATTATTTGCCATTTGCCTCTCGTTTTCCTCTCCCCCACTTCACCCTTGCCACTTTATTCGCCCTTCTTCTGTTCGTCTTTTCGTTTGCTTTGATGTCTCACTTGGCTCGTTTGCTCGTTTGGTTGGAATAGTTGTTTATTTATTGCCAAACAGAGAACCTAAGATCTATGGATCCTCATCTGCTTGCTAATCTTTTTAAAAAGATCCAATTATGATGAACCAATTGCTAGTGAGTTTTGTGCACTAGACTATCTTTATGAAGTTTTGCTTGAAATTTGTGAATCTGAAAATTGTGATGAAGTACTTTATGGAGTGATTCATGATGGATCTTTGAATAAAAAGCATGATTTTAATGATGATAGTATAAATTCTATTAATGTCAATTGTGTTTATAATATGCCAAACCCTAAGCTTGGGGATGCTAGTTTTTCTATGTCTACTACTTGTTGCAATGATCATGATTGGGTTGATTCTTCTTATGATCTTGAAAATTTATCTAAGCCCCATGATGAATATGAGATTGATAATAGTGTTTGCAATAATATTGAAAGTGGGTTTGGAAGAGTTTCGACTTTAGATCCCACATATTTAGAGAATGTTCAATCTTATGAAGTTTTTGATACAAGTGGGTTTGGAGAGGTCATGACTTTAGTTAATGTTAATCCCACTATTTTGGAAGAGTATCAACTTTGCATGCATGTGGATCGCATTGAGAATATGTTATGTGATAGCTATATTGTTGAATTTGAATATTATCCCACATGTAATTATTTTGAGAGAGGAAAATATGGTTGTAGAAATTTTCATCTTACTAAATTACCTCTCGTCATGTTGAGATTGCTACCGTCTCTTTCTTCTTCCTTACATATGCTAATTTTTGCTTGCTATGATAATTTGTTTGCTTGCTATGATAATTTGTTTGCTTAGAAAATGCCTATGCATAGGAAGTATGTTAGACTTAGATGTGTTTGTCACATGCTTTATGATACTCCTTTTGTGCTTCAACTCTTGTCTTTCATGTGAGCATCATTGAAATCTCAATGCCTAGCTAAAAATGCTTTAAAGAAAAGCGCTTGTTGGGAGGCAACCCAATTTTATTTTAGTTTTTTGCTTTTTGCTCCTGTTTAGGAATAAATTCTTTGATCTAGCTTATGGTTAGATGTGTTTTTATGTTTTAATTAGTGTTTTTGCCAAGTGAAACCTATAGGATCTTCTTGGATGATAGTTATTTGATCTTGCTGAAAATTCCAGAAACTTTCTGTTCACGAAAACAATTGTTTAAAATCACCAGAACGTGATAACATACTGATTCCAATTCCAATAGATCAATAAACAAATTATTTAGGTCGTCCTATTTTGGTAGATGTTTCTGAGTTCCAGAAGTTTGCGTTAGTTACAGATTACTACAGACTGTTCTGTTTTTGACAGATTCTATTTTTCGTGTGTTGTTTGCTTATCTTGATGAGTCTATGCTTAGGAAAATAGTTTATAAACCATAGAGAAGTTGGAATACAGTAAGTTTAACACCAATATAAATAAAGAATGAGTTCAACACAGTATGTTGAAGTGGTGTTTTGTTTTCTTTCGCTAACGGAGCTCACGAGATTTTCTGTTAAGTTTTGTGTTGTGAAGTTTTCAAGTTTTGGGTAAAGATTTGATGGATTATGGAACAAGGATTGGCAAGAGCCTAAGCTTGGGGATTCCCAAGGCACCCCAAGGTAAATCCAAGGACACCAAAAAGCCAAAGCTTGGGGATGCCCCGGAAGGCATCCCTCTTTCATCTTCGTCCATCGGTAACTTTACTTGGAGCTATATTTTTATTCACCACATGATAAGTGTTTTGCTTGGAGCGTCTTGTATGATTTGAGTCTTTGCTTTTAGTTTACCACAATCATCCTTGCTGTACACACCTTTTGAGGGAGACACATGATTCGGAATTTATTAGAATATTCTATGTGCTTCACTTATATCTTTTGAGCTATATAGTTTTTTCTCTAGTGCTTCACTTATATCTTTTAGAGCACGGCGGTGGTTTGTTTTATAGAATCTATTGTTCTCTCATGCTTCATTTATATTATTTTGAAAGTCCTACAAAACAGCATGGTAATTTGCTTTAATTGTGATATTAGTCCTAACATGATAGGCATCCAAGATGAGTGAAAACTTTCTTATAAGTGCGTTGAATACTAAGATAAGTTTGATGCTTGATATTTGTTTTGAGATATGAAGATAGTGATATTAGAGTCATGCTAGTTGAGTGGTTGTGAATTTGAGAAATACTTGTTCTAAAGTTTGTGATTCCCGTATCATGCACGTATGGTGAACCGTTATGTGATGAAGTCGGAGCATGATTTATTTATTGATTGTCTTCCTTATGAGTGGCGGTCGGGGACGAGCGATGGTCTTTTCCTATCAATCTATCCCCCTAGGAGCATGCGCGTAATACTTTGTTTTGATAACTAATAGATTTTTGCAACAAGTATATGAGTTCTTTATGACTAATGTTGAGTCCATGGATTATATGCACTCTTACCCTTTCACCATTGCCAGCCTCTTTAATACCGCGCACTTTTCGACGGAGGGTGTGCATTTTGTGTGTGTGACGAATCTATAGAACATTTATTTTTCAATGATCTACTGCTTGACCGGTTTGGGATCTTTTGAAATGTGCTTTTGATTTGGACTCTACCCCTGTGAATTTAGATGAGTGCTTCTCTAGTTGTATCAAAACATTCCCAAAACATGATAGGAAATTGGTCATGGTGGGGATTTCTGGTATGTTTTGATCTTTGTGGAAATGTAGAAATGATATGTGTTTTAATAGGTGATTGATTTGTGATCCCATGACTCTGAAGAAAATGATGTGTGCTTGAATTTTCGACTGGTCCGTTTTGCAGATAAAGGAGCCCGACACAAAATTACTGGCGAACGAGTAGCAAGTGCGACCTACAGAGCATCGCAAGGATGGAGGCTGGGGTTGCTTCAACTAAGTTCTAGTTTCATCCTAAAGAGGCCTTCCTGGGGTCTCTTTTTCTGCATGTCTGTAATAAGGCCGATCTTGTTACTGATGGTAGTAGTAGATGTTGGTACTAAACTCTAGACTTTATGCCCATATTTTGTGTCCCCCGAAGTGCTGGCCTTCGTTTTATATTGCAAGATTAGTAGCAAAAATGGCGACTGGTCGGGTCGTCGTGGCTCCCGGTCTGTATTTACCCAACTTATATTTTCATGCTTGTAGTCTGTCCCAAGACACATGATTTTCTATACTGACTAGGATAGTACCGTGTGTGTTTGCAACGGGATATAAATATCCTAGTACGTTAGCTTGTGATGTACCAATTCATATTATGTGATTATGTAAATAAATGTTTATCAAATCTTACATGCGATTTGCCTATGAGAAGTTTAGTAAATAAATTAGAATGAAATTGGTTGAGGAGATAAAATAGATTAAGGTGGTTGATTACTTTACGGTGAAGGTTAGACCAAGAGGTGGTGGGAAAAGAAAAGTGAAACATGAAAGCTTAAATTATTTTTAAATAATAATAGTTCCTCCATCACGTGTCTAGATGCATACATATCGAGATAAATCTAACAAAAGTAATTTCGAAGGGAGTAATAGTGAAAGGAGAAAAAAATCGAAGATGATAGCCTCTTTTTTTTATAGAGGAAAAGGGCATCCGTCGGGGTTCCATTCCATCAGAAACAAGAGACCCTGATAAGAGATAGTAGTCTCTCTTTTGCTAAATACAAAAGACCCTGACAAGTGCTTTATGTACACGTGTGATACAAACACTTGACAACTACGGACGTTTTTATGATAAATTTGGTGACGCGATGACAACAACTTTAGTTGTCAAGCATGACAATGTTTTTTGATGTTAACTTTCATTTTTTTTGTTTGTTTTTTCGTTTTGAATGATAATTTTAGCTGTAGAAGTGCTTCGCGGCACATGTTTGACATTTATCGTTTGTGATAAAAAAATCTGATAGGAAGGAAGTGTGAAATACTGTAGAATTTTCGGATAAGGCAAGGAAGAATCCTTGGGATGACTGATGATGGTGCGCCCCGGCAGCCGCGTGACCGTGGTCGTGGTCGGTCGGTCACCGGTATCCGCGCGGGAGCCTCCATCCCGGGGAGTTTCCGGGAAGCCGCCGTCGCGCCCTCCCTCCGGGGAGTTTCCGCGAAGCCGCCGCCGCCGCCCCGCAAACCGCGACCACAAAGCTGCTTGCTTGACCCACGGAGACGGACTGACGGACGCTACCTCTCCTCCTCACTCTCGCGGGCGACTTGTGGCGGCGGCTGGCGAACAGAGGTCAGCTTCCGATCCCCTCTCTTCTCCCCGGCCTTCCCGGTTCTCTCTCCTCTCGAATCTCCTATATCCCGGCGGATTTTGGTGCCGCGGGTGGTTCGGCGAATTTGGGGTCACGGCGGTCCGGTGGATTTCGGGGGCGCGGCGGTCCGACGGATCTTGGGGCGTGACGGTCCGGCGGATTTCGGGGCGCGGCGGTCCGGTGCGGTGGGGCGGGTTTTGGGGGCGCGGCGGTGGCGAGGATGTGAGGGGGGAGGCAGCCGCGTGAGGAGGCAGAGGGGAAGACGACGCCAACATCTGAGGGCTGTGTGCGTGCGCGCGGCCGGTGTGCTTGCTGCTTACTGTACTGATCTATTATGTCTCCCTTGCAGAAGTTTCAGGGCAACAGGGAGCAGAAAACAGGAGCCATCTATTTAGTCTGAATCTCGCCCTTACACGCGGTTGCCATGGCGCTGTGGACAGGGCTGGGTCAGGCGGCGACAGTGGCGCAGCTGGTCGGCGCGGACGTCGGCGGCCTCATCTCCATGATTGTGCAGGCCGCGATGACGGCTCGTCAGAACAAGAGTGAGTGTGAGCAACTTGCTCGTCGTGTCCTCATGATCGCGCAGCTGCTGCCGCACGTGCAGGAGCCAGAGGCGGCGCAGCCGCTGGCCGGGCTGGGTGACACGCTCCGGGACGCCCACGAGCTCGTCGTGTCGTGCCAAGGGCGGAGCGCGGCATACCAGTTCGTCATGGCCAGCAGGACAGCCGAAAAGTTCAGGGAGGTGCAGAGCAAGATCGACTCCTACCTCATCCTCTTCCCGGTGATCAGCCACATCGGCATAACACGCCGCCTTGAACGGATCTATAATGTCCTTGTTCAAGATGGCTCCACCAGAGATGAACCGTCTCCATTTCCACAGTCGTTGCAGCTGCAGGTAAATTGATCGTGCGGCTCCCTGACAAGACAATACAGAAATTGATACAGAGTTACGGAGCACACGCTCTCACTGCTCATTTATGATCTCATTTCTTGTGGTCTCTTTTTCAGGAATCTACACAGCTTGCTCAGGAGGTACTGCCACATGGAACCCAGGAATTCACGTTGGCGGAGATCGTGGCTGCCACCAATAACTTCGCCCCTAACACCGTGATCGGTGAAGGCGGGTCCGGAAAGGTGTACATGGGCAGGCTTTACGATGGGCGAGAGGTGGCCATCAAGAGCTTAAACAACTCACAGTCGCAATATTTAGAGGAGGAGTTTTGCACGGAGCTCGACATCCTATCACGGCTCCGGCACAAACACATCATCAGCCTCCTTGGATCGTGTGTGACTGTGAGCAAGGACAAGTGTCTGCTATCCACCCCACAAAAGAAGAAAAAGCACCAGCTGACCTGGTGGAAAAAGGAGCCAGAAGAACCCGAAGAGTCGGAAGAGCTACAGAGGTTCACTGTCTACGAGTACATGGAGAACGGTACGCTCTTCGACCACATGCATTCTGATCACGGCTCCTCCACGATGTCGCCGGTGAGGGGGTCCTGGAAGATGCGCATCGCTGTGCTCCTCGGCGTGTCACGCGCCATCGAGCACTTACACTGTCATGCCAACCCGCCGATCATCCACCGGGACATCAAATCGGCTAACATCCTTTTTGACGCCAATTGGGTGCCGCGTGTGTCAGACTTTGGCTTGTCGGTCGTCTGGGACATGGCGCAAGTGAGGAGTCGGAGTTGAAAGTCCACTAGGTTGTAGGAACATTTGGGTACCTCGCCCCTGAGTGCGCCTTTTCTGGTCGTCAGAAGCCGGCGAGTGACGTGTACAGCCTGGGCGTGGTGATGCTCGAGGTTCTGACAGGGAAAAGTGCATATTCTCAATTGAACGATCGGGCATATGGACCTTTGACAGACTTCGCACTCCCCATCATTGAAGTCGGTAATATTGAGTTGTTGGACAAGCGACCTGTACCGGAGCCAACGCCTTGGCAGCTGCAGGCGATGAAACGTGTGGCGCAGATTGCATGCTGCTGCGGGAAGTTGGATGCGAAGGACCGGCCGGCCATATCAGACATTGTTGCCAACCTCGAGATGGCGCACGAGTTGATGTGGAGCCATGTTTGTGGCCCTTCGTCGAACAAGTTGACCTCCCATCGGACTCACCACACTCCAGGAGCTCGTCATCGGCAGGCTACCATTCCGAGCTGGTACGCTACAAACTAATAATTGAACTCTGTTCACATAAATTCAACCATGTTCATACGGTGATGAAGGGGGCTCACTACTCACTTTGAGGTCTCTTAATTAGGAATCTGAGGCGTTGGAGGAGGGGCGTTGACAACAATCGTCGTTGAAGGCGTCCTCGGAAGGTGGTTCTCTTAATACACTTATTTTTTTCTTTTTTTTCGAAAAGGAGGAATACCCCCGGCCTCTGCATCTGGTCGATGCATACGGCCACTTTATTAATTATTAGCACAAAACCTTACAAAGTCGTACAACAGTAAGACCAAAGCCACCATCTTCGCAACCTCTGTCGCTACTCCTATCTAACTGATGAAGGAGCGCTGATGGTCTGGGCCTAATACCAAACAGACCTCGCAGCCAAACCTAACATCTAAGACCTGCGGTCCCAACCTGGACGCCTGCCAGGTATGGGCACCCACCAGTCCGGCGTGCTCCTCAACCAGGCCGCCCGCCGGGTATGAGGCCGCCACAACCACCTACCACATATCCATCTTCAGAGCTGTACTGTTGTAACTGCCTTGCTCGGTCTCGCTGCCGCCGACGCCACCACGACGCCAGACAGCGTCGACCTCCTGCGCGTGTCCGTCACCACACATCTGACGCCAAGCCTCCAGTTCTTAATACACTGATGAAGGTGCATTATAATGCTTGTTGCTC
>NC_041382.1:12392324-12415645 GCF_002162155.2 Triticum dicoccoides | reverse complement strand
CTCACCACCCACCCTACTATGCTTTCCCCAGCAGTTTATTAGGAAAGGAACACACCCGCTTGATGGTCACCACCTCACTTTTGTTTTTTAGACTTGATTGAGTTGCACATGGTCACAGTAGTCCCACTTTGTTTGTGTAGCTTCTCTTTCAAAGCCATTCATAGTGTATCCCTGCAAAAAAAAGCCAGTCATTGTGTAGACCCCGTCCTATATATTCTCATTTTATTTTTGAATGTCGATATTTTTTATTCAAGTTGCACATGAAGGACCACCCAGCCATATCAGACATGGTTGCCAACCTCGAGATGGCACACAAATTGATAATCAGCAGAGACGAGCCAGCTTCAGTTGACGAGTTACTCACCACGCGTCATCAGCAGGCTCCCGGTCCGATCCGGTACACCACAAACTGATTGAATTCTATTCACGTTGATGCATTGAATCATGTTCATGCACCAGCTGAGGTGTTGGAGGAGAGGCGTTGACACCGATCTTTGAAGGCGTCCTTTGGAACTGTGCATTGCACTGGAGCAGGCTCCACAACGGGTCACAGGTGACCGTCATCTGCTTCAATCACCCGATGAGCATCCCATTACTGCACATAGGTAATGCCCACTTTTGGTAAATCTACGGGCGCTTGTTAGCTCGGGTGGTTTATGACCGGATCGATCCCACTATAGTTTGCTTCTTCACAACCAACCCTCCTTTGATTTTCCCAGTGGCTTCTTAGGAAAGGAACATGGGGTTGATGGTAAGCACTGACTCTGTTTTTTCATCACTTTCTTTTTGTAATATATCTTGTTATTTTTTTACCCTGGGGCTATTCATGGGTACAGTAGCCTACTTTATTCGTGTAGCTTCTCTTTCAAAGCCATTCATTCCTGAAAGTGGTAGTTTTGTTATCTCTCTTTTATTTTGGAAAGGTAGGATTTTAGATAAAAATAAGACTATATCTGGTATAAAGTTGGTACTTTTGATTTTGAACTACTCCCTCCGTTCCTAAGTATAAGTCATTTTTAGAGATTTCAACACGGATTACATACGGACTTATATTTAGGAACAGAGGACCTGGATTTGTTGATTGAGTATTTGATTAGCTCTCTAGTTCGGTGGTCGGATTTTTTTTCCCCGGAATTTCAGAGCCTGGACCCAATTGTACACTGTGATGCTGACCCAATCCGAAAGAGCCAAGCCTATGTTTAATTTATTTGGAAATAGATGTGAGTGAAATGTTGCATCGGAGTCGTGGCTGGGGCCACTGGTGCAGAGGTTAGAGAACGGCTGAAGGTCTTTCTTCCTCTCCGTGCAAGCAGTTTCTTCAGGAAAGAAAAATGATGATGTCCAAATACATATGTTGCTGTAGTTTAGAATTCTGCTGTAGGATGCACTGCGCATGGATTGATGTTGGCAGTTCGGCCTGCTTTCGCCTTGTTTCTTTGCTGAGTTCTAGTATTGTATGGTGAAACCATAATTCCATAAAGCAGAGTTGGCTGCGGCTGAAAACCTGGAGGTAGAGTTCCTCTTGAACTGTTTTTTGGTCAGGTTGTCTTGTCAGTCTCATAAGAAATGAAATTGACTGGGTTATCTTTTTAATTTTTTTCACGTAAAATAGACTAAACTACCCGGTTTAAGGAGGGGGTACATTGTAGTCTACACCACGGTTTTGGGTACCGCTCGAGAAAACCGGTAACCGAGCGGTTACCGCGTTTCTCGCTGCCCTCCGGTAAATGGGCCTCTCGTGCAAATAAATTCGGCCTTTTTTTTTAATTTTTTGTCCGGCCCGGCGAGAGCCCGAGAAGCCACGGCTGCCACGCTGCGTCTCGCTACTCACACACCCAAACGCGAACCCTAGAAACCGAAAACGCCAGTCTCTCTCGTCCTCTTCTCCCCAAATCGTTTCCCACAAAAACTTGGCGGCGTCGCCCAATCCACCCCTTGGCTCCCGTCCAGTTCCAGCGCGGCCGTGCTTTAGCTCCTCCACGGCCTCCTGGGGCGCTCCCTGTCATGGCTGGTGTTGCAAGGGGGATGGGGCGGGGTGATGGCGATGGAGATGGTGAGCTGCGAACTGTAGGGATGGCTATCGTCGCCGGCGTCCGTGGCGCGGGTCATGCGTCCATCACCGTCGGTCAGGGCAGAGGGGATGTGTTCCTTCATGGCCAACCAAGCAGATCCGGAGGCAGAGGTCGTCGGTCAGGGCAGAGGGGATGTGTTCCTTCATGGCCAACCAAGCAGATCCGGAGGCAGAGGTCGTCGGTCAGGGCAGAGGGGATGTGTCACCGTTAGAGGCACAATTGGGTACATCGACCTTGAGTACCTCCACACAAGTCGAAGAGGCAAGCAACGTGTATAGCTTGGGCGTGATGATGCTCGAGGTTCTTACAGGGAATAAGGCATTTTCCAATCTGGTACACCAGACACTGATTGAACTCTGTTACATTAATGAATGCTACCCTGTTCATACACTGATGAAGGGTGCTCACTAGTCATTTTTGGTCCCTTTCTTAATTAGAATCTGAGGCGTTGGAGGAGGGGAGTTGACGCAAATAATCCAAGGCGTCCTTTTGGACGGTGCACAATTCTTGCCAAGCTTTACAACGAGTGACGGTTTGCTTCTTCACCACCCACCCTACTTTGTTCTTCCCACCGGTTTCTTAGGGAAGGAACGCATGGGGTTGATGATGGTCAGCACCCTCTACTTTTGCTTCTTAGCCCTTTTCTTTGGTAATTAATTTTGTTTTTTTATCCAGGGTTGTGCATGGGCACAGCATGCCTGCTCTGTCCTATATTTTGTTATTTTGTTTCATTTTTGAAAAGCCGGGACTGGAGTACTATAAAGTTTGTATTTTCAATTTATTCTCACAATTTTTTTGCTACTTTCAATGTGGAACTAGCCTGGAAAAGAAGGATGATGCCGTTGATGGAGTAGCAATGGGAAAGGCTAGGGAAGGATATTGCCATGTAACTCAAGGATTTTCCTTTTGACTTGAACTCAAGAAATTTTTGGATAGTATTATCAGGTAACACAGATATCAAAGAGATAAGGGAAATGAGTGCACAAAAAAAGGTTCCATAATCTTACATCACTGCCATCTTTCAGATGGAGCTTTCTACGAACGAAGAAAACATCTCTAATTCTAGAAGATTTTTCCAACATGCAGAATCGGAGAATTTAAATGGAATGCCTTCTCCATTTTACCTGCTGATTTTGGGGCCCAATTTTATGGGTGTCCACTTCGGCCGCCCCTCGATCCATTTTGGCAATTTATTCAGGTTGCCATATAGCTTGAGGCTCCCAAGATTTTCGGGAGCTGAAGACACTTCATCAAAGCAGCCGGCTAAACCTGGATTCCCCTCTGACCGTACGAACAAGGATTCTAAACATTCCATTTCGGTAATAGCTGAGAAAAACTTCGTGCAATTGCTCTTGTTGAGACCAGTCACTCTTAATTTGCGCAGCTCGGTAAGATACTTCAGCTCTTCAAGAATGGTGTCCGCCCCATCAATATTCACAACACCCAATGTATGGAGGGCCTTCAGTTGTCGTATTCCTCTTGGAAACTTGACACCATGAGGTTTTAGCTTAAAAAAGAAGACAGGCAGCCCATCAAAACCATCTTTCGTAAGTACCCATGAGCAGCTCGCTACAAGAAGCAGTTAGCCGAATCCCATGATAAGCAGCAACCATACGAGGCCCCACAGTACAAAATATACACAAGCTCTGATTGAAAAGCTACTTCACGTTTTGATCTGGGAACTAACAATTGGTAATCAGAGCTTCGGCGTGGAAGCAGCCAGCGTGTACGTATCTTCTCGGCGGAAGGAACTCATCGACGAGGATCGTGCAGTCCGGGGCGGAAGGTACTCGTCCAGGACGGGAGGAACTCATCCAGGGCGGAAAGAACACGCCCAGGACAGGAGGAACTCGTCCAGAAGCAGCCTGCATCAGCGACGGGGGACAAGACGAAGAGCCCAGCAGAAGCGTCCGGCGCCGCTAAATTACTTGCAGTGCCCGGGTCGCAGTACCCACGATTCGATCGTGAGAATTTCAAGGTCTGGCAGGTCTTGATGGAGTGCGCCCTCCGAGCCAATGAGTTGTGGGACGCCGTCGATCCCGGCGGTGATGCTTTCAAGAAAGATGGAGCAGAACATCACAAGGATAGACAGGCAACATCAGCAATTTACTCTGTGATGCCAATGGATGTCTTGCAGCATCTGATCTCAAAGGAAACAGCCAAAGAAGCATGGGACGCCCTGAAGGTTCTGTACGAGGGGCATGCTCGTGTGAAGCAGGCCAACCTGCAAACTATGTTGAGGAATTACGAGACACTGGTGATGGCTGATGATGAAACCGTAGATGCGTTCGCGTCACGGGTGGTCACACTTGTCAACGGAATTCGTGCGCTTGGTGAAAATCTGACTGAAACATCTGTTGTCCGCAGATTCTTGCGCGCTGCGCCTCCTCGGTATATGCAGATCGTGACTGCAATTGAGCAGTGCGTCGATTTGGCGACGCTTAGTATCGACAACCTAGTCGGGCGCTACAAGGCGCACGACGAACGTATGCGTTACAGCCAAGGAGATGCGAAGCATGATGAACAAGTAATGCTCACCCTGGCACAGTGGCAAGCACTAAGCTTAAGGGAAAAGAAGGGAGGCAGCGAGGCATCCGGCAGCGGCTCGAAGCAGGACTGGGCACCACGAGATCAGAACAAGAAGGGCACCGGTGCCGGTGGTGCTCCAAAGAAAAGGAAATTCGACAAGCGCAAGATAAAGTGCCACAATTGTGGCCTGATGGGGCACTTCAAGTCGGAGTGCCGGAAACCCGTAAAGGAGCGGGCATATGTTGCCAAGAAAGGCGACAAGGATGACGATCCGGCGAACCTCCTGTTATGTGAGATATGCGAGTACACGGAGGATGACACGCAGCCAGAGGAAGTCGAGACCGTCACACTTGTGGAGAAAAAAGTATATCTCCATGAGGAAGAAGAGAAGAGGGTCGGCAATGTTTGGTACCTGGACACAGGCGCTAGCAACCATATGACAGGGGACAGTGCACAGTTCTCTGAGTTGAGTGCAGCAGTCAACGGAACAGTCAGGTTTGGCGATGGCACGACGGTCCCAATCAAAGGTAAAGGGACTGTCATCTTCGAGTCAAAGAGTGGTGAGCACAAGGTGCTTACAGATGTGTATTACATCCCCCGTCTAAAGACAAACATTATAAGTCTAGGACAGCTTGAGGAGCGTGGGTGTAAAATTGTGCTCGAGGATGGATACCTATGGGGGTATGATCGCGAGAGAAAACTGATGATGCGTGTGAAGCGGTCGAGGAACAGGCTGTATGTTTTGAACCTAGACCGTGCTGATCCGGTGTGTCTGTTGGCAAACTTTGATGAAGAAACTTGGAGGTGGCACTCACGCTATGGGCATCTTAATTTCCATGCTCTACGGCAGCTCGGCCAGAAGAATATGGTACGAGGGCTGCCATGTATAGATCATGTTGATCAGCTGTGCAATGGCTGCCTTGTTGGCAAGCAGCGGCGAGCCGCGTTCCCGAGGGAGGCAAAGTTTAGAGCTTCGAAGGTACTGGAGCTTGTTCATGGTGACTTGCGTGGACCAATCACACCAGCGACTCCTGCAGGGAAGAAGTATTTCTTGCTGATTGTTGATGATTTCAGTCGGTACATGTGGCTAGTACTACTGAAGACCAAAGATGAGGCTTTGGAAGCTTTCAGGAAAATCAAGACTGCCGCTGAAGTGGAGTCAGAAGAGAAGCTGAAAGCGTTACGTACAGATCGTGGTGGGGAATTTAACTCTAATGAGTTCAAGGCATACAGTGAAAAACATGGCATTAAGCGGTACTTGACGGCACCCTATACTCCGCAGCAAAACGGCGTTGTGGAGCGCAGAAATCAGACCATAGTCGCAGTGGCAAGAAGTATGCTAAAAAGCAAGAAATTGCCAGGAAAATTCTGGGGAGAAGCCGTGACTACCGCAGTGTATTTACTCAATAGAGCTCCGACGAAGAGTGTTGTCGGAAGAACGCCGTATGAAGCATGGTGCGGAAGAAAACCCACAGTCGATCACCTCTGCACGTTCGGATGCATAGCACATGTGAAGACCGTGGGAGGGCATGTTGGCAAGTTGGCGGACAGGAGCTCCCCAACTATCCTACTCGGTTATGAGGCCGGGTCCAAAGCATATCGAGTCTACAATCCCGTGACGAAGAAAGTGCAAGTGTCACGTGACATAGTATTTGATGAAGAAAAGGCATGGAATTGGGACGACGCAGTAGTAGCAGATCGCCCCACGCAAGGTGATGATATTTTTGTTGTGACATATAATCACATCAACCATGCAGGCCATGACCATGACGACGACGGGCACGGATATGGCCATGATGTCGACGACGACGACGACGACCTAGGTGACGGTGCGCCGGCTACTCCATCAGCACAAACAAAAGTGCCAAGTTATGGGTCGCCGAGCTGCTCCTCACCGTGGGTGGACGATCCATGGTGGACTGAAGACGGCGACACAGGATCAGCTACTGGTGGTGCAGCACCTAGTGCCACGGTCGACACGCAGCAGCCAACAATGTCCACAACAGTAGATGAAGACTCTCCAAGTTCAGTGGGACAAAGCACGGTGGCTGGGTCCCCTGAGCGAACTCCGGGAAGAGCAGCAACGCCGGTGAAACTCCGGCGAGTCCTAGATCTCTACCCTAAGGAGGCTCTTCGGAAGATCAATCCAGTGAGGATGAAAAAGGTCAGAAGGGAGTGTCTACTCATCACAGAAGAACCAGCCACGTTCGAGGAGGCGAATGAAGAAGAATCATGGCGTAAAGCTATGGATGACGAGCTTGGTTCAATCCAGGATAATGACACATGGAGTCTTGTTAATCTTCCTGATGGGCACAAAGCAATAGGTCTCAAGTGAGTCTTCAAAGTTAAAAAGAACTCAGAGGGTGCCGTGGTGAAGCATAAGGCTCGTTTGGTAGCCAAAGGATATGTCCAGCAGCAGGGTGTAGATTTTGAAGAAGTATTTGCTCCAGTTGCACGAATGGAATCAGTACAGTTGTTGATTGCTCTAGCAGCCCAAGAAGCTTGGTTTTTACACCATATGGATGTGAAGTCTGCGTTTCTGAATGGAGAACTAGAGGAAGAAGTGTACGTGAAGCAGCCCACTGGTTTTATCAAGAAGGGAGAAGAGCATAAAGTATTCAAATTGCATAAAGCTTTGTATGACTTGCGACAGGCACCTAGGGCATGGAATACCAAACTTGATAGCACCTTGATTTCACTCGGTTTTGTGAAGTGTCCGCTTGAGCACGCTATGTACAAGAGAGGCACCGGTTCAGACTGTCTCCTTATTGGCGTGTATGTAGATGATATCTTGATCACAGGAGCTAATGAAAGGGAAATTGGAAGGTTCAAGAAGCAAATGAAGGAATTATTTAAAATGAGTGATCTGGGCTTCTTAAGCTATTACCTCGGGATCGAGGTGCGTCAAAGTAAAGACGGGATCACGTTGTGCCAGGAGGCATATGCCTTGAAGATCTTGCAGAATTGTGGCATGGAGGATTGTAATCCTTCGCAAACGCCTATGGAGGCGAGGCTGAAGTTGAGCAAGAGGAGCAAGGCGCCGACTGTTGATTCAACCGAGTACCGAAGTATTGTCGGAAGTTTACGATATCTTGTGAACACTAGGCCAGATTTGGCATACTCGGTTGGCATAGTAAGCAGGTACATGGAGAACCCTACCACTGAGCATTTGACTGTTGTGAAACAAATTTTGAGATATGTGAAAGGGACTCTGAAGTATGGCTGCAAGTACACAAGGAGGAAGGAAGACAAATCACTTCTAGTGGGCTATAGCGATAGTGACTTGGCAGGGGATGTAGATGACCGAAAGAGTACATCGGGCGTTGCATACTTTCTGGGAGAAAATCTGATCACTTGGTTATCGCAGAAGCAAAAGGTGGTTGCCCTCTCATCTTGTGAAGCCGAATACATTGCAGCGGCGACAGCGGCGTGTCAAGGAGTGTGGCTCAGTAGACTCCTTGCTGATTTGACGAACCAGCAGCCAGAACAAGTAAAGCTTAGAGTTGATAACAAATCCAAAATATCATTGTGCAAAAACCCCATTCATCATAATCGCAGCAAGCACATTGATATAAGGTACCATTACATCAGAGAATGTGTAGAAGAAGGCAAGGTGGAGGTGGATTATGTCAGCACTAAAGATCAAATCGCAGATATACTAACGAAGTCGTTGGGAAGACTGAAGTTTCAGGAGATGCGCGAGAAGATTGGAGTCGTGGCTGTTAAGTAGTCGCATTTGTGCTTAGGGGGGTGAATGTGAGTTACAGCACATGCTATATATTAGGCTGAATCGAGTTCATCGAGTCTGTACAGGATAGCCGAAGTATAAGGTGATTCCTTAGTCGTTTTCCATCCAATCTCTAGGAGTTAAGTAGAGTCCTAAACCAGATTGACCTGTGATCTGGGTCACATCGTCTTGGGCAAGTTAGGAGGCCGTGTTGGACGTGAGGTCGGTTCATTGAGCCAGATATAAAGCAAAGGAAACGAGATTGAAAAGCTGCGAATTTGGCAGCACCAAAACCATCGTCTCTGTCCTTATTTTCCTAAGCTAGCTACTTCACGTTTTGATCTGGGAACTAACATTCTGTATCTCTGATATCTAGCGTCTGCAGGAACCGTAAAATACCATCACAATGAATTTGTTTGGTAACCGTAAAATACCATCACGTCTCCGTAGAGAGAGGTAGCTCAGAAGAAAAAGCTGACAAATTTGATGGAGATCATGATCTGCTATACCCTCTGTGTCTTCAAGATCCAGCACTCGGAGGAATCTCATCTTATCAGAAATGAAAAATGATTCCCATGCTCCAAATATTGTTAGCGATCTTAAGCATGATAGATCCAGTGCACACTCAAAAGCATCCCGATCCCTTCTCCAGCTACTGCTTACAACAAGGTGACGAATTTTACCTTCGGTGTTTATGTTGCAGCTTCCCTCCAATGTAGTGACAAGGTTTTCTTCCACTGCCTTTGAGATCCCAATTTCATCGTGAACTTGCAAAAAGACAATCCTTCTAGTGCTACGGGTTGCCCCTTTTGATGGTTGAACCATGGTCCTCCTGATAAGCTGCGTGATATAGCCGGTCCCAATTTCCTCTGCAGTCATGCCCCGTATCCCCCTTGAGTAACCCTCTGCTATCCACCGTCTAACCAATCGTTTCCATCTGATGTCTTGGTCTTCAGAAAATATTGACAAATATAAGAAGCAGGGGTTGAGAAGATACGGTAAACCTTCGTAGCTCGAGGTGAGAACTGTCTTGATCATCCCAAGCTCTGGGTTGATCTCGAGCTCGGCACTAATGTGTTTGTTCAAATTCCTCCACTCAATTGCTGTTTTAGGTTTGCTTGCTAAGAAGCTGCCTACGGTGGATATGGCAAGAGGAAGGCCACCACACTTCTTCAGTATAAAATTCTCTTGCTCAATCATATCCGGACTATAACTGCAATTATCTTTCTCCTTAGTATCCTTGAATACCTGTTATCCATATAATTCAAGACTCATTTAGATCATATCCAAATTATGTTAGTTACTTTGAATTTTGATACTTAGGAAACTAGCCCAATGGAACATATTTTGGGGTGAATAGTCATGTTGTACCCAAAAGCACCATATTAAGGAGCATATATCTCGCTTGTGCTACTGTGAGCTAGCTGATAATTTTGATGTCATTTTAGATTATTATGCTAGTTTAAAATTTATGTCGGCTTCTCATTGATACTATATGTAGAGTTACAAAGATTTAACTGATGTGGTCCAATAATTAGGGTTTAATAGAGCAACATTATAGTAATGTTTAGCTATAATTGTGGGGATTGATATATTTCTAAAATAAGTGTTCATCAAATCAATGGTCAGGTGATGTTATGTGAGAATAAGGTTCAACAAATCAAAACAACATGGTTCACTGATTTTTGGTGTCTACTAGAAGATTATTTTGCTTTTTTTATTTAATCACTAGTCAATTTCTTCATTGCATGCTTCACAAATCTTAGCATATACTCCCTCCGATCCATGTTAATTGTCGCTGACTTATAGTACAACATTGTACTAAGGTAACGACAATCAATATGGATCGGAGGGAGTAGTAAACATGGTGCGTAGTTATGAAAATATATCAAAAGACATAATTTTAGATGGAGGACATAGTGGTTAACATGTCATATGACATAATAATGAATATTTTTTCTCACGTATAGTCAATTGAAGAAGTGGCCTAGCTCATTTGGTTAGGAAGTGGCTGTACAATCCAACCTCCCTGGTTCAAGTTCTCATGGAGGTGAAAATGGGTTCTTATTCCTTGAAAAACAGTATTGCTTCCTGTACCGCATTCCCATAAAAATGGTTTGTAGAGTGCATAAAAAGCTAAAAAAATTCCATTTTACATACCACTATGCATGGATATAGTCTTTATGACATAACTTCGACCATTACTATTGTGCATACCACTCTGTTGCTTAACAACAATAAAATAAATTGTAGAATATTTTTAACACAGATTGATTATATTATTTTCCTTTGGCTAGGCTTAATAATCTTTTTTATATTTGGCCAAGTTAGATAATTTCAGTGAATACTTTGTAGAACAACATCTATTTTTGGCCCCTATAAATGCGAGGTTGTAGTCTATAATGTCTCGAAAATGTAATAGAATAAATTTTGGCTCATATCAAATGATTAAACATAATATTCTTCTATAAGCCACCATAAATGTTTATATGAATTAAAATATCATGCAGATGATAAACATATTTAATCATGTTTAGTCTGGCGGTGAATAGTCATGGCGTTCCCAAAACACCAAATTAATCAGCATATGTATCATTTGTACATGACATTAACTGACGACATTGCCAGCAATTTGTATCTGATGCCAATGTTGTCAATATATATCACAGTTGTTAATGATTTTGACTACTTCCAGGAATTAGTATAATCTTGAAAATAAGACGTGAAGACTTGAGAGCAAGGCTTTGGTAAATAATTATGAATTTTATGTATCATTTTGTTTCTGTACTTTAATTGATGATAGCCACTAAATTATGGAATCGACTATAAAATATTTTTCTTAATGTCGACTAACGGTTTGCCTCGAAGGTATACAGAAGATCTAATGTGGAGCTGGATCCATGCGGGAAAATATAGTCTTAACAAGGTAGTGAAAACAACTTATTTATGCCAATCTGGCACAAATTATGTCTAGTTGTCTACACAATCGCATTGTAGCTCAGAAGCAAGTAGAATGCATTTCTTTACATCAACCAACCCTTTAGCTTGAGATATTTCTATAGCAGATGAAATTAAGTTACAATCTAACAGCCGTAGGTATCGGTCAATATCAAAGATTAAACCACACATTGATTGTATTATGTAATTATGTAGTTCTTACAATTTTATATTTTTTAGTTTAACAAAGCTCCACCAAAATCAATGTTCACCTTATGATTTCGGTTCTCACGCTAAATCCTAATTTAGTTGATGTGAATTGACTCGGTGCCTCGAAGGGGACATTATATTGTGCTTTTAGTATATAATAGATAAAGGATTAGCATAAGCCGCACTTGCAAATGCAGCCATTTTCATGAAGTCATGAAGTCCCATTCGAAAGAAGGAAAAGGGAGGAAGAAACAAAGTACAAAGAGAATTGACAATAAAAGAAAGCATTGTTCCATGTTTGGAAGGTAGCAACTGAACAAGTAACTCAAATCAAAGAGAACTTAAATCCAATAAATCAATTCTAGAAGAACTTACGTTGAGTTCCTTCAGCAACTAGAATCAAAGAGAAATTAAGTCCCACAACTCAACTCTAAAAGAACTTATATTGGTTTCCTTTTCATGATAAGGTAGTCATTTTTCTGCAATGATAACATAATTATCAATTCATATGTTTAGGTGCATGGGGTCAACTTTTAAATGGCACGCATATCCAACAACTAACAATATCCAACAACTAACAATCAAACTCCACTAGACATCAAATTGATGCACACATGACTTGGCGCCAAATATGGGCTTCCAGACTATTCTGAGAAATAGGACAGGTTTAGGGACAGCCAGTCGGTAGGCGCATCTTTGATGGGAGTTGTTTGGACAATGTCTCGACTCTTCTTGGACACTTGAGGGTGGTGTGAGGACTGCCCTTGGATATGCCCTTACCTTGTACATATGTTGTTCACCATCTTGCCCAGTCCGGAATCATCTCACTTCTAGTCTCCTGCAATACGCCATGCTAAGTGCCAACTATGCTTGCAACAATTCTAAGGCTAGCTTGAACGGACGCACATCTATAGTGACCCTGGCTAGTGCAAGGAGCGACCCAAGTTAGCTCGGTATGCAAAGCTTAACTAAATCCACAGCTTGAATAAGGAGGCTAGTCATATTCAACAATATCGACCGATTTTCCTTGTAAATGCAAGCTTTAAAATCTTTACGAAGATTGCAACTAATTGGTTGAACAGTGTGCTTGACCATGTGGTAAAACAAACAACGTTTATGCAAGGGCGCAGCATACTAGATGGAGTTTGTTGTGCTGCATGAAACTATACATGAGCTTCACTTTTAAATTTTGAGCGGAGTCATCTTCAAAATAGACTTCGAAAAGTCATGGTAAAGACAAATGGCCCTTTCTTTCGCATACTTATGCATGAAGCGGTTTTCACTAAAATGGTGTTGATAGGTAGAAAGTTTTGCTTTTGGAGGTAGTGCGTGTTGGGGAACGTAGTAATTTCAAAAAAAGTTCCTACGCACACACAGGATCATGGTGATGCATAGCAACGAGAGGGGAGAGTATGTCTACGTACCCTCGTAGACCGAAAGCGGAAGCGTTATATCAACGCGGTTGATGTAGTCGTACGTCTTCACGATCCGACCGATCCAAGTACAGAAAGCACGACACCTCCGAGTTCTGCACACGTTCGGCTCGGTGACGTCCTCGCCTTCTCGATCCAGCAAGAGGGGCGAAGTAGTAGATGAGTTCCGGCAGCACGACGGCGTGGTGACAGTGTTGGTGAAGAACAATCTTCGCAGGGCTTCGCCTAAGCACTACGAAAACTATGACGGAGCATAAACTAGAGGGGACGGGGTAGCCGACACACGGCTTGGTGTTTCTTGATGTGTCTTTGGTGCTAGCCCTGCCCCTCTATTTATATGTTAAGCCCGGGGGTCGAAACTTGGAGCAAAAGCCTCCTCAAAGTCGGTTTTGCCCGAAAGGCAAGAGTCCCACTCGGACTCCAGGACCAAAGGCCACAATCCTTGGCGTCTGGCCTAGACGCCATGGGCCTCGGCGTCTGGCCCAGGGCCAGACGCCAGGATCTCCGGCGTTTGGCCCCCTGGCCTCCGCAAAACTCCTTTTGCACCGACTTATAGCCCCGTGGGCCTGACCCCTTGGCCTAACCATATCATCCAATATATGAATCTTTACCTCTGGACCATTCCGGAGCTCCTCTTCATGTCCGTGATCTCATCCGGGACTCCGAACAACATTCGGTCACCAACATGCATAACTCATATAATACTATATCGTCAACGAACATTAAGCGCGCGGACCCTACAGGTTCAAGAACTATGTAGACATGACCGAGACACTTCTCTGGTCAATAACCAATAGCGGAACCTCGATGCCCATATTGGCTTCTACATATTCTACGAAGATCTTTATCGGTCGAACCACATAACAACATACGTTTGTTCCCTTTGTCATCGGTATGTTACTTGCCCGAGATTCGACCGTCGATATCTCAATACCTAGTTCAATCTCGTTACTGGCAAGTCTCTTTACTCATTCCGTAACACATCAACCCGCAACTAACTCATTAGTTGCAATGCTTGCAAGGCTTAAGTGATGTGTATTACCGAGTGGGCCCAGAGATACCTCTCCGACAATTGGAGTGACAAATCCTAATCTCGAAATACGCCAACCGAACAAGTACCTTCGGAGACACCTGTAGAGCACCTTTATAATCACCCAGTTATGTTGTGATGTTTGGTAGCACACAAAGTGTTCCTCCGGTAAAAGGGAGTTGCATAATCTCATAGTCATAGGAACATGTATAAGTCATGAAGAAAGCAATAGCAACAAACTAAGCGATCAAGTGCTAAGCTAACGGAATGGGTCAAGTCAATCACATCATTCTCCTAATGATGTGACCCCATTAATCAAATGACAACTCATGTCTATGGCTAGGAAACTTAACCATCTTTGATTCAACGAGCTAGTCAAATAGAGGCATACTAGTGACACTCTGTTTGTCTATGTATTCACACATGTATTATGTTTCCGGTTAATATAATTATAGCATGAATAATAAACATTTATCATGAAATGAGGAAATAAATAATAACTTTATTATTGCCTCTAGGGCATATTTCCTTCAGTCTCCCACTTGCACTAGAGTCAATAATCTAGTTCACATCGCCATGTGATTTAACATGAATAGTTCACATCACCATGTGATTAACATCCATAGTTCACATCGTCATGTGACCAACACCCAAAGGGTTTACTAGAGTCAATAATCTAGTTCACATCGCTATGTGATTAATACCCAAAGAGTACTAAGGTGTGATCATGTTTTGCTTGTGAGGGAAGTTTAGTCAACGGGCCTGCCACATTCAGATCCGTATGTATTTTGCAAATTTCTATGTCAACAATGCTCTGCGCGGAGCTACTCTAGCTAATTGCTCCCACTTTCAATATGTATCCAGATTGAGACTTAGAGTCATCTCGATCAGTGTCAAAACTTGCATCGACGTAACCCTCTACAACGAACCTTTTGTCACCTCCATAATCGAGAAACATATCCTCATTCCACTAAGGATAATTTTGACCAATGTCCAGTGATCTACTCCAGATCACTATTGTACTCCCTTGCCAAACTCAGGGCAGGGTATACAATAGGTCTGGTACACAGCATGGCATACTTTATAGAACCTATGGCTGAGGCATAGGGAATGACTTTCATTCTCTCTCTATCTTCTGCCGTGGTCGGGTTTCGAGTCTTACTCAACATCACACCTTGCAACACAGGCAAGAACTCCTTCTTTGACTATTCCATTTTGAACTACTTCAAAATCTTGTCAAGGTATGTACTCGTTGAAAAAACTTATCAAGCGTCTTGATCTATCTCTATAGATCTTGATGCTCAATATGTAAGTAGCTTCACCGAGGTCTTTCTTTGAAATTTTTTTATTCAAGTATCCTTTTATGCTATCCAGAAATTCCATATCATTTCCAATTAGCAATATGTCATCCACATATTATATCAGAAATGCTACAGAGCTCCACTCACTTTCTTGTAAATACAGGCTTCGCCGCAAGTCTGCATATGCTTGATCAACCCATCAAAGCGTATATTCCAACTCCGAGATGCTTGCACCAGTCCATAGACGGATCACTGGAGCTTGCACATTTTGTTAGCACCCTTTGGATCGTTAAAACCTTCTGGTTGCATCATATACAACTCTTCTTCTAGAAATCCATTCAGGAATGTAGTTTTGATATCCATTTGCCATATTTCATCAAATTTGGCAATTGCTAACATGATTCAGACAGACTTAAGCATCTCTACGAGTGAGAAAATCTCATCATAGTCAACACCTTGAACTTTGTCAAAACCTTTTTCGACAAGTCTAGCTTTGTAGATAGTAACACTACTATCAGCGTCCGTCTTCCTCTTGAAGATCCATTTATTTTCTATGGCTTGCCGATCAACGGGCAAGTCAACCAAAGTCCACACTTTGTTCTCATACATGGATCCCATCTCAGATTTCATGGCTTCAAGCCATTTTGCGGAATCTGGGCTCACCATCGCTTCTTGAATGAATAACCGTATTGCAATAAACATGATCAAATCATATTCATGCTCAACGCAAACACCAAATAACATTTATTTAGGTTTAACACTAATCCCGAAAGTATAGGGAGTGTGCGATGATGATCATATCAATCTTGGAACCACTTCCAACACACATCGTCACTTCACCCTTAACTAGTCTCTGTTCATTCTGCAACTCTCATTTCGAGTTACTACTCTTAGCAACTAAACCAGTATCAAATACCGAGGGGTTGCTATAAACACTAGTAAAGTACACATCAATAACATGTATATCAAATATAGCATTGTTCACTTTGCTATCCTTCTTATCCGCCAAATACTTGGGGTAGTTCCGCTTCCAGTGATTAGTCCATTTGCAGTAGAAGCACTTAGTCTCATGCTTAGGTCCAGACTTGGGCTTCTTCACTTGAGCAGCAACTTACTTGCTGTTCTTCTTGAAGTTCCCTTTCTTTCCCTTTGCCCTTTTTCTTGAAACTAGTGGTCTTGTTAATCATGAACACTTGATGCTCTTTCTTGATTTCTACCTTCATCGATTTTTATCATCATGAAAAGCTCAGGAATCGTTTTCGTCATCCCTTGCATACTATAGTTCATCATGAAGTTCTACTAACTTGGTGATGGTGACTAGAGAATTCTGTCAATCACTATTTTATCTGGAAGATTAACTCCCACTTGATTCAAACGATTGTAGTACTCAGACAATCTGAGCACATGCTCACTGGTTGAGCTATTCTCCTCCATCTTGTAGGAAAAGTACTGTCAGAGGTCTCACACCTCTCGACACGGGCATGAGTATGAAATACCAATTTCAACTCTTGGAACATATTATATGCTCCATGGCATTCAAAACGTCTTTGAAGCCCCGATTCTAAGCCATTAAGCATGGTGCACTAAACTATCGAGTAGTCATCATATTGAGCTAGCCAAACGTTCATAACGTCTGCATCTGCTCCTGTAATAGGTCTGTCACCTAGCGGTGCTTGAAGGACATAATTCTTCTGTGCAGCAATAAGGATAATCCTCAGATCACGGATCCAATCCGAATCATTGCTACTAACATTTTTCAACATAGTTTTTCTCTAGGAACACAATAAACGGGGAGCAACATCGCGAGCTATTGATCTACAACATAGATATGCTAATACTACCAGGACTAAGTTCATGATAAATTAAAGTTCAATTAATCATATTACTTAAGAACTCCCACTTAGATAGACATCCCTCTAATCCTCTAAGTGATCACGTGATCCAAATCAACTAAACCATGTCCGATCATCACGTGATATGCTGTAGTTTCAATGGTGAACATCACTATGTTGATCATATCTACTATATGATTCACGCTCGACCTTTCGGTCTCAGTGTTCTGAGGCCATATCTGTTATATGCTAGGCTCGTCAAGTTTAACCTGAGTATTCCGCGTGTGCAACTGTTTTGCACCCGTTGTATTTGAACATAGAGCCTATCACACCCGATCATCACGTGTTGTCTCAGCACGAAGAACATTTTGCCATGGTGCATACTCAGTGAGAACACTTATATCTTGATAATTTAGTGAGAGATCATCTTATAATGCTACCGTCAATCAAAGCAAGATAAAATGCATAAAAGAAAAACATCACATGCAATCAATGTAAGTGATATGATATGGCCATCATCATCTTGTGATTGTGATCTCCATCTCTGAAGCACCGTCATGATCACCATTGTCACCGGCGCGACACCTTGATCTCCATCGTAGCATCGTTTTCGTCTCGCCAACTTATGCTTCTACGACTATCGCTACCGCTTAGTGATAAAGTAAAGCATTACAGGGCGATTGCATTGCATACAATAAAGCGACAACCATATGGCTCCTGCCAGTTGCCGATAACTCGGTTACAAAACATGATCATCCCATACAATAAAATATAGCATCATGCCCTGACCATATCACATCACAACATGCCCTGCAAAAACAAGTTAGACGTCCTCTACTTTGTTGTTGCAAGTTTTACGTGGCTGCTACGGGCTGAGCAAGAACCGTTCTTACCTACGCATCAAAACCACAACGATAGTTCGTCAAGTTAGTGATATTTTAACCTTCTCAAGGACCGGGCGTAGCCACACTCGGTTCAACTAAAGTTGGAGAAACTGACACTAGCCAGTCACCTGTGTGCAAAGCATGTCGGTAGAACTAGTCTCGCGTAAGCGTACGCGTAATGTCGGTCCGGGCCGCTTCATCCAACAATACCGCCGAACCAAAGTGTGACATGCTGGTAAGCAGTATGACTTGTATCGCCATAATTGTTGCTAGTGGCTTCTCTCGAGAGCATAAGTATTCTACGATGGGTGAACAAATTACTGTTGAGCAATTGACAGAATTGAGCATAGTTATGAGAAAATCTAGGTATGATCATGTATATAGGCATCACGTTCGAGACAAGTAGACCGACTCCTGCCTGCATCTACTACTATTACTCCACTCATCGACCGCTATCCAGCATGCATCTAGAGTATTAAGTTAAAAACAGAGTAACGTCTTAAGCAAGATGACGTGATGTAGAGGGATAAACTCATGTAATATGATGAAAACCCCATCTTGTTATCCTCGATGGCAACAATACAATACGTGCCTTGCTGCCTCTACTGTCATTGGGAAAGGACACCGCAAGATTGAACCCAAAGCTAAGCACTTCTCCCATTGCAAGAAAGATCAATCTAGTAGCACTAGTAGAAAACGGAGCTTTAAAACCGGTTCGTAAGGGCCTTTAGTGCCGGTTCCATAACCGGCACTAATTGGTGGGCACTAAAGCCCCCCCCCCTTTAGTACTGGTTCGGCACGAACCGGAGCTAAAGTGCCACCACGTGGCGTGAGCTCGCGCCCTGGTATGGGGGACCTTTAGTACCGGTTGGTTTTTTTTGAAAAAAAAATTTATTATTTTTTTTCGATTTTTAGTTTTTCTTAATTATTTGGTGATTTAGTCTCTAATCACCTCTCTTAACTGCTCAAGTATGGATCACTCATTCCAAATCATCTAACTTCCCGACCGGTCACCCATCCCTCTCACTACTCACCCATCCCTCTCACTACTCCAGCCCGAGCACGCTTAACTTTCGGGTTCTATTCTCCTTCGTTTCCAAGTCTGCACTTGTTGTTTTCCTGACAATAGTAAGATGTCAATCCTATTAACCCTCAGGAGTTTAGCTTGAGCATGAAGTCACACATTTCATTGTTTGAGCTTCAAACTATTATTCTAAAAAACAGTAATTATTTAGTAACACTAATATTTCTTGAATAAGTTTGACCATAGTTTGACCATAGTTTGACCAGATTTGACCAAAATTCAAAAAATTGAAATAATTATTTAGTAACACTAATATTCTTGAATAATTATGTAGTAACATTAATACTTCTTGAATAAGTAGTTTGACCAGATTTAACAAAAAAATTTAAAAAAACTGAAATTTGACCATATCTTTTTTTTTCCTTTTGGAATTTGAGGATTCTAAAAAATTGCAAACAGGACGTAGGCGGTCTCCATCGGATGCGGATTTTCGTGCTGAATTTTTTGATATATTATACGTTTTTTCCGACATCGTATGCAAAAGTTATAGCCGTTTTACATTTTCCCTACACTTTTTGCAAAACATGTCCAAATTTAAGTTTTCAAATTTTCCTAACTAGTAGATGTAGTAATATAACTACCTCTCGAAGGATTTTATTTTTTGAAGTTTTTATCATTTTCTTTTGATTTTTTCAGAACTGAAATGGCGACACGCGAGGGGGGGGGGTAGAGTTTGAAAATTGCCCTATAGTGCCGGTTTGTGTCACAAACCGGTACTATAGGTTAGACCCCTTTAGTACCGGTTCGTGGCACAAACCGGTACTAAAGGTTGGCCCTTTAGTACCGGTTTGTGACACGAAGCGGTACTAAAGGTGATCGTGGGGCCCCGGCCTGACGCCAGCCTGCCATCACCCCTTTAGTATCGATTCGTGGCACGAACCGGTACTAAAGGTTCAACACGAACCGGCATTAATGCATAGCCGTTCGAACCGGCACTAATGGTACCATTAGTGCCGGCTCAAATTCAAACCGGCACTAATGTGCTTCACGTTTGACCCTTTTTCTACTAGTGTAGGCCAAACCAAACTGATAATTCGAAGAGACTTGCAAAGATAACCAATCATACATAAAAGAATTCAGAGAAGATTCAAATATTGTTCATAGATAGACTTGATCATAAACCCACAATTCATCGGTCTCAACAAACACACCACAAAAAGAAGATTACATCGAATAGATCTCCACAAGAGAGGGGGAGAACATTGTATTGAGATCCAAAAAGAGAGAAGAAGCCATCTAGCTACCAACTATGGACCCGTAGGTCTGAAGTAAACTACTCACACTTCATCGGAGGGGCTATGGTGTTGATGTAGAAGCCCTCCGTGATCGATGCCCCCTCCGGCGGAGCTCCGGAACAGGCCCCAAGATGGGATCTCGTGGATACAGAAAGTTGCGGCGGTGGAATTAGGGTTTTGGCTCCGTATCTGATTGTTTGGGGGTACGTAGGTATATATAGGAGGAAGGAGTACGTCGGTGGAGCAACAGGGGGCTCACGAGGGTGGAGGGCGCGCCTGGGGGGTAGGGGGGTAGGCGCGCCCCCCTACCTCGTGGCCTCCTTTTTTGTGTCTTGACGTAGGGTCCAAGTCTCCTGGGTCTTGTTCGTTGAGAAAATCACGTTCCTGAAGGTTTCATTCTGTTTGGACTCCGTTTGATATTCCTTTTCTTCAAAACCCTAAAATAGGCAAAAACAGCAATTCTGCGTTGGGCCTCCGGTTAATAGGTTAGTCCCAAAAATAATATAAAAGTGGATAATAAAGCCCAATAATGTCCAAAACTGTAGATAATATATCATGGAGCAATCAAAAATTATAGATACGTTGGAGACGTATCAAGCATCCCCAAGCTTAATTCCTGCTCGTCCTCGAGTAGGTAAATGATAAAACAGAATTTTCAATGCGGACTGCTACTTAGCATAATTTTAATGTAATTCTTCTTAATTTTGGCATGAATATTCAGATCCAAAAGATTCAAGACAAAAGTTCATATTGACATAAAAATAAGAGTTAATACCATTATTGATACATAAACTTGTAGGGGTGGGAACAGTTTCATACAAGAACTAAAAAACCCCACAAAACTAGCCCTCCAACTTGTCTGCTGTAACAAATTTATACAAAACAGTTGTGGACGCGACATTTGGCATGCCACGCTGGATTTTGGCACACGCCTTAATTTTACAAAAGCCCGCTCGCACTCTTTGTATTTTACAAAAAGCCCCCTCGCCCTCTCTCTCTGCATCGATTCCCCATTCGTAAATCCCTAGCCGTCGCCCTCCCCTTTGCCGTGGCCCTTCTCCGCCGCCAGCCGTCTCCTCCTTCCCCTCCGACGCCAGCCGTCTTCGCCGCCCTCTCGGCCGCCCTCCCCGCCGGCAGCCGTCTCCGCCGCCCTGTCGAGATGAAGGGGTGCACATCATTGGGCGGGAGGCAGCAGGCAGGACACCGTGGAGCAGGGGCGTCGTCGTCCTCAAGCCACCCTCTCCCGCTCAATGGATGTGACCTCGCCGGTGCCGACATGACGAAGGACGGCGAGCCTTGGGCGAAAATCACCGGAGAGGTGCGCTACATGGATGTCGATTTCTGCAAGGTGCGTGTCCCCCTTCCCCTCACCAATTTGCTTCGAATGCCCATGAATTTGGGCTTTCCTGATGAGTGCGAGCTTCCTGATGCTAACATTTGATTTGATGGCCATGGTAGGGGACTGAAAACCTACCCGAATTTGACTGGGGTATACCTCTATCCTCTCCTGATGCTGCTTTCAATGGCACTGACAAAAGTGACCATTGTTGCCACTTACTGAACCCTGCGAGAAGAGTTTGCTCTGATGGATATGACTATGGTCGTAGATTTCTTGTTTGTCCTCGTGAGGTTAGTCAACTGCCCAACTTTTGTTTAAAAAAGTGTGTTGTTTATCTGTAGTTGTTATAGGTTGATCTGACCATTGTTGTACTGAACAAATTGGTGTGTTTTGCAGGGTTATGATACATGTGCTTATCTGAAGTGGGTGGACAAAGAATGGCAGGGGAGACCTAGGCAGGTGATTGGCAAACTTGCTGAAGAGAATGTGGCTCTTCAGAAATTTGTGTTTGACAAGGATGCTGAAATTATGAGGCTGAGGGAAGAAAGGAAGGCCATGATCATGAAGCACAAGAAGGAGATCAGAACTAGGGATAGGAGGGAAATTTGGTTAGCCTGTTTGGTCTGCTGCTCTGCACTGTTGTATGGTGTTGTAGCACTAGTGATAAAAGGTTTTGTGTAGTAAGTTAGGTAATTTAGTATTTGGCATGATGTGAGAGGTGAAACCAGTGGCTCTGTACTGATTATATGAAATCAGTGGCTACCTATTATCTATGTTCAGTGTTGTAAACATTCCAAACTGGAATCAGTGGCTTGAAATGAAATCAGTGGCTATGTTCAGTCTTCTGTTTACTTAACTAAAAATTCTCTTATTTGACATGAAATCAGTGGCTTGTTTACTTAACTGAAAATTTCTGTTGCAAAATTCTCTTATTTGACATGAAATCAGTGGCTTGTTTACTTAACTGAAATCAATGATTCTCTTATTTGACATGAAAATTCAATTAACTTAAGCAAAATTCAGTTAACTTAACACTGCAAATTTCAGTTAAGTTAACCATTTGGAAGGGGCCCAGGGATCTTCAGGTAGTACAACTTGGCATATTTGGCACAAAGTGAGCACCTAGTACATTCTATTTTAGGATGTGTGCACATGGGCAAAACATAAGCAGACAAGAACATGGGCAGATCAACATGGGCAGAGAAGAACATGCAGTTCAACAGCACTTGAACACCAGATTGCCATAGATACAGCAGTTCAACATGGACTGCTCTGCCAACATATAGATCAGCATACCTAACTACTCTTCTGCATCTTCACCTCTTCTACATCTTCAAACACAACTATGTACATGATTTTAGTTTCAGTGATCAAACTATAACTGAATCTGTACATGATTTTCAAACACAACTATGTACTGAATATCAACTAAAAGACAACCCTTTCATCACAAATCAATGGTAAAAATGCTGACTTTCATCTAAAAAAAGCCATGTACTTTTGCATAACAGGGAAAGTCAGCATTTTTACACTGAAATATGAACTAAAATACCACCCTTTTATCACATTTTACACTGCATCTACAGTTCACTGCAACAATAGCATATAATCTCTGAATATGTAAACAATAAAATCACATCAAAAGACCCCCTCAAGGACCCCCCCCCTTTTCCTGTATGCTACCCAAAACCCTAGATCAAATCCCCTC
>NC_041382.1:12380665-12391965 GCF_002162155.2 Triticum dicoccoides | reverse complement strand
GAAACCCTAGACAAGCTCATGGAAACTACTTCCCCTACGAACCCTGGGGATGCACACAACCAACCCTAGTGAGCAGATCGACCCAATTTTCAACCCTACATCGGCATGATCGACCTGAAAAACCCTAGTGCGCCGAGTGCAGGAACAGGGGAAGCAGAGGAACAGGGGAAGCGCGAATAAGCAGGTCCTTACCGTATTCAGGAGGGAACTCGTCGAGTTCCCTACGCCGCGGCTCCATGGCGCCTTGTGTCGCCGCCGATGAGGCCGACGGCGGCGTCGCCTCGCAGGAGGAGCGGGCAGAGATGAGGAGGAACAGGGGACGTGGGCAGAAGGGAAAGGTTTTGGAAGGGGTTTGCATCGGGGCCGACGACCAGGTGCTTTTCTGTCGAGGGATGGACTTGTCTGCGAAATTGCTAAAGCGCGAGGGTTTCTTTGTAAAAACGTGATCCGGGCCCGACAGAGCCTACATGGCGTGCCACGTGTGCAGTTCGGGGTGGTTTTGTATAAATTTGTTACAGCAGACAAGTTGGAGGGCTAGTTTTGTGGGGTTTTTTAGTTCTTGTATGAAACTGTTCCCACCCCTACAAGTTTATGTATCAATAGTGGTATTAACTCTAAAAATAATAATACTTCAAGCATACTAACTAAGCAATTATGTCTTCTCAAAATAACATGGCTAAAGAAAGTTATCCCTACAAAATCATATAGTCTGGCTATGCTCTATCTTCAGCACACAAAGTATTTAAATCATGCACAACCCCGATGACAAGCCAAGCAATTGTTTCATACTTTTGACATTCTCAAAACTTTTTCAATCTTCACGCAATACATGAGCGTGAGCCATGGATATAGAACTATAGGTGGAATAGAGTGGTGGTTGTGGAGAAGAAAAAAAGGAGAAGATAGTCTCACATCAACTAGGCGTATCAACGGGCTATGGAGATGCCCATCAATAGATATCAATGTGAGTGAGTAGGGATTGCCATGCAACGGATGCACTAGAGCTATAAGTATGTGAAAGCTCAAAAATAAACTAAGTGGGTCTGCATCCAACTTTCTTGCTCATGAAGACCTAGGGCATTTTGAGGAAGCCCAGCATTGGAATATACAAGCCAAGTTCTATAATGAAAAATTCCCACTAGTATATGGAAGTGACAACATAGGAGACTCTCTATCATCAAGATCATGGTGCTAATTTCAAGCACAAGTGTGGTAAAAGGATAGTAGCATTGTCCCTTCTCTCTTTTTCTCTCATTTTTTTATTTGGACTTTTTCTCTTTTTTTATGGCCTCTTTTTTTTCTTTTCTTTTTTTATTTTTTCGTCCGGAGTCTCATCCCGACTTATGGGGGAATCATAGGCTCCATCATCCTTTCCTCACCGGGACAATGCTCTAATAATGATGATCATCACACTTTTATTTTCTTACAACTCAAGAATTACAACTTGATACTTAGAACAAGATATGACTCTATATGAATGCCTCCGGCGGTGTACCGGGATATGCAATGACTCATGAGTGACAAGTATGAAAGAATTATGAACGGTGGCTTTGCCACGAATATGATGTCGACTACATGATCATGAAAAGCAATATGACAATGATGGAGTGTGTCATAATAAACGGAAAGGTGGAAAGTTGCATGGCAATATATCTCGGAATGGCTATGGAAATGCCATGATAGGTAGGTAAGGTGGCTGTTTTGAGGAAGGTATATGGTGGGTGTATGATACCGGCGAAAGGTGCGCGGTATTAGAGAGGCTAGCAATGGTGGAAGGGTGAGAGTGCGTATGATCCATGGACTCAACATTAGTCATAAAGAACTCATATACTTATTGCGAAAATATACAAGTTATCAAAGCAAAGTATTACGCGCAAGCTCCTAGGGGGATAGATTGGTAGGAAAAGACCATCGCTCGTCACCGACCGCCACTCATAAGGAAGACAATCAATAAATAAATCATGCTCCGACATCATCACATAACGGTTCACCATATGTGCATGCTACGGGAATCACAAGCTTCAACACAAGTATTTCTCAAATTCACAACTACTCAACTAGCATGACTTTAATATCACCATCTCCATATCTCAAAACAATTATCAAGTATCAAACTTCTCATAGTATTCAACACACTCATAAGAGAATTTTATTATTCTTGAATACCTAGCATATTAGGATTTTAAGCAAATTACCATGCTATTAAGACTCTCAAAATAATCTAAGTGAAGCATGAGAGATCAATAGTTTCTATAAAACAAATCCTCCACCGTGCTCTAAAAGATATAAGTGAAGTACTAGAGCAAAATTATATAACTCAAAAGATATAAGCGAAGCACATAGAGTATTCTAACAAATACCAAATCATGTATGGCTCTCTAAAAAGGTGTGTACAGCAAGGATAATTGTGGTAAACTAAAAAATAAAGACTCAAATCATACAAGACGCTCCAAGAAAAACACATATCATGTGGTAAATAAAAATATAGCTCCAAGTAAAGTTACCGATGGACGAAGACGAAAGAGGGATGCCTTCCGGGGCATCCCCAAGCTTTGGATTTTAGGTGTCCTTAGATTATCTTGGGGGTGCCATGGGCATCCCCAAGCTTAGGCTCTTGACACTCCTTGTTCCATAATCCATCAAATCTTTACCCAAAACTTGAAAACTTCACAACACAAAACTCAAAGTAGAAAATCTCGTGAGCTCCGTTAGCGAAAGAAAACAAAAGATCACTTCAAGGTACTGTAATGACCTCATTCTTTATTTATCTTGGTGTTAAACCTACTGTATTCCAACTTCTATATGGTTTATAAACTATTTTACTAGCCATAGATTCATCAAAATAACCAAACAACACACGAAAAACAGAATCTGTCAAAAACAGAACAGTCTGTAGTAATCTGTAGCTAGCACAAGATCTGCAACCCCAAAAATTCTAAAATAAATTGCTGGACGTGAGGAATTTATATATTAAACATCTTCAAAAATAATTAACTAAATAGCACTTTCCAAATAAAAATTACAGCAGTTCTCGTGAGCGCTAAAGTTTCTGTTTTTTACAGCAAGTTTAACAAGACTTTCCCCAAGTCTTCCCAACGGTTCTACTTGGCACAAACACTAATTAAACACAAAAAACACAACCAAAACAGAGGTAGATAATTTATTTATTACTAAACAGGAGCAAAAAGCAAGGAATACAAATAAAATTGGGTTGCCTCCCAACAAGCGCTATCGTTTAACGCCCCTAGCTAGGCATAACAAGCAAGGATAGATCTAGGTATTGCCATCTTTGGTAGGCAATCCATAAGTGGCTCTCATAATATATTCATAAGGTAATTTGATTTTCTTTCTAGGGAAGTGTTCCATGCCTTTCCTTAACGGAAATTGGAATCTAATATTTCCTTCCTTCATATCAATAATTGCACCAATCGTTCTAAGGAAAGGTCTGCCAAGAATAATAGGACATGAAGGATTGCAATCTATGTCAAGAACAATAAAACCTATGGGCACATAATTCCTATTTGCAACAATAATAACATCATTAATTCTTCCCATAGGTTTCTTAATAGTGGAATCCGCAAGGTGTAAGTTTAGACAGCAATCATCAAAATCACGAAACCTAACAAATCACACAAAGTCTTTGGAATCGTGGAAACGCTAGCACCCAAATCACATAAATCATAACATTCATGATCTTTAATTTTAATTTTAATAGTTGGTTCCCACTCCTCATAAAGTTTTTCTAGGGATAGAAACTTCCAATTCAAGTTTTTCTTCATAAGATTGCATCAAGGCATCAACAATATGTTTAGTAAATGCTTTATTTTGACTATAAGCGTGAGGAGAATTTAGCACGGATTGCAACAAGGAAATACAATCAATCAAAGAGCAATTTTCATAATTAAATTCCTTGAAATCCAAAATAGTGGGTTTAGCGACATCTAGGGTTTTAATTTCTTCAATCCCACTTTTATCAATTTTAGCATCAAGATCTAAATACTCCGAATTCTTAGAACGCCTTCTAGGTAAAGGTGGATCATATTCAGTCCCATCATTATCAAGATTAATATTGCAAAACAAAGATTTAATAGGGGACACATCAATAACTTTGAGATCTTCATCTTTATTTTCATAGGAACTAGAAGAACACGCTCTTATAAAGGCATCTTTCTTAGCACGCATCCTAGCGGTTCTTTCTTTGCACTCATCAATGGAAATTCTCATGGCTTTGAGAGACTCATTGATATCATGCTTAGGTGGAATAGATCTAAGTTTCAAAGAATCAATATCAAGAGAAATTCGACCAACGTTCCTAGCCAACTCATCAATCTTAAGCAATTTTTCTTCAATCATAGCATTGAAATTCTTTTGCGAAGTAATAAATTATTAAATATTAGATTCAAAATCAGAGGGAATCTTATTATAATTTCCATAATAATTGTTGTAGGAATTTCCATAATTATTAGAGGGATTACTAGGATAAGGCCTAGGATTGAAATTTCCTCTATACGCGTTGTTACCAAAATTGTTCCTACCAACCAAATTCACATCCATAGATTCATTATTATTCTCAATCAAAGTGGACAAGGGCATATCATTAGGATAAGAATAAACACTTTTACTAGCAAATAATTTCATAAGTTCATCCATCTTTCCACTCAAAACATTAATTTCTTCTATCGCATGCACCTTTTTATTAGTAGATCTTTTAGTATGCCATTGAGAATAACTAACCATAATATTATCTAGGAGTTTAGTAGCTTCTCCTAAAGTGATTTCCATAAAAGTGCCTCCCGCGGCCGAATCTAAAAGATTTCTAGAAGCAAAATTCAATCCGGCATATATTTTTTGAATAATCATCGGCAAATTCAACCCATGAGTAGGGCAATTACGTATCATTAATTTCATTCTCTCCCAAGCTTGTGTAACATGTTCATGATCAAGTTGCTTAAAATTCATAATATCGTTTCTAAGAGAGATGATCTTAGAGGGAGGAAAATACTTAGAGATAAAAGCATATTTGCACTTATTCCATGAATCAATACTATTTTTATGCAAAGACGAAAACCAAGCTTTAGCACGATCTCTAAGCGAAAAAGGAAATAGCTTCAATTTAACAATATCATTATCCACATCTTTCTTCTTTTGCATATCACATAAATCAACGAAGCTATTAAGATGGGTAGCGGCATCTTCACTAGGAAGGCCGGAAAACGGATCTTTCGTGACAAGATTCGGCAAGGCAGTATTAATTTCACAAAATTCAGCATCGGTAAGAGGAGCAATCGGAGTGCTAATATAAAATCATTGTTGTTGGTATTGGTAAAGTCACACAATTTAGTGTTATCTTGAGCCATCGTGACAAGCAAGCAATCCAACACACAAGCAAACAAAAAGCAAGCAGGAAAAAGAGGCGAATAGAGAAAGAGAGGGAGGATAGAGAGAGAGGGCGAATAAAACGGCAAGGGTGAAGTGGGGGAGGGGAAAATGAGAGGCAAATGGAAAATAATGTAATGCGGGAGATAAGGGTATCTGATGGGTACTTGGTATATTGACTTTTGCGTAGACCTCCCCGGCAACGGCGCCACAAATCCTTCTTGCTACGTCTTGAGCACTGCATTGGTTTTCCCCGAAAAGGAAGGGATGATGCAGCAAAGTAGCGTAAGTATTTCCCTCAGTTTTTGAGAACCAAGGTATCAATCCAGTAGGAGGCTACACGCGAGTCCCTCGTACCTGCACAAAACAAATAAATCCTCGCAACCAACGCGAATTGGGGTTGTCATTCCCTACACTGCCACTTACGAGAGTCAGATCTGATAGATATGATAAGATAATATTTTGGTATTTTTATGATAAAGATGCAAAGTAAAATAAAAGCAAAGTAAAAGCAAAAGGAAATAACTAAGTATTGGTAGATTAATATGATGAAGATAGACCCGGGGGCCATAGGTTTCACTAGTGGCTTCTCTCGAGAGCATAAGTATTCTACGGTGGGTCAACAAATTACTGTTGAGCAATTGACAGAATTGAGCATAGTTATGAGAATATCTAGGTATGATCATGTATATAGGCATCACGTCCGAGACAAGTAGACCGACTCCTGCCTGCATCTACTACTATTACTCCACTCATCGACCGCTATCCAGCATGCATCTAGAGTATTAAGTTAAAAATAGAGTAACACTTTAAGCAAGATGGCATGATGTAGAGGGATAAAGTCATGCAATATGATGAAAACTCCATCTTGTTATCCTTGATGGCAACAATACAATACGTGCCTTGCTGCCCCTACTGTCACTGGGAAAGGACACCGCAAGATTGAACCCAAAGCTAAGCACTTCTCCCATTACAAGAAAGATCAATCTAGTAGGCCAAACCAAACTGATAATTCGAAGAGGCTTGCAAAGATAACCAATCATACATAAAAGAATTCAGAGAAGATTCAGATATTGTTCATAGATAGACTTGACCATAAACCCACAATTCATCGGTCTCAACAAACACACCGCAAAAAGAAGATTACATAGAATAGATCTCCACAAGAGAGGGGGAGAACATTGTATTGAGATCCAAAAAGAGAGAAGAAGTCATCTAGCTACTAACTATGGACCCGTAGGTCTGAATTAAACTACTCACACTTCATCGGAGGGGCTATGGTGTTGATGTAGAAGCCCTCCGTGATCGATGCCCCCTCCGGCGGAGCTCCGGAACAGGCCCCAAGATGGGATCTCGTGGATACAGAAAGTTGCAGCGGTGGAATTAGGGTTTTGGATCCGTATCTGATCGTTTGGGGGTACGTAGGTATATATAGGAGGAAGGAGTACGTCGGTGGAGCAACAGGGGGCCCACGAGGGTGGAGGGCACGCCTGGGGGGGGGGGGGTAGGCGCGCCCCCGTACCTCGTGGCCTCCTTTTTTGTTTCTTGACGTAGGGTCCAAGTCTCCTCGGTCTTGTTCGTTCAGAAAATCACGTTCCCAAAGGTTTCATTCCGTTTGATATTCCTTTTCTTCGAAACCCTAAAATAGGCAAAAAACAGCAATTCTGGGCTGGACCTCCGGTTAATAGGTTAGTCCCAAAAATAATATAAAAGTGGATAACAAAGCCCAATAATGTCCAAAACGGTAGATAATATAGCATGGAGCAATCAAAAATTATAGATACATTGAAGACGTATCAGCCTCCGCAAAACTCCTTTTGCACCGACTTATAGCCCCGTGGGCCTAACCCCTTGGCCTAACCATACCATCCAATATATGAATCTTTACCTCTGGACCATTCTGGAGCTCCTCGTCGTGTCCATGATCTCATCCGAGACTCCGAATAACATTCAGTCACCAACATACATAACTCATATAATACTATATCGTCAACGAACGTTAAGCGTGCGGACCCTACGGGTTCGAGAACTATGTAGACATGACCGAGACACTTCTCTGGTCAATAACCAATAGCGGAACTTGGATGCCCATATTGGCTCCTACATATTCTACGAAGACCTTTATCGGTCGAACCACATAACAACATACGTTTGTTCCCTTTGTCATCGGTATGTTACTTGCCCGAGATTCGATCGTCGATATCTCAATACCTAGTTCAATCTCGTTACCGGAAAGTCTCTTTACTCGTTCCGTAACACATCATCCCGCAACTAACTCATTAGTTGCAATGCTTGCAAGGCTTAAGTGATGTGTATTACCGAGTGGGCCTAGAGATACCTCTCTGACAATCGGAGTGACAAATCCTAATCTCGAAATACGCCAACCCAACAAGTACCTTCGGAGACACCTGTAGAGCACCTTTATAATCACCCAGTTACATTGTGATGTTTGGTAGCACACAAAGTGTTCCTTCGGTAAACGGGAGTTGCATAATCTCATAGTCATAGGAACATCTATAAGTCATGAAGAAAGCAATAGCAACAAACTAAGTGATCAAGTGCTAAGCTAACGGAATGGGTCAAGTCAATCACATCATTCTCCTAATGATGTGACCCCGTTAATCAAATGACAACTCATGTCTATAGCTAGGAAACTTAACCATCTTTGATTCAACGAGCTAGTCAAGTAGAGGCATACTAGTGACACTCTGTTTGTCTATGTATTCACACATGTATTATGTTTCCGGTTAATACAATTCTAGCATGAATAATAAACATTTATCATGAAATAAGGAAATAAATAATAACTTTATTATTGCCTCTAGGGCATATTTCCTTCAGTGTGGCCATCAAATTTCACGATATATTGGAAACCACTTTCAGACTACGAAGGGACTTTGCCAAGGGGACACCTATCCTCTGTTATGTTTAACATTGTGGCCGATATGTTAGCTACCCTTGTTCAGCGGGCTAAGGTGTCCAGTTAGGTAGCGGTGTCATTCCTCATTTAGAGAAGATCTATCTATTCTACAATACATGGATGACATTATACCTTTTATGGATCATGACCTAGATAAAGCAAGAAATCTCAAGCAGCTTCTATGTGCATTGAGGAGCTCTCTGGTCCCAAAATTAGTTTCCATAAGAGCGAACTTTTCTGTTTTGGTGAAGCCGCATAATCTACATCTGGTTATGCTCAAAATTTCGACTGCCAGCTCATGTAGTTCCCTATTCGGTATCTGGGCAATCCCATATACTATCGGCATTGAACTATCGTTGAGTGGAAGTACATGGAAGAGAGACTTGAGAAATATCTAGCCAATTGGGAGGCCAAACTCTTGTCATATGGGGGGAAATTAATATTGATTAATTCCTTCTTGAGCAATATGGTTATATACATGTTGTCTTTTTTCCATCTACCGCACGGGGTGCTTTAGCGCGTCGATTTCTTTTGATCCAGATTTTTTTGTACTACAATAATGAATCCAGGAAATATTGGTTGGTTGGGTGGAGTGTTTTACGCAAACCTAAAAGCCAACGGGGACTTGGGACTCAAGATCCTGAGATTACAAACATCACTCTTCTCAATGGGTTTACAAATTTCTCACTGAGAATGGAGTGTGGCGGGAAACCATTTGTAAAAAGTACGTGGAGTCCAAAACCATCTAAAAGTTCATTGAAAACAAGGTGATTCACATTTTTTTGTGGCGTGATGAAGGCCAAAGAATTCTTCTTCTAATTTGGTACCTTCTCGGTTAGGGATGGTTCTCGGGTTTGATTCTGGGAAGACACCTAGCTGGGGGCCACCCCAGTTATGGTGCAATACCCTAGCTTGTACAGGATTGGCAGACATAAATTTGTCACGATCAAACAAGTTTTAGGCAAAGAAAACAATGGTATTTCTTTACATAGGGATCTTCTAGGGCCTCGCTTGGTAGCATGAAATGAATTACTCATTTGTTTGGAGACCATTCAGCTGTCAGGTGAATCAGACAAGTTTCGATGGAATTTGCATCAATACGGCAGGTTTTCAGTGAAATCCTTGCATGAGGCAATGGTTCGTACTGATGTTTTGGTTGATAACAGAAAAATATAGAAGCTCAAAATTCCTCTATGAGTGAAAATATTCCTCTGGTGTCTAAAAAGAGGGGTCATCTTAATTAGAGACAATTTGGCACGACAAAACTGGCAAAATAGCAAGACATGTGTTTTTTGCCAACATAACGAGTCGATGAAACACTTATTCTTTTTGAGTGTAAGTTCGCTCGTTCAGTTTGGGACATAGTTCAAGTAGCTTTAAATCTATATCCCCACGTAGTGCACTTAACATGCATGGCAATTGGTTCAGAGGTATTTATTAACAAATTTCTGCACATATTCTCGTGGGGCCGGCTGTCTTATGCTTGACATTGAGGCTTATCAGGAATGATGTGATTTTTAATAATAAATGTGTTTCATCCCCTGTGCAGGTTATTCGTGCATGTATGCGATGGCTCCGTACCTAGTCTATCCTGCAGATGCGAGAGGAAATTGATCTTTTTATGGCGACGTCTATATGGCTGGAGCTTACGGCCAGGGAGGTTTTCTCCACTCATGGATGGCGGTGTAATCTCTGGCTTGGATCTGCGGCACCATAGGCTGGACTGAAGTATTATTTTTATGTAAACCAATGTTTATTTTTGGGTTGTTAGGACTTATTGGCTGTGTGCATCATGCTATGTAGAGGTCGGGCATTCTTTCGATGCGTTTGTATCAACTCGATATATCAATTCAATGAATTGTCCTTTATTGTTGAAGATCCACAGCTTCATGCTCAACATATACATGATGTGGTCTTGTGCAGGCACAACACACAACCCTCTTTCCAAATTTGACTTTCGGTTCAAAAGATACAATAGATATGAACTTGGAAGTCAAAAGAAAAAGCACGGGAGGTGAGGTGGGTGGAGCATGCAGTCTCTGGCTCTTCGCCAAAAGTTCCATGCATGGAGTCCATCTACAGTAATTAAGGGCTAAAACACATGCTAAGACCAAACAAATTTCTGAATTGTGAGGCAATCGTGTGGTCCACAACGCCCCAGAAAAGTGGGTGCTCCGCATATGCGTGCCACAAATCTTCCACCACCCCTCCCCTACGTTCCCCACAAAATTTGTACCCCTATGTACATTATTTCACCTCTCCTGTTATGAAAAGGCAATGCTCCTACCGATTCCTCAAAAGGAGTGGTAGTGCCTCACTGCCTCCTATGCCATGGTGTTGTGGGGCAATGAAGACGAGAATGCCATAGTTGGATTTCTGTAGCTCTCTTCTTCCTGGATTAGTTGCCATTGGGCATGTGGACGGAGGTTGGGACGACCATATATGCTAGCTGCTGGCGTGTGGCTTACACACACCGTCATGTGAGACGCCCGCCGTTACAAGCAGTGGTACATAACACATAACTAAGGGAAGTGGCACAAAACTGCTTGCACTTTGTCCGTGTCAAGTTTGGAGAGACCTGTGTGAAGGGATGGATATGCTCAATCAAGTACTCGTGATGCGTGCAAGACAACCATTTGGGATGACAATTGGCTGCTGAATAACTTTACCTTGCCGCCTTAGAGAACCTTCCGCTGGTCTCTGAACTGATATGTTCAACGACAAATGAGAGGCGCATATGCTGCCAATGGACGTTGAAGTGGCACGGAAAATTCCAATTGTGCAAAAAGAATTATGGGCATGTCAGTAGGAAAATTTGGGTGCTATCATGGTTAGATCTGTGTATAAGATCATGACTGAGACAAAGTATCAGCAGGAGAGAGTTGGTCGGAAGGAAGAACCGAGTCTTCGGATAATGCGGTGCTGGAGGAAGTGTGATAGGTTGGTGTAGATGCTCTCGATCTAATTAGTTTTGCAAATACATTCAAAATGGTGGGGCCTTGTA
>NC_041382.1:12367654-12380229 GCF_002162155.2 Triticum dicoccoides | reverse complement strand
ATTGGCAGTTTTATTTGATTTTTCTTGTATACTTACTCTCAGTCTAAAGTACTCGGCAACACCAAATAAAACTTCGCCAAGTTTGACTAACTCTGTACAAAAGCATACCAAATTCTACAACACCAAATAGTCTCATTCGACCAGACTGATTATGAATTATGTGTTTATAGTATATTTATTCTGTATTATGAATGTTAATAGAAGTTTGACTTCAGAAAAATCTGGAACCATAAGTACTTGGGACGAAGGAGTAGGTATGTTATCGCCTATGGCATAGTTTTAATCCATGGACAAGTGTGTTTGTATACAGATGGAGGTTCTAGCTCGCCGAATCGACTTGGGTACCACAAAGCACGTCGCCTATGTCCTTTCATTTATGTATTCCTATGGCGCCCGTTGCAGTGTCAATCCGTGACCATGAGGTAATAAGGCAAGTTTAGTTAGGTGTTTGAGCCTGCTTTATATTCTTAATTTGAGCCTGTGTCACTTAATAAAAAATGTGCAACATAATTCATATATGTTTAGCTTCTTTCTTGGAATAAAAAATAAATATTTACACAATTATTCGTAGATGATTTAAGTACAGAGAAGTTAAACAATGTGACTAGAAGGTATTTTATGCAAAGAGACATGTTGAACAGAAAATGAGAAGCTAAATTAGCTGAAACCAGTACTTTTACTAGTTCAATGGTTTGTGGTCGTACCTTCTTTTGAAATAGCTTACGAGCGTCCGTTTCATTTAGGAGTTCAAGATTGTATATATTCTCCTTTCTGGAAGAACACATTTCAGCAATATTCAGTTCTCGTGTGGTAACAATGATCCGGTTACGACCATCATTTCTTGGTGGCGGCAGGAGCTTCATTATCCACTGCCATTTCCCAACAGACCACAGATCGTCCAAAACGATGAGGCATTTATGTTCAAGTAAAATCTCTGCCAACTGGACAATTGGCTCCTTGCCAGAGCCAGAGCCAAAGCCAGAGCCAGAGACAAATCCCCTTTTATCTTCATTATTGCTTAGCAATTGCTGGAGTAAGTCCCCCATAAATTCCTTCTCGGTGAAAGAACGTGACACTGTTAACCAGGCGCACCTCTGAAACCTGCCACCAGGTTCTTGTTGGTAGATGCTTCTCACAAGAGTTGTTTTTCCAAGTCCACCCATTCCATAAATGGCAATCACCTCACCACCTGGATTACTCACAGGAGTAATTAAGTCCATAAGTTTAGCTTTTGCTGCCACTCGGTCAATGAGTTCACCTTCCACCAAAGCAGCAGCCATTGCACAGGCAGGAGTGAGCTTCTCAGGTTCAGTTGAAGTGGATCCAGCCTTGTCCTCCTCTTGGGTTCCAGCGTCCACCTGAACACCAAGAAACACTTAGGGGGCATACTTCTTGCCAAGATGCATTTATATTTGCATTAAGTTCTAGTTTCCAATGCATGATAATATTTCTAGCAATCTGCACTACTTTTTCCGTTTAAAATGTAAGATGTATAACTTTTTCTGGAAGACAAACATTTCCATGTTTGACCAATTTCATAGCAAAATATATCAATATATAAAATACCAAATAAATAAAATATAATTTTTTTACGATGAGTAAAATGATATGATTTGTTATATTTCTCTGTAAATTTGGTCAAAGTAGAGAAGTTTCATGCCGACAAAACTAATTGTACTTTTGACGAGCACAATAGTCATAGATCAACGTGGCCATCTGAAAGAAGTACTGCATCCGTTCCAAAATATATGGAAAAGAAACCTATGAATTTCATCACCAAAACAGAGAAATATATAAGGATGTACATGGCTTACACTTTTTGCCTGGTCAAAGCCGATTGTAATTGTGCGTACTTATCATAAACATAGTACTTTTTTACAATGGATCTAGTTGGTTTTACAAATGAAAAGAACTATCCATTAAATGTAACAAGTATATATATCGCAGCATCAATTTATCCAGCAATTATGCATGTTCACAATTCGCTCATTTTGAGGAAGAGGATGTTTACCTTCTTATAGAAGGCAAAAAATTCCTTGTCGATTGACCAGTTCTGCTCTATATCAGATAGCATGTAAGGCTGCTCAGTGCATAAACTTGCAACTTCAAAAGTCTGAGTGGACACAATAATTTGGCTTCCTTTGTTGTTCGGGAAGTATGTTTTGATCCAATCCCACTCTTCTATAGTACAGACATCATTAATAACAACCAGATATCTATTGTCCGTCACAAACTGATTGAAATCATCAACCAAATTATCATGTGCTTCCATCTGCTTCAAAACCTGCACCCCTGTTCTTTTAAGATTGTCTTTGCATGACTACCCATAAAACTGCCTCACCAAGCTTGCAAAGAAGTCATTTGGATTAAAGGGATGTGTGAGCCTTATCCAGGCTCGGCACTCAAATTTGGCTTTTACATCTTGATTATTGTAGGCATCCCTAATAATGGACGCGACCCCAACATTGCTGCTTGCTCCCCACACTGCAATGGCACTAGGAACTTTTTCATCTCGAGTGATCAGTTTGACCAGATTCACCTTTTTCTTGTCCTGCAGTGCAGCACGCGTAGCCTCAGCGATCTGAAGTTGTACTTCGGTGCTGATGATAGCCTGTTCATCATTGGAGGTAGGATTGGAGCCAGAGCGCCTGATGAGGCGGTAGCGCACGTTCCTTTGGCTCACATCCTCCACTTTAACTCTCAGATCCTTCATCTCCTTGGCCACACGGCGCCGGTCTAGCAGCGTGCGAATGTGCCACCAGGAATATTTTTCAATACGAACAGCGAAATCCTGAAGGTAAGGATATCAATGGATCAAATACCAACTGAATACTGACGAAACTGCATTCATCTCAAGATATTTAAATGGAATACTAAACTAGGACATGATGCATCCAGTACATATATATTTATGGCTGATGAAAGTAACCGGGCAAAACATTCATGATAGTTTTATCATCTAAGAGCTATCACCAGCCATGCATTTTATCTATTTGTGTCACTAACAGAGCATAAGTTGATGTTAAGCTAAGATCTATCACCACTAATTAGGATATTTTATTCTAAAAAAACTAATACATACGTTTGTTCCTATGTCAGAATACTTTGCAGCTACATAATCCATAATATTTTGGATAGCAACTAACCCATATTTTTATGCCCAAAAAATGCAAGTAATTAAGAAGAAAAAATTAACAGGATTTTTCAGCAACATGCTAAGGGATGCGAAAATTTTAACCCACATATATTCACTCTTATATCTACCTGGAGGGAGTCCTCAACATCATAGGCAACGTCGCGGACTTGCTTCACCCAGGTCTTGACCAACTTGTGGTCATCTCGCTCCTCATGTGCTGCCTCCAGGAAAGCTTGCATCATCTCAAGCTCGTCCGTGATAAAAGCCTGATCACCCTGGACTCCGACCTGCAAAGCCACCTCCTCTGCCACAGCAGATTTGGCGTAGCTAAGTGCTCCATTCAGCACGGACTTGCCAATGCTTAGCACCGTGGCCTCCATTAGCTAGTGGTCTGCTTCAGTGGATGGTTGTGATTGTAGAGGCAATACTGATGCTGTGTGTTGAGCCAGAAGGCGAACTGTTCTTTTAAGATTGACTTACAGGGAATTTAATGCCTCACAATACACTTTAAACCCCCTCAAAGTAAAGCAAACAAACAAGGCCTAGGAGTATTTATATTATGCAAAGAAATGCATTGCAGTGTGAGTACAACTGAAAATCCATTGATTAGTTTGGGGACATGGGTTGGGCAATCAATTGGATTTAGAGAAGATGGAGAACAGGAGCTTTGCGAGTGGTCAAAGATTTCCTGGTAAGTCCTTTCAAACATCGCAATGTCAATACCAAAAGGTTTAAATTTGCCATAGTCATGATTCTACCCTTCTCACATGTATGCATGTTTGTAGGATTTCTTTACATGCGTAGATGGTGAGAAGGATCACGCAAATGTGCTGGTTGAGAATATTGCCAAGAAACTAGTCCATGACATGTACTATGAGGAGCGTGTCTAGTTAGTGGTCAAGTATCAAGAGGATTATCTCAACAAGAGGATTTCCAAAATGGATGCTCGGGGGAAGCATCTTTCATGGGACAATTACTTCAAGGCAAGTTATGATGGATGCTTGCTATTCCTTACATTACCGCAAATTAGATTCCTTACTAAGATGTATTTGTTTACTTATTATAGGTGATTCCTTGGTGGTGCGCTGACAAACGTCCGTGCTAGGAGAAGATCGTTGAACGATGGACAGATCCAGGGTGGCAGGATGAACACATGGTAATAGCTGAATGGCGTAAGTTGATGGGCTGTCCACGACACCGTCAAGGCAACCTCATCATCCCATGTGCCGTCCCCAAATATGCAGGCAACAACATCCTTTTCTCTTCATCATGTTCTGTTTCATTTGTGAGCATTCGCTTGATTGCTTGGATCGCTTTCTTTTGTAGAAAGAAGACACTGGCAAGGATATCTCTTACTTCGAGGCATGGATCATCAAACATACCAAAGACAACAAGGACAAGCGCCTTCTCCACCTGGAGAGGGACTGGATCAGCTCTAAAGCCCGGTCAGATGGGGAAAACTACACCAAAAAATTGAAGGAGATGTACGGGCAAGAGGTTGATCCTCACGTGTTTTCGTTTGACCCTCTTGTGGCCATTGCCGCGGCAGGCGGTAGACCAAATGGCCGGATGGTGGTTCACGTCGATATTTTCATAACCTCCTCCCTTCCGAGAGTCAACATGCTCCGTGCTATGAGTACTGGCTCTACTCCTACCACTGAGCGTTGCGTGCCATATACCCGTGGCCATTATTGTGGATATTCGGATTAGTGCTTCTTCATTGATCCTTCATAGTCCTGCATGTTTGCATTTCAACATGAATGACATTTGCATTGCCATATCGTAGACTCGGCTGAATGACACCCAAAAAGAACGAGATGAAGACCGGGTTAAGCTAAAGGCACAAGATGATCTTGTGAAGTCTTTACAACATATGGTGGTCAACCTTTATTCTATGCAAAGCAAACCAGTGCCAGAGATGCCACCGACGCCAGAGTGGAACATTGTGAGTTTCGTTCAAACTATTTCTATCACCATTTTCGGCATTACCATATGCATTCATCTTATTATTGGGTCAATCCATCACAGCTCAATCCATCACAAGGGTCGAACAATGTTCCGGTTGTTCCACCTCAAGTTGCTAGAGTTGGGGAAGCAAACGGAATGACGCCTCCTAATGTTGATGTTACCACTCCGATCTCCAAAACCACGTGAACTTCATGTTATGTTGTGTTTGAAATTATTCCTTGTATGTGCTTGAGAACTATTGCATCTTGTGTGATCTTGAGACTTGTAAACTTGTACTAGTCGAGTGTGCTTGAAAACTATTGCACCTTTTATGCACTATTGTTTTTTATGTGGGGTGTTCTTGAGAATCATTGCTTGTTTTGTTCATTGACGCCTATATGTGACATGTTCTATGTGTGAGCCACTATATGTTGCTTATGTATATGTTTTTCTACAGGAAAGAAACAAAAATGCAAAAAAGGCTGTTGGGCAAAACATTACCGAGAGGGCCTCTCGGCAAAAACTGTGAAACTAGACCAAGATACAACTTTTACCGAGAGGCCTCTCAGTAAAGAGTACGAACCAGCAGAACCTGCCACCTTTATCGAGAGGACTGTCGAAAAAGGGTAACAACCTATAGTGGCTCCTGAAATCTTACCAAGAGGCCTCTCGGTAAAGCAGGACTCGGCTTTTAGGACAAGTGACGTGGCCCTTTCCTATTGGCTCTCTTTGCCGAGAGGCCTCTCGGCAAAGAACCGACTCGGCTTTCAGGACAACTGACGAGGCCCTTTCCAATTGGCTCTCTTTGCTGAGAGTGCCTCTCGGCAAAGAAGGCCCTCGGCCTATTATTGCGGACCCACATGTTAGGAGATGGACACGTGGCACTTTCCTATTGGCTCCCTTTGTCGAGAGTGGCTCTCCGCAAAGATGGCCCTTGGCCTGTTATGGTGGACCCACATGTCAAGCTGGACATGTGGCGCCTTCCTATTGGCTCCCTTTGCCGAGAGTAGCTCTCGGCTAAGATGGCCCTCAGCCTATAATTGAGGACCCACATGTCAGGAGCTAGATGGCACTTTCCTACTGGCTCTCTTTGCCGAGAGTGGCTCTCGGCAGAGATCTCCATCGGCCTGTTACGGGGACCCACATGTCAGAAGCTAGACACGTGGCACTTCCCAATTGGCTCTCTTTGCCGAGAGTGCCTCTCGGCAAAGCTGCGCCACGTGGTAACCGTTGTTCCATTCTGTTGTCTGTTAGCTACTTTATATTGCCGAGTGGTACTGTTTGGCTCTCGGCAAACTCTTTGCCGAGTGCCTGTGTCCTGGCTTTTGGCAAATTCATGTTTGTCTGAGAGGCGTACGCTGGGTGGCCTTTGCCGAGTGCAACTCTTGGAAAAGGTGTTGTCGGCGGTTATTGGTCCTTTGCCGAGTGTCCGTGGCACTCGTCGTATAGGCCGATTCCAGTAGTGGCGCCACCGGGAATAATTTTCAATACGAACAGCGAAATCCTGAAGGTAAGGATATCATTGGATCAAATACCAACTCAATATTGACGAAACTGCATTAGACTGATCATGAAAACTAGGACATACATATTTATAGCTCATGAAATTAACTGAGCAAGACATTCGTGATAGTTTTATCATCTGAGAGCTATCACCAGCCATGCATTTTCTTATTTGTTTCACTATCAAAGCATAAGTTGAACTTAAGCTAAGAGATATAACCAACTAATTTATGATATTTCAATACCTATGTTTGGTTCTTATGGCTGAATAGTGTGGAGCTTCATATTGCATATCATTTTTTGCAAGAAATATTGCATGTCATTTTGGATAGCAAAAAACTATGCAGCACTCATGTCCATATTTTTCTGACCAAGAAATGCAGATAATTAAGAAGAAAAAATTAACGGGATTTTGCACCAACATGCTAAGGGATGCGAAAATTTTAACCCACATATATTCACTCTTATAATTACCTGGAGGGAGTCCTCAACATCGTAGGCAACGTCGCAGAGTTGTTTCACCCTGGTCTCGCTCCTCGTGTGCGGCCTCCAGGAAAGCTTGCATCATCTCAAGCTCGTCCGTGATAAAAGCCTGATCACCCTGCACTCCGAGCTGCAAAGCCACCTCCTCTGCCATAGCAGATTTGGCGTAGCTAAGCGCTCCATTCAGCACGGAATTGCCAATACTTAGCACCGTGGCCTCCATTAGCTAGTGGTCTCTGCTGGTGTGGATGGGTTGTGAAAGTAGAGGCAATGCTGATTCTGGGGCTAGAGCCAGAAGGCGAACTGTGGTATTAGAAAGTGAAGCTGGGAGGCAATGCCGGTGTCAGTAAGCTAACTTCTCTTAAAAAGAACTCTATAAGAACAAGATTCTAGGCTGTTCTATATGTGCCAAGTCTTCACAACTTCATTTGACCAGGCTGTTCTATGCTTGCTGCCTACTTCGTCGTAGTTAGTGCTGCTTGCTAAGCATCTCCCAGAGATGTATTTGAACTTAGTTACAGGGCAGCATGGTTCATTTGCCAAAGAAACGCCCTCAATTCTGGATCTCTAGGTAGTGACCGCTTGCCTGCAAGTCCAAGAGATTAGCTTTAGATTAGTGGGTTGCCTCAGCAAAGCCCGGCCGGGACCGCTTGCTCCATGCACGTTCTGTGTCGTTGGCGATCGTGTCGATTGTCGAGCATGTGAGTTCGTGGAAACGGACATGGTAAGCTCGTGGTGAGTGTTTGAGTTTTGCATGAACACTTTGTCAACTTTATTTTCACCCCGAGCCGGCCATGGCATTCTACAGGCCCTTGTGTGAACTGCATATAATGGGCCCATACGTTTTATAATACGCTAAAAAATACTTCCATGCCTATCCTGTGCCGTGAGTGTAAATTTCATTAGCAAATATGGTCTAAATACGGCACAGAAATAATTTACAGGATGGCCTATTTTGCGGGATCTATTCGGGCGGAAAAAACTTATTCGTCTGCTAAATCGGTGGTTATTATTCCGGGTGGCCTCTTTTACGGGATCTGCTAGAGATGCTCTTAATCCCTTCCCTAAGGGGATTGGTGAATTTTGAAGGGGATTTGGGAGTAATTTGACTCATAGGGGATTTAATCCCTCACAATCCCCTTTAGTCCCCCTGAAACCAACGCAAACAAACAAGGCCTGAGAGTATTTATTGGATGCAAAGAAATGCATTGGCGTGTGAGTACAACAGAAAATCCATTGATTAGTTTGGGGACTTGGGTTGGGCAATCAATTGGATTTAGAGAAGATGGAGAACAGGAGGAAGACGATGAGATGGCGGCGTGTTTCTCGGATAGTGAAGGAAAGAATTTAGGGAGTTTCTTTTCACGAAGAATTTAGGGAGTTGTTCGTGAGTGACTTCTGGGAGCCATTAGTTAACGAGCGGTCCTTCAGGAGCCTCGCAACGATCAGCGCCACTTAGCGCACTCTCAGCCATTTGCCATGTGTCCTGCTCTGGGCGCTCCTCCGGATTTTGTTTTTTTTTCGCATGCGTTTTCGGCTATTTAAACAGTTTTTTTGGGTTTTTTCGACGTTTTGATTTTCCACCGGTCTTCCTTAGCTTTGCGACCAAAAAATATTTCGACAAAAAAATTACGCGAAAAAACGCGTTTTCTTTTTTTCCTTTCACGAGAGTCACGGTTTTGCTTTCGCGAGAGGTGCGGTTTTGCCATCGTGAGAGTCACGGTCGTGCCTCTCGGAAACGGAAAATTTTTTCACATTTTCTGTTTTTTCCCTTTCGCGAGAGTCACGGTTTTGCTTCCGCGAGAGGCACCGTTGTGCTTTCGCGAGAGTCACGGCCGTGCCTCTCGGAAATGAAAAAGAAAACGCATTTTCTGTTTTTTCCTTTCGCGAGAGTTATGGTTTTGCTTCCGCGAGAGGTACGGTTGTGCTTTCGCGAGAGTCAAGGTCGTGCCTCTCGAAAACGGAAAAAACGCGTTTTCTGTTTTTTTTCTTTCGCGAGAGTCACGGTTTTGCTTCCATGAGAGGCACGGGTGTGCTTTCGCGAGAGTCACGGTCGTGCCTCCTCGGAAAACGAAAAAAACGCATTTTCTCTTTTTTCCTTCCGCGAGAGTCACGGTTTTGCTTTCGCGAGAGGTACGGTTGTGATTTCGTGAGAGGCACGGGCGTGCCTCTTTCAGAAAGGGAAAAAACCCATGCCCCCAGTTCGGTTTTTTGTCTGATTTTTTTCGGCCGGTTTTTTCGTGAAAAAATAGTTCGTAAAAACATATCAACATGGGATCAAGTCTTAAAGATCTCGATGCGAGGAATGCAACGGTGAAAAAGGTTTGAGATTTGGATGCACGGTTTTGAGAGATAAAACGTTTTGAATAAACGGATCTATGAAAAAAGGGAAAACTCCCGGGTTGTGACAAGTGGCGCGTACCACTTGTCGCAATCTGGGGAGTTAAAGTGATCTTTGCAATGAGTACTCCTCAACTAGTGATTTCGGTGACTTCGGTTCGTGCGTGTGCGTGACTTGCTCACTTCTTAATGGGCCTGGCCTTCTTCTCTGCGTACCATTTTTTCTTCTAGGAATATATAAACAGTATACCTGCAGAGGGTATGGGCCCCTGCTCGGGCTGGCACGAGCCCATTGCAGTCGCCACCATGGCCCAGGGCCGGCCCTGTTTTCACCTTCCTGGAACATAGAGATCAGTTCTCGTCTCCATGGCTGCCCTTCTGGATCTCGATCAGACTGGGTTCATCAAAGGAAGATGCATTGCTGAAAATTTCTTCTATGCGTCTGAGATCACCCAAGTCTGCCACAAACGCAAGGCTCCGACCCTTGTGGTGAAGTTGGACTTCGCAAAGGCCTTCGACTCGGTGATTTGGAGCAGCCTCTTTGACATCCTTACAGCCCGTGGCTTCTCGCATCGCTGGATTGGTTGGGTTGAGGCGACGCTGGAGTCTGCCCGCTCGGCGGTGCTTCTAAATGGTGTCCCTGGGAAGTGGATTTCTTGCCGACAAGGCCTGCGCCAAGGAGACCCCTTGTCCCCCTACCTCTTCGTCCTGATGGCTGATGTGCCGAGATGGGTTTCATGACCGCCTTGCTCTCGCCCTTCGGCCATTGCAGCATAAGAGCTAGCCATGCTCCCTGGCTGCGTTCCCTCCCTGACGGCCGGAGTTGCTGACGACCGCTCCCTCATCAAGTCTATTGATGGTAATGTTGTTTCCTCCTCGGTGAATAGGCTGCTTACCTTGACCGGCGAGCGATGCCCCGTGCATGAGTCTATATGGCGGACTGCCGCGACACCGCGGGTTCGTTTGTTCGAGTGGCTGGTGGCTCGTGACCGCGTCCACTCCAAGGCGAATCTGCTCAAGAAGCATAACCGGCATGAGGACAGGTGTGAGCTTTGTTGCAGGGCCTCTGAAACAACAAATCACCTCCTTTTTCATTGCTGCCGTGTCGCCCACCTTTGGCGCGCCGTTGGTATTGAGGCCGCTGTGAACTGCGGCTCCATCTGGGAGTCATGCTTCCGCGCCGGCTCTTCACTTGGGCACGGTGCGGCTGCTGCTCCTATGGACCATCTGGAAGCATCGTCATGCTGTCGTCTTCCGCGGGGGCAGGCCGGCGATCAGCTGTGTCGTGCGCTCTGTTTCTGCTGAACTTACACTCTGGTCTTTCAGGCTGAAAACCCAAGAGCGGGGGTGTGATTTCTTCAGAGCACTCGTAACTCAAACTCTTGTACTCCCATAGCGCCATGGGGTTTTTTCCCGCTGCTATGCAGCTTTGAGAAATATATATTCAGGTGGGGCTGCTCGCCCCCCCGCCCCCGTTTTCCTCAAAAAAAAAAAGTTCTCGTCTCCAGTCCTAGGGGCACGGCAAACCTCGTCAGTTCAGAACCAAAACTCACGGCAAACTTCATCAGTCCTAGGCGCTAGGTGTCATCAAGTTCATGACAGGTTAACAAAATCAGGAACTTCTTTTCTGAGTTCTCGACGAACTTCAATATGCTAGCAGAACTTGCGTCTTCAGATTAGTAATGCATGTGACTTTTGAACCCAACAACACTACAAACTTACCCACACACAAAAAAAAACACTACAAGAATCAAATGCACGTTAGGCCTCTAGGGTACGCATGTGATAGAGGCTTAATTACCTCTTAAAAATTCCGCAATCTTGGCCTCAAAATATTGTTGAGACGAACAGGCTCTCTGCCCGTTGTGTGGTGGACCATATGGGATGCCTCGATCGACAATAAGCCCAACCTAGGGAGAATTAATTTGTATGCACGCGTTTTGGAGCATTGATCTTGTGGGGAGCATGTGAGTTCGTTGATTAACTGACTAGTTCCGGCGGTGAAACCACATGACCAGCTTCGGTAAACTGAAGTGCTAGCCAGCTGCTGATCCATATTCGCTAAAGACAGATTAACATGAATGGAACTCAAGTACAATAACGGGCATAAAGTTGCGAGGTGACTTAATATTGGTAGTAATAGAAGACACTTTTATTAACTCAAAGTGTTCCATGTCGGGTAAATACATCTTGGAAATGTGTGGCTCCAAACATCTTTTCCCACCTTCTCTAACTAGTACACACCATCATAAACAGTTGTCGGTGTTTTTGTCGCTAAGGATTAGATCACGTATTGAGTAAGTGCGTACAATGGTAGATAATCCATATTAGAGTAATTATTACAATAAAAGAACATGCATTTCTAAATAACCATATATAACCAAATCAAGGCTGAAGCTCAATCCTTATGAAAATGCTAGATTTGTGGGCTATATACCGTTGAGTCATTGACCAAATGTGTTGGCAAAACTGTGTGGCGGATGTAAGTTCGGTGTGTAGCACTCAAAACTGCACTACTAGGAAAAGGCATGCTGGTGGCGCACCGAATTTGCCTTCTAATGGCGCATTACCGGTGCGCCACTGGCATCACGCCATTAGAATTAAAATCTAATGGCGCACCACCGGTGCGCCATTAGTATCTGGTGTTCTAATGGCGCACCGCGTAGTGCGCCATTAGTATAGCCTGCAGTGCGCCATTAGAATGCCTCCCAGGGGCCATATGTACGCATGTGCTTTGGCATTCTAATGGCGCACCAGCAGTTAATGCGCCATTAGTGTGATGATCACAGTGCGCCATTAGTGTCTTGTGTGGTGCGGCATTAGTATGAATATTAGGTTTTTTTTGTTTTTCTGATTTTTGCACTGGTTACAAAATATATTATTGAACAGAATATAGACAGGAGCACACAGCAACATCAGATTCATCGAATACAATAGAAGATTAATCTCCGAATACAATTCATCATATTAGTCTCCGAATTCAAAAGACCGAACAAAGATAAAACATTACATATGGCCCCTGGATCCCCTATCTTGAATCCCTGAACCTGTGATTTCTTCAGAGCACTTGTAACTCAAACTCCTGTACTCCCCTAGCGCCATGGGGTTTTTTCCCGCTGCTATGCAGCTTTGAGAAATATATATTCAGGTGGGGCTGCTCGTCCCC
>NC_041382.1:12363205-12364867 GCF_002162155.2 Triticum dicoccoides | reverse complement strand
CCCCGTTTTCCTCAAAAAAAAAGTTCTCGTCTCCAGTCCTAGGGGCACGGCAAACCTCGTCAGTTCAGAACCAAAACTCACGGCAAACTTCATCAGTCCTAGGCGCTAGGTGTCATCAAGTTCATGACAGGTTAACAAAATCAGGAACTTCTTTTCTGAGTTCTCGACGAACTTCAATATGCTAGCAGAACTTGCGTCTTCAGATTAGTAATGCATGTGACTTTTGAACCCAACAACACTACAAACTTACCCACACAAAAAAAACACTACAAGAATCAAATGCACGTTAGGCCTCTAGGGTACGCATGTGATAGAGGCTTAATTACCTCTTAAAAATTCCGCAATCTTGGCCTCAAAATATTGTTGAGACGAACAGGCTCTCTGCCCGTTGTGTGGTGGACCATATGGGATGCCTCGATCGACAATAAGCCCAACCTAGGGAGAATTAATTTGTATGCACGCGTTTTGGAGCATTGATCTTGTGGGGAGCATGTGAGTTCGTCGATTAACTGACTGGTTCCGGCGGTGAAACCACATGACCAGCTTCGGTAAACTGAAGTGCTAGCCAGCTGCTGATCCATATTGGCTAAAGACAGATTAATATGAATGGAACTCAAGTACAATAACGGGCATAAAGTTGCGAGGTGACTTAATATTGGTAGTAATAGAAGACACTTTTATTAACTCAAAGTGTTCCATGTCGGGTAAATACATCTTGGAAATGTGTGGCTCCAAACATCTTTTCCCACCTTCTCTAACTAGTACACACCATCATAAACAGTTGTCGGTGTTTTTGTCGCTAAGGATTAGATCACGTATTGAGTAAGTGCGTACAATGGTAGATAATCCATATTAGAGTAATTATTACAATAAAAGAACATGCATTTCTAAATAACCATATATAACCAAATCAAGGCTGAAGCTCAATCCTTATGAAAATGCTAGATTTGTGGGCTCTATACCGTTGAGCCATTGACCAAATGTGTTGGCAAAACTGTGTGGCGGATGTAAGTTCGGTGTGTAGCACTCAAAACTGCACTACTAGGAAAAGGCATGCTGGTGGCGCACCGAATTTGCCTTCTAATGGCGCATTACCGGTGCGCCACTGGCATCACGCCATTAGAATTAAATTCTAATGGCGCACCACCGGTGCGCCATTAGTATCTGGTGTTCTAATGGCGCACCGCGTAGTGCGCCATTAGTATAGCCTGCAGTGCGCCATTAGAATGCCTCCCATGGGCCATATGTACCCATGTGCTTTGGCATTCTAATGGCGCACCAACAGTTAATGCGCCATTAGTGTGATGATCACAGTGCGCCATTAGTGTCTTGTGTGGTGCGCCATTAGTATGAATATTAGGTTTTTTTTTGTTTTTCTGATTTTTGCACTGGTTACAAAATATATTATTGAACAGAATATAGACAGGAGCACACAGCAACATCAGATTCATCGAATACAATAGAAGATTAATCTCCGAATACAATTCATCATATTAGTCTCCGAATTCAAAAGACCGAACAAAGATAAAACATTACATATGGCCCCTGGATCCCCTATCTTGAATCCCTGAACCTGTGATTTCTTCAGAGCACTTGTAACTCAAACTCTTGTACTCCCCTAGCGCCATGGGGTTTTTTCCCGCTGCTATGCAGCTTTGAGAA
>NC_041382.1:12355173-12362836 GCF_002162155.2 Triticum dicoccoides | reverse complement strand
CCCCGTTTTCTTCAAAAAAAAAAGTTCTCGTCTCCAGTCCTAGGGGCACGGCAAACCTCGTCAGTTCAGAACCAAAACTCACGGCAAACTTCATCAGTCCTAGGCGCTAGGTGTCATCAAGTTCATGACAGGTTAACAAAATCAGGAACTTCTTTTCTGAGTTCTCGACGAACTTCAATATGCTAGCAGAACTTGCGTCTTCAGATTAGTAATGCATGTGACTTTTGAACCCAACAACACTACAAACTTACCCACACAAAAAAAAACACTACAAGAATCAAATGCACGTTAGGCCTCTAGGGTACGCATGTGATAGAGGCTTAATTACCTCTTAAAAAGTCCGCAATCTTGGCCTCAAAATATTGTTGAGACGAACAGGCTCTCTGCCCGTTGTGTGGTGGACCATATGGGATGCCTCGATCGACAATAAGCCCAACCTAGGAAGAATTAGTTTGTATGCACGCGTTTTGGAGCATTGATCTTGTGGGGAGCATGTGAGTTCGTCGATTAACTGACTGGTTCCGGCGGTGAAACCACATGACCAGCTTCGGTAAACTGAAGTGCTAGCCAGCTGCTGATCCATATTGGCTAAAGACAGATTAATATGAATGGAACTCAAGTACAATAACGGGCATAAAGTTGCGAGGTGACTTAATATTGGTAGTAATAGAAGACACTTTTATTAACTCAAAGTGTTCCATGTCGGGTAAATACATCTTGGAAAGGTGTGGCTCCAAACATCTTTTCCCACCTTCTCTAACTAGTACAAACCATCATAAACAGTTGTCGGTGTTTTTGTCGCTAAGGATTAGATCACGTATTGAGTAAGTGCGTACAACGGTAGATAATCCATATTAGAGTAATTATTACAATAAAAGAACATGCATTTCTAAATAACCATATATAACCAAATCAAGGCTGAAGCTCAATCCTTATGAAAATGCTAGATTTGTGGGCTATATACCGTTGAGCCATTGACCAAATGTGTTGGCAAAACTGTGTGGCGGATGTAAGTTCGGTGTGTAGCACTCAAAACTGCACTACTAGGAAAAGGCATGCTGGTGGCGCACCGAATTTGCCTTCTAATGGCGCATTACCGGTGCGCCACTGGCATCACGCCATTAGAATTAAAATCTAATGGCGCACCACCGGTGCGCCATTAGTATCTGGTGTTCTAATGGCGCACCGCGTAGTGCGCCATTAGTATAGCCTGCAGTGCGCCATTAGAATGCCTCCCAGGGGCCATATGTACCCATGTGCTTTGGCATTCTAATGGCGCACCAGCAGTTAATGCGCCATTAGTGTGATGATCACAGTGCGCCATTAGTGTCTTGTGTGGTGCGCCATTAGTATGAATATTAGGTTTTTTTTTGTTTTTCTGATTTTTGCACTGGTTACAAAATATATTAGTGAACAGAATATAGACAGAAGCACACAGCAACATCAGATTCATTGAATACAATAGAAGATTAATCTCCGAATACAATTCATCATATTAGTCTCCGAATACAATTCATCATATTAGTCTCCGAATTCAAAAGACCGAACAAAGATAAAACATTACATATGGCCCCTGGATCCCCTATCTTGAATCCCTGAACCTGTGATTTCTTCAGAGCACTTGTAACTCAAACTCTTGTACTCCCCTAGCGCCATGGGGTTTTTTCCCGCTGCTATGCAGCTTTGAGAAATATATATTCAGGTGGGGCTGCTCGCCTCCCCGCCCCCGTTTTCCTCAAAAAAAAAGTTCTCGTCTCCAGTCCTAGGGGCACGGCAAACCTCGTCAGTTCAGAACCAAAACTCACGGCAAACTTCATCAGTCCTAGGCTCTAGGTGTCATCAAGTTCATGACAGGTTAACAAAATCAGGAACTTCTTTTCTGAGTTCTCGACGAACTTCAATATGCTAGCAGAACTTGCGTCTTCAGATTAGTAATGCATGTGACTTTTGAACCCAACAACACTACAAACTTACCCACACAAAAAAAACACTACAAGAATCAAATGCACGTTAGGCCTCGAGGGTACGCATGTGATAGAGGCTTAATTACCTCTTAAAAATTCCGCAATCTTGGCCTCAAAATATTGTTGAGACGAACAGGCTCTCTGCCCGTTGTGTGGTGGACCATATGGGATGCCTCGATCGACAATAAGCCCAACCTAGGGAGAATTAATTTGTATGCACGCGTTTTGGAGCATTGACCTTGTGGGGAGCATGCGAGTTCGTCGATTAACTGACTGGTTCCGGCGGTGAAACCACATGACCAGCTTCGGTAAACTGAAGTGCTAGCCAGCTGCTGATCCATATTGGCTAAAGACAGATTAATATGAATGGAACTCAAGTACAATAACGGGCATAAAGTTGCGAGGTGACTTAATATTGGTAGTAATAGAAGACACTTTTATTAACTCAAAGTATTCCATGTCGGGTAAATACATCTTGGAAAGGTGTGGCTCCAAACATCTTTTCCCACCTTCTCTAACTAGTACACACCATCATAAACAGTTGTCGGTGTTTTTGTCGCTAAGGATTAGATCACGTATTGAGTAAGTGCATACAATGGTAGATAATCCATATTAGAGTAATTATTACAATAAAAGAACATGCATTTCTAAATAACCATATATAACCAAATCAAGGCTGAAGCTCAATCCTTATGAAAATGCTAGATTTGTGGGCTATATACCGTTGAGACATTGACCAAATGTGTTGGCAAAACTGTGTGGCGGATGTAAGTTCGGTGTGTAGCACTCAAAACTGCACTACTAGGAAAAGGCATGCTGGTGGCGCACCGAATTTGCCTTCTAATGGCGCATTACCGGTGCGCCACTGGCATCACGCCATTAGAATTAAATTCTAATGGCGCACCACCGGTGCGCCATTAGTATCTGGTGTTCTAATGACGCACCGCGTAGTGCGCCATTAGTATAGCCTGCAGTGCGCCATTAGAATGCCTCCCAGGGGCCATATGTACCCATGTGCTTTGGCATTCTAATGGCGCACCAGCAGTTAATGCGCCATTAGTGTGATGATCACAGTGCGCCATTAGTGTCTTGTGTGGTGCGTCATTAGTATGAATATTAGGTTTTTTTTGTTTTTCTGATTTTTGCACTGGTTATAGAATATATTATTGAACAGAATATAGACAGGAGCACACAGCAACATCAGATTCATCGAATACAATAGAAGATTAATCTCCGAATACAATTCATCATATTAGTCTCCGAATTCAAAAGACCGAACAAAGATAAAACATTACAAGTCCCAAGACCGCGAGTATCGAGTTTGCCTTCACATTACAAGTCGATATCGATCATCTAAACTACCATCACATAGAAGAGAGCTGTGGTCATCACGATGAGCATCATCGCGATCAAACTGGTCTTCATCCGGTTCCTCCAGCGCTCCCTCCTCTCTCCCTCTAGATAGCGGGCGTATCTACATTTGGCCTTCTCCCTAGTGGTGTACCCTTTGTAACTGTTACTGCTGAAACGGTGAACATGTCTCCGACACTCCTCCCAGTCGTCGTAGACTCCGGGAACCTTACCCTTGTACACGACATACGACGGCATCTCTATGCACAAGCCAAATACAGACAATACATAAGCAATATGTAAGTATGCAACAAAAGGATCGGAAGAGAAAAGCAAGACATTAATAGCACGATTCATGGTCCTACTAATAAATAGCATCGATTACATCTAAGTTGAACGACTGTCCAAACCAAAGAGACATACGAATTCATTAAAGTATAATTACAACATGAGCCAATCAATGTTTCAGAACTACACATCACTACTTTCGACTCGACTCATCGGACAGGAACGTGGATGAAGCCGCCGTCTGTCGTGATGGTCATGAAATCGCGGTCGTTGTCACCCTGCATTTGTAGCATTTCATTTATCTCACTGTTGGACGGTTGATATCTGAGGAAGAACTGCCCCGAGGTATGAAGGACATCTTGATGGATGATGTCCGCAAACTCCGACTGGATACGAAAGAATTCTTGTCTGAGGTCCGCGTCCTGGACTGCCGACAAGCTCGCGGCCCAATCTTTGAGATTATCTGGTAGTAGAAGTTGATGATGGTCCCTTACGATCGCCCGCATGTGATGGAGGGCGTAGTAGGCATCCTTCTGACCGCCAGGCGGCTGCTTGACGTAGCAGAACTTCGTATTGTGTGAGAACATGTGCTTGCCGTATTTACGAACTGCCCTGGTGAAGGTGCCTCCAGATTTGGCGTAGGCGGGGAGAACATCATCAAGAACTTTCTTGACATTTGTGTAGTCTATCTTGGAGTTACGGTTCGGGTCTAAATACGTGGCCATGGAATATTTCGGGCTTAAGAGGATGAGTATGCAATGTGTGTCACTGCACAGAACACGGAATGTTAGAAAAAAAAAGAACCATCGAAATCTAAGAAACCATATGTTACGGGGCGGTTAAGGGATGACTTACTCGGGAAAGTAAGCCATAAGAAAGTTATCCTTATCTGGGTTTGCCAGAATGACGCCTTCGAGGTGTGAACTCGCAACTTGGCGGTCCCCAGCGCTGCTCATTCATCCTCAGGGATGAAGCCACGCAACATCACCGGCATTACCCGCTCAATCCATATGTGCCAATCATGACTCTTGAGACCAAATATCTTCAGTTTATCAAGATTCGCTCCCCTCTTTAGATTCGCTGCATACCCATCAGGGAACATCAACTGCTGTTGCACCCACAAGATAATTTCCCTCATAGCTGGCCTTCCAAGATTGAACCATGCCTTTTGCTTCGTCCAGTTTTGCTTTCCTTTCGGTTCTTTCATGTTTTGTAACGGCCTATCACATAGCGCCTCCAGATCGACTCTAACCTTAGTATTATCCTTTGACTTCCCATCTATGCCGAACAATGTATCAAAAAGTGCCTCGGCGATATTCTTCTCAGTGTGCATCACGTCGATGTTGTGTGGGCAAAGGAGGTCTTTGAAGTAAGGCAGATCCCATAAGCATGTTTTGTGAGTCCACGCGTGCTTAGTATTATACCCCTTGAAGTACCCTGGACGTTTTGGATCTGGCTCGAGAGCGTTTAACTGATCCAGGGTCTGTTGGCCTGTCAATGCAGGTGGTGCAGAGTTTTTGACAACTCTACCCCTGATGAAGTTCTTCTTGTCTTTCCTGAACTTATGGCGAGGATCCAGGAACTGTCTATGCATGTCGAAGCAAGAAAACTTGCGACCGGCCTGAAGCCAACGAAACTCAAGAGCTCCCTTGCATGTGGGGCACGGGAACCTTCCATGCACACACCAGCCAACGAATAGCGCATACGCCGGCAAGTCATGCGTCGAGTACATGTACCAGACACGCATTATGAAGTTCCGTTTGCTAAAGGCGTCGTATGTCTTGAACCCATTATCCCAGGCTTCTTGCAATTCGTCCTTAAGAGGCTGCATGTACACATTCATATTTTTCCCCGGATAGTTCGGCCCTGGAATTATCAACGTCAGGAAAATGTTCTTTCTTTGCATAATGTGTCCGGGGGGGAGATTGAGTGGAAAGACAAATACGGGCCAACAACTGTATTGGGCTGCCGTCATACCAAACACACTGAACCCATCGGTGCTGATGCCGACTCGAGGATGCCTCGGATCTGCCGCTTTGTCAGCATGTAATTCATCAAACTTTTTCCACGCAACACCATCCGATGTGTGTACCATCATCAAATTACCATCTGCGTCTAGTTCGGTTCTTTTGCCTGTTTTGTGCCATGTCATCTGTCTGGCCGTCTCTTCGACCATGAAAAGACGTTGAAGTCTTGGTACGATTGGCATATACCGAAGAACACTAACGGGGATTTTGGTCTGTGTCTTCTCACCCATACCGTTGTCTGCCACAATATACCTGGAAGACTTGCAAATGGGACAATAGTTCAAGTCCGCATAGTCAAGCCTAAATAAGGCACATCCTTTCTCATAGGCATGTATCTTCTCATAGGGCATCTTCAGTGCACGGAGGATTTTGTCCGACTGGTACAGGTTTGCAGGCATTACATGGCCTTTGGGTAGAAAGCGTCCAAATACTGTAATAATTGTGTCATAGCATTCTCTGCCCAAGTTGAACTGAGCCTTCAGAGCCATTACTTGTGAGATGGCATCCAACTGACAAAGCTCAGTGTGCTCGTGGAGCGGACGTTTCGAAGACTCCAACATTTTATTGAAGGCCTTTGCAGATTCCCCCATCTCCTCGTCCGAATCCCGAGCATCATCATAGCCTTGCACCATGTTTTCCATCCCGGTACCATGCTCGTCGGTGCGACGACGATCCACCTCAGCTCGGTCACGTTGGGCAGACTCACCATGAAATGTCCACACCGTATAATCGGGCGTAAAACCACTCTTCTGCAGGTGTTTGCCCATTTCAGCCTCTGTCTTCTTTTCCCAATTGCCGCACCAGAAACAGGGGCACCAGGTTTTCTTTTGGCCATTTGCAAATGCAGCTTGCACAAACCCCTTAGTTTTTGTGAACCATTCAGCGCTCCATTTGTTCTGACCAGTGTGACCGGTATACATCCAAGCACGGTCACTCATCTTGACTTTCAGAGCTACTGGACACACAACAATTATATATGTAATTCACCATGTATATATTCATCAGTTGATCTACTTTGTCAATTTTATTATGTCCATGCAACCTACACTCTAATAGGTAATGATAGGTCCTAATCCCACCCGTGTATGTGTAGATTGGGTTCATTTTCCCATGCTATGCTCTGGATCCGACGCAAAATTTCGACAGCACCTCCCCGTTGTTCCCCTGATACACGTCTCTGCAATAAACAGAGAGGATGTGTACCCGGAGAACAACAGGGGAGGCACTGACGAAATTTATGCGTCGGATCCGGAGCAAAGCATATGGGAAAACGAACCCAATCTACACATACTCGGGCTGTCCATGGATAGCGTTGGACAATTCGAAAGAATCAAGGTTATAAATATGCAAATGCATGCATATTTATAACTATGACGCTTTCGAACGGGAGACACATATTGGTTACGCATACTGATGATTCAAGACACATATATAGCTAGCTACCAAATTTCATGTCATTTGTGCAAATAATTAATGAGGGAGAAGGACATGTCATTTGTGCTCACCCACGAACGAAGGGGCAGAGCTCATCAAACGCACGGCGAGGTCGTCGAACACCAAACCTCGCAGCGATGAAACAACTGCACATTTAAATCTACCCGATCAACACAATTATATATGATGTTTTTCATAACAAAATCGAAAAATATATGACCTAACTAATAATTCACAAATATATAACCCCGTCGGCCTCTGGAAGGCCAAAGAGCACCTTTTCGGGGGGTTTAGGGGGTCGGGGTGTCATGTCGGTGTCGGGGTGCTGTTTCGGGGTCAGGGTGTCGTGTCGGGGTGTGGTGTCGCGGTCTGTGTGTCGGGGTGTGGTGTCGGGGTCAGGGTGTCGGGGTCAGGTGTCGGGGTGTGGTGTCGGGGTCGGGGTGTCGAGGTCAGTGGTCGGGGTGTTTCCTTCTATCCTTCTTCTTCTTTCCTTCTCTTCTTCTTCTTTTTTCTTCTTCTTTCTTTCTTCTTCTTCTTCTATCCTTTCTTCTTCTTCTTCTTCTTCTTCTTCTTCTTCTTCTTTCCTTTCTTCTTCTTCTT
>NC_041382.1:12332255-12354756 GCF_002162155.2 Triticum dicoccoides | reverse complement strand
GGGGCGGGGGCGGAGGAGGTCGAGGGAGAAGAGATGAGTAATGGGCGCGCGGGGGAGGGGGCTCGGCCGTTAGTTAGGTTAGTTAGGGTAGCCTTTGTCGTCCGCCCTCCTTTGCCGTCCGCTTTTGTTCATATTTGCCGTCTGCTGCGGACGACAAAGCGGGGGGACGTTAAGTATTTTTTAACCAGCTCCTCAGTGGGACCCCCCTCCCTCTTTGCCGTCTGCTAGCGGACGGCAAAGATTCTTTGCCGTCAGCTAGCGGACGGCAAAGAACAGGCTGATGGCAAAGGCTTTCTTTGCCATCAGCCAGTTCTTTGCCGTCTGCTTTCGGGTAGCTGATGGCAAAGAGCTTCTTTGCCGCCTGCTAGCTGACGGCAAAGAGCTGGCAGATGGCAAAGTAGCTGATTCCAGTAGTGTTCGTTGCAACGGTATTTCAATCTATCCCCCTTAATATTCAGTTCAGACGGTCGCTAGCGAGCAATCGTTGGGAAGCTTGGCTCCGTCTAGTTAGGAGACTGATGGAGGTTCAGCTTTCTCAACAACCCGATGAATTATGCTAGAAGCTGGCTAGGTCTGGAGTTTTCACAGTTAAATCAATGTATATTGATGTTATTAATTCGTTCTCCATTCCTACCTCTAAGCATGTTTGGGAGGTTAAAGTGCCTTTGAAAATAAAAGTGTTTATGTGGTTTGTCCATAAGCAAGTTATTTTAACCAAGGACAACTTGATAAAGTGTAATTGTACATGACCTACTAGATGTAGTTTCTGTGATCGGGATGAGACGATTCAACACCTCTTTTTTGATTGCCCGTTATCCAAAGTTCTATGGCGGACGGTCCATGTTGCTTTTAAGATTATTCCACCGAACTCTGTCAATGCGTTATTTGGGATATGGCTTAATGGGATTGAGCCAGACTTAGCGAGACATATTCGTGTTGGAGTTTGCGCCTTGCTGTGGACTATCTGGAATTGAAGAAATGATTTGGTGTTTAACAGAATATCACGTATTCACTTTTTCCAGGTTATTTTCCGAGCCACCACACTGATTCGCTCGTGGTCGCTACTCACTCTGACGGAGGCCAGGGAGCATTTGGTTACTGGATCTGTCCACTGGGAGATGGTAGCTCGGGATATCTTCAACCGGTTTGGATGGCGGTCATGTAATAGATAGGCAATTAGTTTACCTATCTTTCTTTAGCCAGCCGGTTGTGACTTTTCTTTCTTGGCTAGTTGGTGTTTCTAGCCTGTTTAGCTCTGTGTGAGCTTTCTTTTTTTTGTTCTGTCAGTTGGAGACTTTGGAACCTTGTTCGAACTTTTATTTGGTTAATAAAATGGTCGTATGCATCACTCTGATGCAGAGGCCGGGGAACTCCCCCTTTTCGAAAAAAAAGCAATTTGTTTTTGTGATCATATTTTTGCTATTAGCATGCTTACAAATAAATGATATTCAAGTCATTATCTTGTAGTACTTCAGTAGTTCAGTATCTCTTCTTCAGAAGTAGATATCCCATTGGACTGGGACACACGATTCAACATAATTAAGGGGATCTGCGATGGTTTACTCTTTTTACGCAGCATTCCTGTTGTGCATATGGATCTTAAGCCCGAAAACACACTGCTGGATGTTAATATGTTACCAAAAATAGCGGATTTTTGTCTCTTGAGACTCTTTGGTCAAGAACACAGACACAGATGAACAAATAAAATGTGGTGGGGTCATAGTAAGTCGGTTACAAACTGTGATAATTTTGTGTTCCTTTCTTATGATTTAAACTGCAAATTCTAACCTCTCTGGTAATACTTAATACTATTAAAGATATGCTTACTCAAACCCACAAATAACTTCTTTTTGGAAACTCTCCACCAGTCTAGAGGGACTGGATAGCAGGCACGCCGTTGCCATTCGGCGAAGGTTGAGCCTCGTCATCACTAGCAGAAACAGTGTTTCTTTTGGCAGTGAATTTTGCATAAGCGCGCCTCGACAAGTTTATGAGAATCATAAAACCTAAAACGCATCCATTGATGATGAATAGACCTTCAAAGTTCCGTGAGCTGAGGCGCAAGGAGTCTGTGTCCAGACTGCCATAATCCAGTGACAGAATCGGATCACTGAACCACTTCTTCTCAATATGAGAACCTTCAGGCCCCTCTATCAAATTCAGCATGGCCTTGGAAAGATCCTCCACCAACGGAGAGCCTTTAGGGAAAACCTGCACAAGGGTATGACATCTTAGGTGAAGCCAAGTCAGCACGCTCCAAGACTTGGGCTTAGGTTCAAGGAACTTACAAAACCAAAACCGACTGTCCTGTCAATGGGACCGACCTTCTGGAACCCTTTGCCGTACTTCAAGAGGAAAGAATTTATGTATGGTGTCTCGTCAAAGATGGCAGATACTCCTCCATTCTTTGATCCCAGCTTCAATGCCTTTGCATATTCCTCCTGCGTGCTACAAACCTTTATCCAGCGCTCCTCAAATCGAAGCCTCCTCAGCATTGAGTGCACAAATGAGCCATTCTGGTATCCAACATAGTGACCATTGTGCAAAAGTTGCCTTGGGTCAGTCACTGAAGGCTGGAGCCTCTTTGCAGTTAACATTGATGACAAGCTTGCTGTGTAGCTCTGCACTATAACTAGCATTACAAAGCACCAGGACACCACAATAACTTTTGACTGAAGGCTTTTGAACTTTTGATCTGTCATGGAATTACATATCAATAGAGCGAAATAAATAACATTGTCAGTAAGTCGCAATGCTTAGTATAAAGATGTGCAGAGTTTGCGGTTTTGTATAAAACAAGGCTGATCGTAATGGCATACCATGCGTGAAAGTCCAGGTGGAGAATGCAAAGTAGAAAGAAGTGCTGAACTGTTTCCATCTGGAACCTTTGAATTCCTCATTTATAGGATTTTCAATCATCCATACAAATAGCCCAGTGACGACCATAAAGGCTACTGTAGCCATCCAAAGGTCCTTCGTTAACGGCTCTAAGAAGACCCACATGGTTGGTTCATCTTCATCTTTCCTAGCTAGGACAAGCATCGACACACCAGACTCTGTGTATGGCATTGTGAAGTCCACATACCTAGTTCGATTGGCAATGATTGTCACGTCACCCACTGCTGCATCAAACGTCTGCCACCAAAACATGAAAACAGAGAGGAAATTATTAAGTGTGAAATGAAGAACGCTTCACATTCAAAGGCAAGGAAACAAGTTGGTTGAGGCTAACCTTGAAGTAAACCTCCGATACCAGCTTGTCATAAGAATTAGCGCAGTCATAGGGAATGTACTTATAGCGCAACGCATATGGTAGTTTCTTCACAGCAGCCTCAAAGACATCAATGCTGTAGCCGTTGACAACAAGTTCACTGGAGTTAGGACTAGCCTCGACATTCACAAAAAACTTAAAATCACGTCTCACGGGCACAGCAATCTGGAGTATCTTGCCATTTACTGGGAAGTCCCAGCCTCTGGGCACTGTTGTTGAATCTCCTGGCCAAATGACAGTTCTCAGGACTTGATCAGCGCGTAACCTAGGTCTATCTTGGACTGGGCGAGTGCTAGAGTTGAGAAAAGGTGATAGTCCAGAAACAGGGCTCCAAAACCCAATGCGTCTAGTTTTCTCTTCAATCACATTCACAATCTCATATGCTGGAACCGGCAACTTCCTATCAACAAACCTGAATCTCCCAGCCAATCCATCAAACTCCCCATCCATTATGGAATTGAGAAGTTCTTGTCCAGCAAGAGATACTTCCGGGTCATCTACTAAGTTGCGTGGAGTAGACCTTAGATTTATGGCTTTCTCAGTTGCGGACGCAATTGCCCATACCACATCATATGCCCAGTATTGGAAGATGGTGGGTCTTGCCACCCTAACATCAGGATCTTGATGGAATTTGGCTCTGTATCGAGTGACGAAACGAGCCGTGAAACCGCTGACCCTCGCAGATTTTGCTACATATGGCCGGAAACCCACAACACCCAGCATGGTGTCAATGGTATCCTGGGGAAGCACATCAAGGACAATGCCAATGTTATCTGTGACAATCCAGACATACCCCTCCGTCATCATATTGGTTGCTGAAGCCCGAGCGAAGAGGCGGGAAGCATCGGCTGGCAACATATGGACGATGAAGACACGTGTCTGCATGGTCATGAGCTTGTACAGTTCTTCATCAATGCGGTAATCGGGGGAAGAAGTAGGGATGGCGGAACGGTTAATGACACGGACATCGACGGCTTCAAGGGCGTCAGTAATGGACGGAAGAATGCCGACGCCATAAGTGTTGTCCTCGTAGACAAGAACGACATTTTTCCAGCCATAGGCCTGGATGAAGGCGGCAATTGGAGCTGCCTGGAAGGAGCCCTTGACACAAGCCCGGAGGAAGTAGGGAACATGATGTTGATTGACTGAATCACCTGTTGCAGAGGAAGTGATGATAGGAATCTTGGTTTTGTTGGCTAGGTAGGTCAAGAACTCTGCTTGTAAAGTGTTCTGCGGACCGATGATCACCCCGACCTTGTTGTCGATGAGATCTGTTGCTGCAGGACCAAAGGATGTTAAAGTAGTTCAGCAAAGCAATCATCACATCTGGTACATGGGGTGAGAAAACCACTTGGAAAAATACGCGAAATTAGGAGTCATCAATACTGTAATTAACATCCGGTCTCATCAGCGGCGCTTGCACACCGCGAGGAGGAGGCAAGTATGGCATAAGATCATCACATCTGGTACATTGGGTTGATAACGAGATCACATCATTAGGAGAATGATGTGATGGACAAGACCCAATCCTAAACATGGCATAAGATCGTATAGTTCGTTTGCTAGAGTTTTCCAATGTCAAGTATCTTTTTCTTAGACCATGAGATCGTGTAACTCCCGGATACCGTAGGAGTGCTTTGGGTGTGCCAAACGTCACAACGTAACTGAGTGACTATAAAGGTATACTACGGGTATCTCCGAAAGTGTCTGTTGGGTTGACACGGATCAAGACTGGGATTTGTCACTCCGTATGACGGAGAGGTATCACTGGGCCCACTCGGTAATGCATCATCATTATGAGCTCAAAGTGACCAAGTGTCTGGTCACGGGATCATGCATTACGGCACGAGTAAAGTGACTTGCCGGTAACGAGATTGAACGAGGTATTGGGATACCGACGATCGGATCTCGGGCAAGTAACATACCGATTGACAAAGGGAATTGTATACGGGGTTGCTTGAATCCTCGACATCGTGGTTCATCTGATGAGATCATCGAGGAGCATGTGGGAGCCAACATGGGTATCCAGATCCCGCTGTTGGTTATTGACCGGAGAGCATCTTGGTCATGTCTACATGTCTCCCGAACCCGTAGGGTTTACCCACTTAAGGTTCGGTGACGCTAGGGTTGTAGGGATATGTATATGCAGTAACCCGAATGTTGTTCGGAGTCCCGGATGAGATCCCGGACGTCACGAGGAGTTCCGGAATGGTCCGGAGGTAAAGAATTATATATAGGAAGTGCTATTTCGGGCATCGGGACAAGTTTCGGGTCACCGGTATTGTACCGGGACCACCGGAAGGGTCCCGAGGTCCACCGGGTGGGGCCACCTACTTCGGGGGGCCACATGGGATGTAGGGGGTGCGCCTTGGCCTATATGGGCCAAGGGCACCAGCCCCAAGAGGCCCATGCGCCTAGGGTTCAAGAAGGGAAGAGTCCCAAAGGGGGAAGGCACCTCCTAGGTGCCTTGGGGAGGAGGGATTCCTCCCCTTGGCCGCACCCCCCTAGGAGATTGGATCTCCTAGGGCCGGCGCCCCCCCCCCCTTTGGACTCCCTATATATAGTGGGGAAGGAGGGCCTCTCATAACACATCTTTGGTGCCTCCCTCTCCCTCTCCAACACATCCTCCTCCTCCATAGTGCTTGGCGAAGCCCTGCCGGAGTACTGCAGCTCCACCACCACCACGCCGTCGTGCTGCTGCTGGAGCCATCTTCCTCAACCTCTCCTTCCCTCTTGCTGGATCAAGAAGAAGGAGACGTCACGCTGACCGTACGTGTGTTGAACGCGGAGGTGCCGTCCGTCCTGCGCTAGGATCTCCGGTGATTTGGATCACGTCGAGTACGCCTTCCTTATCCCCGTTCTTTGAACGCTTCCGCGCGTGATCTACAAAGGTATGTAGATGCAATCCGATCACTCGTTGCTAGATGAACTCCTAGATGGATCTTGGTGAAACCGTAGGAAAATTTTTGTTTTCTGCAACATTCCCCAACAGCGGCATCATGAACTAGGTCTTTGCGTAGTTCTCTTGCACGAGTAGAACACAATTTGTTGTGGGCGTTGATGTTGTCAACTTTCTTGCCGCTACTAGTCTTATCTTGCTTCAACGGTATTGTGGGATGAAGCGGCCCCGACCAACCTTACACGTACGCTTACGTGAGACCGGTTCCACGGACTAACATGCACAAGTTGCATAAGGTGGCTGGCGGGTGTCTGTCTCTCCCACTTTAGTTGGAGCGGATTCGATGAAAAGGGTCCTTATGAAGGGTAAATAGAAGTTGACAAATCACGTTGTGGCTTACACATAGGTAAGAAAACGTTCTTGCTAGAACCCTACTTCAGCCACGTAAAACTTGCAACAACAATTAGAGGACGTCTAACTTGTTTTTGCAGCAAGTGCTTTGTGATATGATATGGCCAAAGTTGTGATGAATGATGAATGATCTATATGTAATGTATGAGATGTTCATGCTATTGTAATAGGAATCACGACTTGCATGTCGATGAGTATGACAACCGGCAGGAGCCATAGGAGTTGTCTTTATTTTTTGTATGACCTGCGTGTCATTGAGAAACTCCATGTAAATTATTTTACTTTATTGCTAAACGCGTTAGCCATAGTAGTAGAAGTAATAGTTGGTGAGCAACTTCATGGAGACACAATGATGGAGATCATGGTGTCATGCCGGTGACAAGATGATCATGGAGCCCCAAGATGGAGATCAAAGGAGCTATGTGATATTGGCCATATCATGTCACTATTATTATTTGATTGCATGTGATGTTTTTCATCTTGTTTGCTTAGAACGACGGTAGTAAATAAGATGATCCCTCATAATAATTTCAAGAAAGTGTTTCCCCTAACTGTGCACCGTTGCGACAGTTCGTTGTTTCGAAGCACCACGTGATGATCGGGTGTAATAGATTCTAACGTTCACATACAACGGGTGTAAGACAGATTTACACATGCAAAACACTTAGGTTGACTTGACGAGCCTAGCATGTACAGACATGGCCTCGGAACACAGAAGACCGAAAGGTCGAGCATGAGTCGTATAGAAGATACGATCAACATGAAGATGTTCACCGACGTTGACTAGTCCGTCTCACGCGATGATCGGACACGGTCTAGTTAACTCGGATCATATTATACTTAGATTACAGGAGGGATGTCTATCTAAGTGGGAGTTCATTGAATAATTTGATTAGATGAACTTAATTATCATGAACTTAGTCTAAAATCTTTACAATATGTCTTGTAGATCAAATGGCCAATGTAGTCCTCAACTTCAATGCGTTCCTAGAGAAAACCAAGCTGAAAGACGATGGCAGCAACTACACGGACTGGGTCCGGAACCTGAGGATCATCCTCATAGCTGCCAAGAAAGATTATGTCCTACAAGCACCGCTAGGTGACGCACCTATTCTCCCTGCAGAACAAGACGTTATGAACGCTTGGCAGGCACGTACCGATGACTACTCCCTCGTTCAGTGCGGCATGCTTTATAGCCTAGAGCCGGGGCTCCAAAAGTGTTTTGAGAGACACGGAGCATATGAGATGTTCGAAGAGCTGAAAATGGTTTTCCAAGCTCATGCCTGGGTCGAGAGATATCAAGTCTCCGACAAGTTCTTCAGCTGTAAGATGGAGGAAAATAGTTCTGTCAGTGAGCACATACTCACTATGTCTGGGATACATAACCGCTTGACTCAGCTGGGAGTTAATCTCCCGGATGACGCGGTCATTGACAGAATCCTCCAGTCGCTTCCACCAAGCTACAAGAGCTTTGTGATGAACTTCAATATGCAGGGGATGGAGAAGACCATTCCTGAAGTATTTGCAATGCTGAAATCAGCAGAGGTAGAAGTCAAAAAGGAACATCAAGTGTTGATGGTGAATAAAACCACTAAGTTCAAGAAAGGCAAGGGTAATAAAAACTTCAAGAAAGACGGCAAGGGAGTTGCCGCGCCCGGCAAGCAAGCTGCTGGGAAGAAGTCAAAGAATGGACCCAAGCCCGAGACTGAGTGCTTTTATTGCAAGGAAAGTGGTCACTGGAAGCGGAACTGCCCCAAATACTTAACAGACAAGAAAGCCGGTAAAACAAAAGGTATATGTGATATACATGTAATTGATGTGTACCTTACCAGTACTCGTAGTAGCTCCTGGGTATTTGATACCGGTGCAGTTGCTCATATTTGTAACTCAAAGCAGGAGCTGCGGAATAAGCGGAGACTGGCGAAGGACGAGGTGACGATGCGCGTCGGGAATGGTTCCAAGGTCGATGTGATCGCCGTCGGCACGCTACCTCTACATTTACCTACGGGATTAGTTTTGAACCTCAATAATTGTTATTTAGTGCCAAGTTTGAGCATGAACATTGTATCAGGATCTCGTTTAATTCAAGATGGCTACTCATTTAAATCCGAGAATAATGGTTGTTCTATTTATATGAGAGATATGTTTTATGGTCATGCTCCGATGGTGAATGGTTTATTCTTAATGAATCTTGAGCGTAATGCTACACATATTCATAGTGTGAATACCAAAAGATGTAAGATTGATAATGATAGTCCCACATACTTGTGGCACTGCCGCCTTGGTCACATAGGTGTCAAACGCATGAAGAAGCTCCATGCAGATGGACTTTTAGAGTCTCTTGATTACGAATCATTTGACACGTGCGAACCATGCCTCATGGGTAAAATGACCAAGACTCCGTTCTCAGGAACAATGGAGCGAGCAACCAACTTATTGGAAATCATACATACTGATGTGTGCGGTCCAATGAGCGTTGAGGCTCGCGGTGGCTATCATTATGTTCTCACCCTCACTGATGACTTGAGTAGATATGGGTATGTCTACTTAATGAAACACAAGTCTGAGACCTTTGAAAAGTTCAAGGAATTTCAGAGTGAGGTTGAGAATCAACGTGACAGGACAATCAAGTTCCTGCGATCAGATCGTGGAGGAGAATACTTGAGTCACGAGTTTGGCACACACTTAAGAAAATGTGGAATAGTTTCACAACTCACGCCGCCTGGAACACCTCAGCGTAATGGTGTGTCCGAACATCGTAATCGCACTCTATTAGATATGGTGCGATCTATGATGTCTCTTGCCGATTTACCGCTATCTTTTTGGGGCTATGCTTTAGAGACTGCCGCATTCACTTTAAATAGGGCTCCGTCAAAATCCGTTGAGACGACACCGTTTGAATTATGGTTTGGGAAGAAACCTAAGCTGTCGTTTCTAAAAGTTTGGGGATGCGATGCTTATGTCAAGAAACTTCAACCTGAAAAGCTCGAACCCAAGTCGGAAAAATGCGTCTTCATAGGATACCCTAAAGAAACTATTGGGTATACCTTCTACCTCAGATCTAAAGGCAAAATCTTTGTTGCCAAAAATGGATCCTTTCTAGAGAAGGAGTTTCTCTCGAAAGAAGTAAGTGGGAGGAAAGTAGAACTTGATGAAGTATTACCTCTTGAACCGGAAAATGGCGCAACTCAAGAAAATGTTCCTGAGGTGCCTGCACCGACTAGAGAGGAAGTTAATGATGATGATCAAGATACTTCTGATCAAGCTCCTACTGAAATTCGAAGGTCCACAAGGACACGTTCCGCACCAGAGTGGTACGGCAACCCTGTCTTGGAAATCATGTTGTTAGACAACAGTGAACCTTCGAACTATGAAGAAGCGATGGCGGGCCCGGATTCCGACAAATGGCTAGAAGCCATGAAATCCGAGATAGGATCCATGTATGAAAACGAAGTATGGACTTTGACTGACTTGCCCGTTGAGCGGCGAGCCATATAAAATAAATGGATCTTTAAGAAGAAGACAGACGCGGATGGTAATGTGACCATCTATAAACCTCGTCTTGTCGCTAAGGGTTATCGACAAGTTCAAGGGGTTGACTACGATGAGACTTTCTCACCGGTAGCGAAGCTAAAATCCGTTCGAATCATGTTAGCAATTGCCGCATTCTATGATTATGAAATATGGCAAATGGACGTCAAAACGGCATTCCTTAATGGTTTCCTTAAGGAAGAATTGTATATGATGCAGCCGGAAGGTTTTGTCGATCCTAAGTATGCTGACAAGGTGTGCAAGCTCCAACGCTCGATTTATGGGCTGGTGCAAGCATCTCGGAGTTGGAACATTCGCTTTGATGAGATGATCAAAGCGTTTGAGTTTACGCAGACTTATGGAGAAGCCTGCGTTTACAAGAAAGTGAGTGGGAGCTCTGTAACATTTTCTCATATTATATGTAGATGACATACTTTTGATGGGAAATGATATAGAACTCTTGGATAGCATAAAGGCCTACTTGAATAAGAGTTTTTCAATGAAGGACCTTGGAGAAGCTGCTTATATATTAGGCATCAAGATCTACAGAGATAGATCAAGACGCCTCATAGGTCTTTCACAAAGCACATACCTTGATAAGATATTGAAGAAGTTCAATATGGATCAGTCTAAGAAGGGGTTCTTGCCTATGTTACAAGGTGTGAAATTGAGCTCAGCTCAATGTCCGACCACGGCAGAAGATATAGAAGAGATGAGTGTCATCCCCTATGCCTCAGTCATAGGTTCTATTATGTATGCCATGCTGTGTACCAGACCTGATGTAAACCTTGCCGTAAGTTTGGTAGGAAGGTACCAAAGTAATCCCGGCAAGGAATACTGGACAGCGGTCAAGAATATCCTGAAGTACCTGAAAAGGACTAAGGAAATGTTTCTCATTTATGGAGGTGACGAAGAGCTCGTCGTAAAGGGTTACGTCGACGCTAGCTTCAACACAGATCTGGTGACTCAAAGTCACAAACCGGATACGTGTATATTTTGAATGGTGGGGCAGTAAGCTGGTGCAGTTGCAAGCAGAGCGTCGTGGCGGGATCTACATGTGAAGTGGAGTACATGGCAGCCTCGGAGGCAGCACATGAAGCAATTTGGGTGAAGGAGTTCATCACCGACCTAGGAGTCATACCCAATGCGTCGGGGCCGATCAAGCTCTTCTGTGACAACACTGGAACTATTGCTCTTGCCAAGGAGCCCAGGTTTCACAAGAAGACAAGGCACATCAAGCGTCGCTTCAACTCCATTCATGAAAATGTTCAAGATGGAGACATAGATATTTCTAAAGTACACACGGACCTGAATGTAGCAGATCCGTTGACTAAACCTCTCCCTAGAGCAAAACATGATCAACACCAGAATTCAATGGGTGTTCGATTCATCACATGTAACTAGATTATTGACTCTAGTGCAAGTGGGAGACTGTTGGAAATATGCCCTAGAGGCAATAATAAAAGCATTATTATTATATTTCCTTGTTCATGATAATTGTCTTTATTCATGCTATAATTGTGTTATCCGAAAATCGTAATACATGTGTGAATAATAGGCACCAACATGTCCCTAGTAAGCCTCTAGTTGACTAGCTCGTTGATCAACAGATAGTCATGGTTTCCTGACTATGGACATTGGATGTCATTGATAACGAGATCACATCATTAGGAGAATGATGTGATGGACAAGACCCAATCCTAAACATGGCATAAGATCGTATAGTTCGTTTGCTAGAGTTTTCCAATGTCAAGTATCTTTTCCTTAGACCATGAGATCGTGTAACTCCCGGATACCGTAGGAGTGCTTTGGGTGTGCCAAACGTCACAACGTAACTGGGTGACTATAAAGGTATACTACGGGTATCTCCGAAAGTGTCTGTTGGGTTGACACGGATCAAGACTGGGATTTGTCACTCCGTATGATGGAGAGGTATCACTGGGCCCACTCGGTAATGCATCATCATTATGAGCTCAAAGTGACCAAGTGTCTGGTCACGGGATCATGCATTACGGCACGAGTAAAGTGACTTGCCGGTAACGAGATTGAACGAGGTATTGGGATACCGACGATCGGATCTCGGGCAAGTAACATACCGATTGACAAAGGGAATTGTATACGGGGTTGCTTGAATCCTCGACATCGTGGTTCATCTGATGAGATCATCGAGGAGCATGTGGGAGCCAACATGGGTATCCATATCCCGCTGTTGGTTATTGACCGGAGAGCATCTCGGTCATGTCTACATGTCTCTCGAACCCGTAGGGTCTACACACTTAAGGTTCGGTGACGCTAGGGTTGTAGGGATATGTATTGCAGTAACCCGAATGTTGTTCGGAGTCCCGGATGAGATCCCGGACGTCACAAAAAGTTCCGGAATGGTCCGGAGGTAAAGAATTATATATACGAAGTGCTATTTCGGGCATCGGGACAAGTTTCGGGGTCACCGGTATTGTACCGGGACCACCGGAAGGGTCCCGGGGTCCACCGGGTGGGCCACCTGCTCCGGGGGGGGCACATGGGCTGTAGGGGGTGCGCCTTGGCCTATATGGGCCAAGGGCACCAGCCCCAAGAGGCCCATGCGCCTAGGGTTCAAGAAGGGAAGAGTCCCAAAGGAGGAAGGCACCTCCTAGGTGCCTTGGGGAGGAGGGATTCCTCCCCTTGGCCGCACCCCCTAGGAGATTGGATCTCCTAGGGCCGGCGCCCCCTCCCCTTGGACTCCCTATATATAGTGGGGAAGGAGGGCCTCTCATAACACATCTTTGGTGCCTCCCTCTCCCTCTCCAACACATCCTCCTCCTTCATAGTGCTTGACGAAGCCCTGCCGGAGCACTGCAGCTCCACCACCACCACGCCGTCGTGCTGCTGCTGGAGCCATCTTCCTCAACCTCTCCTTCCCTCTTGCTGGATCAAGAAGAAGGAGACGTCACGCTGACCGTACGTGTGTTGAACGTGAAGGTGCCGTCCGTTCGGCACTAGGATCTCCGGTGATTTGGATCACGTCGAGTACGCCTTCCTCATCCCCGTTCTTTGAACGCTTCTGCGCGTGATCTACAAAGGTATGTAGATGCAATCCGATCACTCGTTGCTAGATGAACTCCTAGATGGATCTTGGTGAAACCGTAGGAAAAATTTTGTTTTCTGCAACGTTCCCCATCACACACCTCCTTCCGCTCCTTCCCGTCCTCCCTCGCGACGCCCTGAGCCGCCTCGACCTCATGCGTGCTCACGGCCGTGGCACACCAGCCTCGCGCACCCGCATCCCGCTGGCTTCCGGCGAGCCACCGGAGGGCGCCGTACCTGCGCACCTCCGCCCGCTCCTTCCCGGCCTCCCTTGCGACGCCCTGAGCAGCCACGAAATCATGCGTGCTCACGGCTGTGGCGGCCCGGCGCCGCGCACCTACCTCCCGCCGGCCTCCGGCCGCGCCACTGGAGAGTGCTGACCCTCCTCCCTCTTCGTTCCGTCCTCCTCGCTGTCTTTGTTCCGTCCTCCTAGCTGCCCAGCTCCGCGGGGTCATGCGCACGATCGTGGCCACGGCGGCCGGCCGGAATGGACGACGCTGTGTGCGGGGAAACGGCGGGAGGTGCAGGGTGAGTGTCCATGGGGTTCGTCGTCCATCCAGTAGCGGGAACAACGACGACCTATCCAGCGGCGAGGCCCTCGGCGTTCGCGAGCTCCGCAGCACGCATGCACACAACGTGTTTGAGAAAATGCCGCACAAAAAAGTGTTTTGTAACAGAGTAGTGCTAACACTTGCATGTGGACCCCATGTCTAATATAACGGTCAAACAAATGGATTTGACTTTCAGTGCCAAGTCAGCACTTACAGGTGGGCCCAACCGGTCAAAAATCTAATTAAATGGTTCAAACCGGTCATTAGGGTTTATTGAGAAAATTAGCAAGGATACTAGTAGATTTTTGGGGCGGCCAAGGAATGTAGTAGCAAATCTGAGATTGAACTTAAAATGTGGTGGTTTTTTGCAATTCACTCCGTCAACCAGCAACACAGCTTCTTACACAGCCAGGAGGGTTTCTATTTAATGATGAAACTAAAATGGATAAATAGAAAAGGTTTTTGGAGTTAAAAAAATTCTAGATGCTTCCACAAGTAGCTGTATCAAGTCCAAATAATCTTTACATGATTTCCAATAAAATAAAGTTCCTCAAATCAAGGTATAAATAAAGCCGACTGCATTTTCCAACTGAAATGGAAAATGACTAACGAAATTGCGTGAAAGAGGTTCCAGAATCCGTTTTTTCTATAAAGGCTAAAATCACTTTTTTTGGCTTTTTCACCCCATATTGCAGGGTGGATCTCGAAAGATTGGAAAGATCTTCCTCCGAGTACATACGACTTTCATCAAATACGACTTCCCACTAAATTCTATAGGGATCTATAAGATTGAGTATGGGATTCGGATTCGTTATTCATTCAATGGAACCTCTTATTGGATATTCGACAGTTGGCAGGTGTCTTTGCATGTCTTGTCCGAAAAGAGGACTTAATGATTATTCGTTCACCGGAAGCAGAAGTAAAAAGTTGTTGTGGATAGGGATCCTGTAAAAACATCTTTTGATGAATGGACCAGACCAGGCCATTTCTTAAGAACACTAGCTAAGGGCCCTGATACTACCACTTGGGTCTGGAACCTACATGCTGATGCTCATGATTTTGATTCTCAAACTGGTGATTTGGAGGAGATCTCTCGAAAAGTCTTTATTCCTCATTTAGCACATTAAATAGCTTGTATCCATAGAACACCCGCTGTAACATAGACAATAAATGTTTTTACGATCCCTATGTAGAAAGCCCTTTTTTTCTAGTATTTACTAGAAAATTTGGTCCTCTCTTTTTTCTATAGTTGAGAATCGCACATAAGAGATCACGGCCATATTATTAAATGCTTGCGATAGGAATGTGTTTCGTTCTAGTGCCCAGAGATAATATCCCAAAGCCTTTGTATGCTCTCCGTTACTTGTGTGTATAAGGCTTATACGTTGCAACGGGAGAAAAAAAATATCCCGGCACGACCGGTAATTTAGTTGAGATCTTAGGCCATTTACATAGCACTTGACAAACCATTCTTCAGAGATTAATGAGCTATCTTCTTGCACATCTACCATTAGGTCTACACATTACTGTGTATAGTGAATCACTGAGAGTGCTTTGCTTGAGAGAGTTAAAACGTTCTGTCTAATCGTAGGAGCTTGAGGGAGAGAATCTGTGGAGGATTTTCTCCAAGAATTGGGCCCATGTCAATTTATTTTTCAGTAATCCTAAATGCCTAAGAGTATCTACAATCGGACTTGGCAAATCCAGCCCGCTATAAGCCCACGGACGCGTCCGCGAACAGTGCCAGGCGACTCCTCATTTGGGCTGCTGCACATCCACACACCTCAAATGAGGATCCCGCAGGATCCTGGTTTGAAGAAATAACCAAACAAAAAAGGTACGCTCCTGGTTTTCACAAGATTTTAAAATGTATTATGGCAAAATAAAAAATACATAAATTTTCAATAAATGTCATGGGTTAAAGAACAACACATTATAAAAAATTCTCAAAAATAAGAAATGTACACCAGTTTGAAAAAGTGTTCACTTCTAAAATTTTAAGAAATTAGATAGAGAGAAAAAAATAATAAGAAAAACCTGGGTGGAGAAAATAGAAATATTAAAAACCATAAGAAATAAGTAGCTGGCCCGAGTGGACCGACCCAGTAGTAGCTTTGCACCAGTGGCTTTCGGAAGCTGAGGTTTAGGAACCTTCTGTCCAGTTTTGGGGATGGTTGGGCATGGTGTTATTTTTATGTCCCATGTTTTTCTCTACTCCCTCCGTTTCTAAATATAAGACCAGTTAGAGATTTCAATACAGAGTACCTACGGACATATATAATCATATTCTAGAGTGTAGATTCACTCATTTTTGCTCCGTATATAGTCCATATTGAAATCTCTAAAGGGTCTTATATTTTGAAATCGAGGGAGTATCGATTTTCGTTGATTTTCTTTTTTTTGTATTATCTTTAATTTTCCTTTTTTTCAAAAATATTTTTCTTTTCAAATACATGTTGAATTTTATTAATAGACACGTTGAACATTTTTCATATACAGGTTGACCATTTTTCAGACACACATTGATGATTTTTTAGATACATGATGAAAAATTACCTGAATACATGTTGAACGCTTATGAAATGCACTTTAATTTTTATTAACACACAATGAACATTTTTAAACAAAGTTGATCATTTTCCAAAGAATTAACGAATTGTTTTTTGTAAACATCCAAACCTTTCATAACGATTTATGAACAATTTATAAATCGCACAAGTTATTTTATTTTTCTTACGATTTTTTTGGATAATTTGCACGTAAAGTTTTTTACATTTGATGAACATATGTTTAAACGCCTGAATCTTTTAAAATGTCACGAAATTTTTAATAATATTAAGTTTTCTACAAATAATGCCAATAGTTTTTTACAATTTCATGAACATTTTTATAAACTGTTATAAAATATTTAAACGTGTGAACAGTTTTGAAAATATACAATTTTCTGGTGAAATGATAAGAAATAATTTGAAGTTACGGGAATAAATTTTCACTGAAATTTTTTTAATACACGTGAATATTTTGAAGGAGTTTATGCAAATGTTATATCTAGATACTGCCAGTTGGCCCAAATGGGCTGGTCCATTAGGAGATGTGCACGAGGTACTTTTTTTCGAATCATCCATAGCTCGATACAAAACTAGTGTAGAAAGCTTCCGCCTTGTCTCAGAAAAAAAAAACTTCCGCCCACTTTTGGGAAGGTCCTGCAAGTTTTAAAATATTTTCTATGTTTCTCTATCAGTTATTATTGATTTTCTTTTTGTTTCTGTTCATTTTTTGTTTTACTATGTTTTTGTTATTTTCGGTTATTTTTATTTTTTTTAGAATTTTCAAATGCATGTCGAATTTAAAAAAATATAGAAATTGAACACTTTCCGTACAGGCTGGACATTTTTAGACACATGTTGAACATTTTTTGAAATATATGATTAATATTTATCTGAATACATGTTTTTCTGAAAAAAAATATTATCTGAATTCATGTTTAGCATTTGTGAAAAGCACTTTGAACCCTTTTTCATACACATTGAACATTTTTAAACACAGGTTGAACATTTTTCAAAAGAGAACTGATGGCCTGGTTGGCCCAGGTAAGCAATCAGGCTGCACCATTATCGACTATTCGCGGCGTTCCCCACCTGATATCAAGCTAGATTAAAACAAATCCTGATATCAAGCACCACAGTTAGTATTAGTGGTCCTTGAGAGTGTCATGTAATCTTTATTGCCTTTCGGTTGTGTTAGCCTTCTTATCTGGCTTGTATGACTTTACTTTGTACATGAATCTTCTTAATGATGGATACATGCATACAATTGGCGTAGAGGGGCCTAGGGTATACCGGCCTTTTTCGACAAAAAATCCTTAAGTAGTTTTTTTTGTAAATTAAATGTGAGAGTGTATTATGTTTAGAAATTAGAACCACAGATACTCTAATTGCTCTTGAGAAAATGTTGCCGCATCTTAAAATCTACACGGGGAGAATAAAATTCTTACGTGGCACTTAAATTGGACAGGCAACTGCACTGTATCTGGTGTATAAAGAAGTCCATTACCAAGAAAATATACATGGAGTAGCAATCATCATAAGAAATGGAAGTTAATAGGTTCCACAATGGCGTACATATTGTAGCAAATTAGTTCAACTTTGGCAAACAGCCGAGCATGTCCTTTGCTTCTTGCACATGTCTCCTGAAGAAGACACAAACTTAATTCTCCCTGGAGACTGGAGATCTGAAATTCCATACACTGTAGGTTACGACCAGCTGAAATGTACTAGCATAACTACATGGTTCTACAGATGCCGGGTTAATAGTGTAAAACAGTGAAATTATAAAATGAACAACCTTATGCAACAATGCATGATTGGCAAAAATATAATCGGTACCCAACCAAGGGTATGTCATTCTGCACATAAGGGTTGCAAATATTTTAACCCATTCATTTTTTGGCTACACATGAGGGAAAAATGTATCCACTCTTAAATTTGTTAAACTAAAACCGCCATTAGGATGGCATGTGGACAGTTAATTTCGTACCAGTATGACCTTGTAGCTCAATTAGAATGCCGTCCATTGAGCTGGTCGATAATTTTTTCTATGGAAGGTCTCCTCTGCCGATCAGTCTCAACACATTGCAGTCCAATTTCGATGCATTTTTTTATTTGTCGGAGGCTATCTGCTTTTAATGATGGGTACTCTGATACGATGTGCTGCTCTGTCCAATTTTCACGTACCTACGAATAAGATTGGAATTGTATCCCCTCAAGATATACCACAAAAGATCATTTGTAATATCAGCTTCCAAAGTTTACTGTCCAAATTATTAAGAAAATTTCCAGTTACCTTTTTAATAAATTGTTCTGCAGATGGTTTGTTCCCGCGGCAATTCTCCTCTCTTGTGGTGGTCTCCAGGATTAGTACACCTAAACTGTATATGTCTGACTTTGTGGAGATTTCACCTCTATATAGATATTCTGGAGCAATGTATCCACTGCATATCATTAACATTAACAATAAGTACTACCAGAGAGGTTAGGATGCAATTTAAACCATAATAAAGAATCACAAATTTATCACAGCTCATAATCGACTTACTATGACCCCACTACATTTTGTGTGTTCATCCGTGTTTGTTCTTGACCGAAGAGTCGCGAGAGACCAAAATCCGCTATTTTCGGTACCATGTTACTATCCAGCAGTATATTTTCCGGCTTAAGATCCATATGCACAATAGGAATGCTGTGTACAAAGAGTAAACCCTCGCAGATCCCCTTAATTATGTTGAATCGTGTGTCCCAGTTCATTTGGGTATCTCCTGAAGAAGTGACACACAGGATTACTGAAGCACTCCAAGATAATGACTTGAATATCATTTATTTGTTAGCATGCTAATAGAAAAAATATTAACCACAGAAGGAAAATTTGTATGTACAATTGCAACTTCTTTTGATCATGTCAAGTGTTGTACCTATATTGTCATTGTATAGCATTTAAACCTGAACATGGTGTAACAAAGATTGATGGCCAAAGTCCAATTAATAGTGTACGATAGGGTATTAGAATCCTGAACATTGATGCAATTTGAATCGGGTAGTATGACATACCAAAAAGATTCTTCTTAAGGCTTCCCCCTGGTAAGTATTCGTAGCAGAGTACGCCTTCAACAATGTCGGCAACAATATATCTTCCATTGTTCTGCACCACTTTCTTTTGACTTTCATGACAGTAGCCAACCAACTTTACAACATTTTCATGTTGGAGAGCCATAATATTTTGAACCTCATTATTAAATGCTCTATCTCGTGGAAGGGGCGAATTTTCGGCAAGTTTCTTCACAGCAATGGTTTCCCCATCTGGCGCTGTTCCCTGTTCAACCTCAGACTCTATCAACAACATTTTTCAGCAACTTCTGAAAAGACGGAAACTGTTAAGGCACAACAATATACCTTATAAACGGTTCCAAAAGCGCCTTCACCAATTATACACTTCTCTGAGAACTGATCAGTGATACTCTTCAGAAAGTCTAATGGCAGATGCTTGGGTAATGTGCTCAAAATGCTCGGCTTGTTCTCTTCAGTTCTACCTCCGCTAGCACTAGTAGCCATTTCTGATGATTTAAGAAGTGTTGATGTGACTCCTAATTTACCAGAGCAAAAACAGATTTATATAAATTATGGGTTGCTACAAGTTCTCCATATACCAGAGCAAAACATATTTTTTTCTTACAAGAGACAGAAAAGACAGATTAACAATACACAAGACTAAGCACACATGGAATGTTTGTAGACTAAGCCATAAACATGTTTTTTCTCAGAAATAGAAGCTTTTATAGATTTGTTGCCATGTATCTGGATGATACAAGCCCTGAAGGGTTCTGACTTCGGAGAATGTAGACATGAAAGGCAAGCAAACAACAGTAAAAGAACATACCTTGTGAAGATCGGACTCTTGAGGGATCCTCTAGCAGTTGTGAAGAGAGCAGAGAAATGGGGATGAAGCTTCTGAGAAGGAACAACTTCCTTTAGCCCTATACCACCAACCCAATGAGATGCCCACCTACCGCGTAGAAAAGTATGCATTGACTTGACTCATGCCCACTGTGTTCGACTCTTTCTGGATGAATAAAAAAATGTAGTACAATAATCCACGTCCACATCACTCTAAATATAGAATAATCAATAGTAAAAAAAGACAATAATCCGTGTCTACATCATCCTAAATATTTCCACACTATAGCAAGGACATCGACGCTGCCACCGTGTGAGATGCTATACAGAAAATAATCCGCATTAGTAAGACACACAGAGCACCAAGTGGAGTATTTGATCCCAGGTAGCCCCAAGGTACAACCGCCCTTCTAACCATCCAACCAAATGATCAGTTATGAAGAAATTTTGGCACTTTTCACACAAAACATTATCCGGAGGTACTAAAAAGATTCCCAACAAGGGAGAACATACAAGCTTTCCGGTCATGCCTGACCCACCTTGCTTGGCTTGGGATAAGATGCACTGTTTTTCAACAATCTCACTCTTTTCCAGACAGATCATTGTGCTCGTCAGAGAAGCCTCTTAGTGTTGTCTCCATTTTTCCCTTGCACTTTTGGCAGCAATGTGAGAAAAAAAGACAGTTGAGCAGTTTTCCACCCAAATCACAATGGTGTTAAGGACCATTGAGCAATGCGAGGGAAGGCTTGAGCAGCTCACGACTTTTCATAGTCTCTGAACCAAACTTGACAGATAATGAGCCTGAGCCTGGAGTTGCCCACCTATAAAATGGTCAGGCTGGACAGACAAAGGATTCCAGATGGACATGACCCTTGATTGCAGAGAACATATCCTTGCTGTTCTTCCTGTTAACGCCGGACACTCGGAGCTTGCGCAACTGGGTGAGCTTCTTGAGAGCAGCTTTGGCCATGGCCTTCCCACCGGAAGCAGCGACGTTGACAACACCACCAAGCTTGTGCAACGCCGTCAGTTTCCCAATACCTCTAGGCACCTGAACACCAGCTATATGGTGAGGTCTGCAGAACCAGCTGGATGGAGCAGAGCAGGTGGTGCTGACGTCGGCGACCCTGGCCTTGAGCTGCTCGATCTCGTCGACCGCCTGGCGCATCATCTCGAACTCCCCGTTGATGAAGACAAGGTCGCGGCGCGCGCTGAGGCGCATGCAGCTTGGCCTCCTCCTGCACCACCGACTTGGCCAGCCCCACCGCCAGGCGCCAGCTCCGCCTTTCCGCCATGGCTTGGTCGGCACCTCCTTCCTTGCTTGCTCGAGCGCTGGCTGGCTGGCTCTCTCTCCTTTGCGTGGGTAGTGCCACGACACTCGATCTACTGCGCTCGATGGCGGAAGGTTTGGGGGGATTTGGAGATGGCGGGAGCAGAGCAGAGCAGGGGAGTGTGATGAGGAAGAAGGGGATTGGGAATTTTGGGTGGGTCAAAGTCTTCGTCGCTATACGAAGACCTCGTTGGTAGGATGTACTCAGCTTGAAAAAAACATCTTATATTATACTCCTTCCGTCCTAAATTAAGTTACTCGACTTTGCACTAACTTTAGTACAATGTTATTACAAAGTTGAGTTACTTATTTTGATACGGAAGGAGTAAATGCCAAATAAGCGAACTTCGTAAATCCTGTTTAATTAGTTTTAGCTAGTTTTATAGTTTATTTTAGAAAACAATTTTTCAACTGTTAGATTATTAGTGAGTTTAAACGGACCGGTTAACATCGGGTATATGGAGAGATGGTTTTCTTTCATGTCATGATTTTTTTCTCAGTGAGGATCATTTGTGAACAGAGTGCGGTGATCCAAAACAAGAGCATCGCTCATGTTCCCTCCCACCCACGGACCGCCTTGTGCCATGGGTGGAGACCTCGGCAGAGAAGGCAAAAGCGAGAGGATGCGACACCGTGCAAAAGCTCGTGACAAGGATTTGTGTGGAGCCGTTGGAGGAGGAGCTCCATCGGATGTTCCTTCTCCGTTGCACATCGGATCGGCTAAGGAGGGCATTACGTGGGCGAGGGGGAAGGCGACGTTGCCCATTTTGGAGCAGCGCCCGAGATGGAGGGCATTCTGGCCTCACCAGCCCTCTCCTACTCCTAGTGACGACGGAGGCCTTCATCGGCATGGGAATTGACGATTAGATGCGGTGCACTAGCGAGGAAAAGATGTCGGTGTTGGTCCTTGAGGACTCCAACGGATTCATGTTCTTCTGGTGGTGGCCCATTGAGGATTTTAGATTTTCTTCAAGACACGGCAATGGTGACGTGTGCTCT
>NC_041382.1:12331464-12331982 GCF_002162155.2 Triticum dicoccoides | reverse complement strand
ACCGTCAATGAATTTCCATAGGCAGATATGGGCATCGTCACCCGCTACTGTGAAGTATAGGGCTAAAGATTCATCCGTTCCACTCCTTTCCCTTCCCTTCCTAGTCCAGGCTCCTTTACCACCGTCGCTGCTCACAAAATTTTGATCCAGGAGAATATGGCCGGAGAGATTGTTGACAGTTGAAGAGGGAGAGGAAGGGAGAGCAAAGGTAACTAAGGAGATGGACCTTCCAACCCGTGGTAGCAGGATGCAGGCGCCGCTACCGCAGTTGAACTTCGGTGCAAATCAAAATTTTAACAAAACTCTCTAGCGCGTCTTCAAAATGATCCAAAAAATAGAATATGAGAGTGGTCTCTTTTGCATTGCCATAGAATTTCAAATTTCAAAAACCAAATTCATTTACAAGGTATGAAAGAAACCAGTGGCGTAGCTATGTGGAGGCCAAGGGGGGCGCTGCCCCCACCCCACCCCCAGCCTTGGATAATTTTCTGAAGAATTTTTTTTTAAACAGGGCTTAG
>NC_041382.1:12321138-12331202 GCF_002162155.2 Triticum dicoccoides | reverse complement strand
TGTCGGCTAGCTCCGCCACTGAAAGAAACATATTGGCCCTCTTAACATACTGTAGATTTTTTGAACTTCAAAGTACTATAGTACTTTCACATGATTTTTATCGGTTTTCGCCATAACTTGATTTTTACTCCCGATATCAAATTGCCATCGGTCCCCTACACTGGGCCAAAGCCACGCTCACTCACCTGTCAATGATCACCGACCCGGCCGTGACCTAGCTGCTCATCCATTTCCCGTCCTATCTAATCCTGTCCCAATGATCACCGATTGCGTCAACCACGCGGGCACGTCGACGACCACCACCACCGTTGCCGCCTCGTACCTTTTCCTGGTTAGTGCCTCTTGCCATTTCCCTCCTTTTCAGTCTGCCGCTGCTCTTAAAATCTCCTAGCTGGTTAAGAGAGTATATGATATTGCAATATTGAGTCCATGACTCCTTGATCATCATGGATCATCTTCTACTGTGAAATGCCACAAATTAACCCGCATTTGCCGACCTGACCTTATATATGCAAATCAACGTATCCCTACTGTATGGCACTTGATGGTCTGTTGCAGACCTACGCAGCACCAGGAGAAGCAATAAACATGGACAATGCAGTATGGTGCCAAGGGATACGTCGTTCCATTTATTGAAGAGAAATTACATATGTATGGTTTCTCTGCTACTCCCTCCGTTCCTAAATATAAGTCTTTTTAGAGATTCCACTATGGACTAGATACGGAGCAAAATGAGTGAATCCACACTCTAAAATATGTCTATATACATCCGTATGTAGTTTGTAGTGGAATCTCTAAAAAGATTTATATTTAGGAACAGAAGGAGTATATTTTATCCTCCGTTAATCATTTTAGTGACTCAGTTCCATACTTGACAGTGACCTATGATCTTTAGTACCATATATAGTACTCCCTCCGTCCGGAAATGCTTGTCGAAGAAATGGGTAAAAATGGATGTATCTAGAACTAAAATGCGTCTAGATACATCCATTTCTCCGACAAGTATTTCCGGACGGAGGGAGTACCAGAGAATAGTAGTACAAGAATCGCTATCGTTATCGCCTCAGTGTCGCCGCATATCTGGACATACACTTGGTTCTTTATAAATGTTGAAAATCTCGAAGGGATACACAGTAAAGACTTCGAAGTAAAATATGAGGGCATCCATTGAGTTTGGCCTACTCAGCTATGAGTCATTCACTGAGTTGTGTTGCTTTTCGCATTTCTTACCTTGTTTCTCTTCTGAGATTGTGGGGAACCTGGATAATTTTTTTTTGTTCTCTGAATGTTGCTCATGCTACAGATGGAAGCACCTTTCCTGAGATTCAATCCAACTTGTAAGATAACTGGATGCTGCTCTTTTTATTTAGTGATGACTGATGAGTCACGATAACTGCAATCTTCAATAGTATGGGCATGTTCATAGGCATTCAATTGACCATCTCTCCTCTTATAACACATACTCAAGCCTTCCTGATTGAAGGCCCTTTGCAATAGCTGCTTGTTCGCATCAAGTCTTACATACTTTCCACATAGAATGTAATCAGCAGTTAGAGAGGACAATGTTTGTAGCAGCTAATTACAGACCGCATAATCGACAAAGAAACAATTAGATACAACACAAAGAGAACACCCTCTCGCAAACAACAACTCAAGATTTTCTCTTTTGTTGGGATCTTAGCAACCACAAAGTGTTCTTGCTGGATGAGACTATTGGTCCGGTGTAACATAAACGATCGGAAGCCTCACCACATCAACCACCTTATCCGCCATGGCCTTCTCGAACAATTCTTGATAATCAATCTCACCATCTCTTGATGCCAAGTCTTGGGTGATGCCGGTGTTCTGCACGAAGAGCATGTCATGACACCGCATGTTGGGCGGCGCCGCGTCCTGCGCCTGCAACGTCACGATGACATAACGGCAGGAGCACGGCGGCATAATTCCTTGGCTTGGCTGCACATTGTACTTGTTCTGGTTAATTTTTATGTTGAACGCGACGATGCGCTCTGTCTTGTTGATTATCTGTAGGCAGCACGAAGTCTCCTTCCTTGTCTCAAAGACGAACCGCAGCTCCAGGGATGGATCCACCGAGATAATGTTGGTGTCGCAGCTTCTCTGCAAAGCAAAATAATCAGAGGTCAATTAGTGCGGCCAATCATAAAAACATCGTTAGCAGACATAAATTCGACAGGTCAAAACTGTCAAAACAGAGTATTTCAGAAGACTGAAGAAACAGAGGACTGGCACCCACGCCCCCCCAGTCGTGGAAGAACGTACCTGGACCGTGGCATCATTTGACACATCAGAAGCTAGTGACATTGCTTTAAGCTTAGCTTCTAGTTGATCCAGTTCATGGACAATATCATTGATACATGGCCTTTTGTTTCTGTCCCTGTCCACACACCTTAGTGCAATCTCAACACATGAAGTCACTCCTAGCATGTCTATTTCGTGCGAGGAATATCCAGGCTTTTCCTGCAACTTTTTCCTCCAGATTTACCTTACCTACATGCAAAATTGGCTCATAAAACTCTCTATAAAGATACTAAATAGTTTGCAGTGCAAAAATGTGAAAGAAACAAATATGTGTTAATTCGTATAAACAGCGAAAGAGTTATGTTTCTTTTTTTGCCGGGAGAGAGGATTTTTCTTACAAGCTGAATAAACTGATCGGGAGGCATTTCAGTGCAACGGAAGTAGCTCTTATCCCCGGCCAACATTTTTATAATTATGACGCCCAAACTGAACACGTCAAACTTCTTTGATATAAAGCCACCATCTATGTACTCCGGTGGCATGAACCCGCTGAATTGATATGTTTAATTGGTAAGATACAACGAAAACCATGTTCAGAATCCCTTAAAAGACATACGGCTAAGAGTATGTCCATCAACTTACCGGGTTCCATCGCGCATCTCTGTTTGATGTGTTTTTGTCGAAGCAACAAGTCTTGACAAACCAAGATCCCCAATTTTAGGCGTCATACTTTCATCCAGCAAAATGTTACCAGGCTTTAAGTCCAGCTGGAAAATAGGTTTTCCCTGTGAGGTGTGAAGGTGATCTAGTCCCTCACAAGTCCCTTTGATAATCTTGTAACATGTGGGCCACTCAAGCCCGCAAGACTCATCTGCAGTTATTAGTTCCAAAAAACACATACAAAATAAGGTATTGAATCGTTCATCTTGACAGGCAAACTAATATATTATGCAGCCAACTGTCAACCATATATATAGTATGTTTTAAGATAATAAAGAGAAACTTGCATTGATTATTTGAGTCATACTATCAAGATGAAACAAGTAGCACTCCAAAAGAGTTGAAATGCTACCCCCTCTGCATATAAGATACTACTTATATCCACAATACTAGCTAGTATAGGTTACCTTGAATGTGTTTATCGAGGCTTCCGCCGTGCATATATTCGAAGCAGAGCACTCGCTCCATAACTGTCGCGAAGACAAGCTCCCCATTGTGCTCCATGTATTTCTTCTGAGTCTGGTAGCAGTAGCCAATTAGCCGCACAACGTTTTGGTGGCGTACCTCACGAAGGTTACGGTATTCGGCGTGGAACTGCTTATCATCGAGCCCCTGCAGTTGATGGAGCTTCTTCATGGCAATTTCCTCTCCTTTATGAGTGGCCTGATAAAATCGGCAAACTTGTCATGGTACAGATCTTGATTGTAAATGTGAGAAGCACGAGAATTAGTCGATCATACCCTGTAAACATCTCCGTACCCACCGCTGCCGACTTTCTGGTCGTCTGCAAACTTGTTTGTGATAGCTTCGATCTCATGGAGTTGAATGTCCATGCTGCGGTGGCTGTCTCCCACCCGGAAGGCTTACTGGACGATCCTCTTCTTCTTCCTGAGAAACCAAAATTATAATGGGATGCAGCATCGATCAACGACTGCTGCGGCAACGAAGGATTGAGTCTACGCCATCGCATCCGTATAGTTTCCGCAATTTGCTATTGCTGGGACGCCTAGAATTTTTCGCCGAGTCAGTAAAGTCAATTCGCAGGCGAACCCCCGAGGGTGAGACGGGGACGACGCGGTAGCAGATTGACCTATAGAGGAAGAAGAAGAAGAAGAAGAAGGATAATGCGGAGGCGGAGGCGGGAGAAGAAGAAACGGAGAAAGAAGCCTGCTGCTGGAGGGGAAGAAGAAGCAGAGGAAGAAGGCTGATGCTAGAGGAAGAAGAAGGCTGCTGGACCTTTGGATCGGTATCCGACGGTGGAGAGCGACTTGACTAGAAGCAAGCAAAATTCAGACGACCGTGTAAAATGGCCGATCCTATAGTTTCACCAGTACATACGAAGTAGTATATCCACCAGTACGTGACTGCGAGATTCGGCTGGCGGAAAAAGCAACGAACTGAACAAGATGGCGTAGGAGTAGCACTGACCTGACCTGACCTGGAGAAGAAGGAGCGAATGGAAGGCGACGATGGAGCGGAGCAGAGTCGGTTGCTCGTCGACGGCGAAGATGAGATGATGAGGCGAGGAGGATCCCATCCATCCAGCAGCACCGTGCATCCTTTTAATGGAGCGAACGTGCAGCGTAAACGCGTCGTTGTCCGCGGGGAAAAGAACAACGGAGGCCAACGACGTTGACTTAGACCCCGATCTCCTTTACACTTTCTCTTTCCTTCTGCCGGGGAATCTCTTGTACCGAGGAAACCGCGTCTCTGCCTAGCGAGGAACCGGATGAAGCGCGTTTTGCAGCGTCCAATCTCCAATGGGAAGACCAAACTTATTTCATTGTCCTTGCTCGTAAGAATACTCGCGGCAGAGGAAACTAGAATATATATTTTAAACCCAGTGCTCCCTCGGCCCATAACATAAAAATGTTTTTGACATTAGTATAGTGTCAAAGAAGCTCTTATATTACATTACGAAATTGAGAAAATATAATAAAAGGCACTCACATACACGCACATGCACCCATTCCTATGAACACATAGTCACACCCTACCCCTTGAGCACTTTTGAGAGACCGAGCCAACTTAGGGCCTCTTTGATTCACAGTATTTTGAAAACACCGGAATACGAAAAATATAGGATTGAAGTGGCATGTCCACTTGAATCCTATAGGATTGACAAGGAGTGAGAAGCAAAGAAATTGTGAGAGGAAATTGAAGTGTGTGTTAGATTTTCTCTAAAATATAGTACAAAAGATTTCATAGGAAAAAAAATCCTATGGAATTCAATCCTATGAATCAAACGTAGGAATTTTTTTAAAGATTTCAATCCTTCCAAAATCATGTAGAATTCCTTGAATCAAAGGAGCCCTTTCTTTCAAAAAAAAGAAAAGAAGAAGGCGGCTGTTGCTGGAAGAAGAAACAGAGAAAGAAGAAGGCTGCTGAACCGTTGGATCTTTGATCCGACAGTGGAGAGCGGTTTAACTGGAACCAAAAAAGTTTATGCAAGGAAAATCATGTTCTTACGTAAAGCTTCAATACCTACATGTTTGAACTACTAGTACATTTTTTTGTAGAACCTATACGTATGAATAGCATTGCTCGATCTCCTTGACAGAAAAAGCAACGCATTAAGCAAGATGGAGTAGTTGCACTTGCACTGACCTGGAGAACGAAGGAATGGAAAAAGGCGGCGATGGAGCAGCAGAGTTGTTTGCTCGTCGGCGTCGAAGATTATGGCGAATGATCCTATCCAACCGGCAGCGTCGGAGCAACCTTTTAATGGAGCATACACCGGCAGGTAAACGCGTTGCTGGTTGCAGACAGAAAAGAACAAAGCAGAAGACCTTGACTTGACTCCAATCTCTTTTCTGCCTTTTCTTCTCGTATCCCCGGGGAATCTCTTGTGTGTATAGAAAAAAGGGATCCACTGGCAAAGCGTGTGATGCCGTTTCGAATGGGAGACGGTTAAACGGTCGAGTAAAAATGAGCGTTTGATTGAAAAAAAAGACGACGGTTAAAATGGGCATTATGATAATTTTAGCTGAAAAGACACTAGAGCAGAGTCATCATACTTGTAAACGTCATCATAATTTATAGAGGGTCCTTCATACGTCATATCTTGGCATCATACGTACTCTTGCCTGATAGCCCTCGTCTTCAACACCTCGTGGACATCTTACGGCAACATAAATTGAGGCGTACTGTTCTTTTTAGTCAAGATGATTCATAGCACTTTCTGCATTGGATTTCAAAATGCCGATTGTGTACCTACCCTATGGAACTTTTGAATTGTTTCTATGCATTTGTCCTCATTTTTTATTACAAAATGTTTAAAAACACACTTATTAATCTATGTAAATAGTTGGAGTTATGAACGGGATCACACACACATATATGTGTGAGGATGTATAAGATTTCATGGCGTGTGGATGTAGAAGCATGAATCTCAGGATGTCGAAGATGAATCTTAGAAGATCATGATTCACAATACATTTGTAGTTGTGCATGTAACTTCAGCAGTGGACATGATCATGTGAAGGTTTATGGTGTCATGGGTGTTTAATTTCAAATGCAAAGTCGTGTTGCTGGTTGTCACGTCATATCTTCATATCCTACATACTCTTTGCGATTCATGTCAACTGACTTTAGTGTCTAATTACATATGATAGATCATGTTGATGGTTGTCATATTTCAATTTGTACTGATGATGTTCACCTATATTTTGAAGATTTGGAACAAAAGTGATATCGGCGCTATTATATCCCCTCCATCCAACAGTGAATTATTCTTATCGACTCATACAAACGCCCCCCCCCCCCCTCTGATTATTCTCTTGGATGTCCCCCGGCCGTCACCGTCATCATCTACCGGATGTCCGCCTCGCCGGATCCAACCACTACCTCTTATTCCGGCATTTCACCGCCACCATCCCCGATGCCGATGACGCCTCCGTCGCCGACCTGGTAGATTGACATGGTAGGCAAGGTGGCGGTGCAAAAGCATCTCGTGGCGGAGGCGCAGATTGACACCCGACTCTCCAACGCCGACCTCCTAGCCCTGTACCGAGCGGATCCTGGGTTCACTGAGATGCAGCTCACCATGGACTACTCTTTTGAGTCCCTCAAGTCAGACGAGGAGGCGAGGGTTGCATACGCGGAGAAGCAGCGTCGGCTGCAGCAGACGCAGGCAAGTCTCCGCTTTCTTCGCGTCCATTCCTTCCGACAACAAGAAGGAGATGCTGTGGCCTCCGGCTCCGCCGCCACATCCTGCATCCCAATATCCGGAAGTACGAGAAGGCGAGGGTGGAGCATCCGCTGGAGCACTCGGCCCTTGTGATGCATGCTCTCTTCGCGTCAGTCCCTCCCGACGACCTCCAGGAGATGCCGCGGCTGTCCGCAACCTTGCCTCCTGCATCCCACGACGCGGACGGCTCCGGGTCTGGCTCCGTCGACGATGCAGTCATCGTGCTCTCAGACGATGAGAATTAGGCTGACCGGCGACGGCGGAAGCTCTCCTGCTGGATTTGGTTGAACCATCCTAATAGTTTTACTATAATTTTTTTAAAGGAGTTTTACTATAACTAGAAGTATATATTTTGTGATTTGAATCGTAGCTAGACTTTGCTCAGGCTTAGGCAACAAGATGGCTCCCCCATCGCCAATGCTGTAAAACCTATTGACATTTCGGCTAATTTCAAGGGAAATTTCTGGTGGAGAACCTCCCACCCAGTGAGCATTCGAAACAGTGGGAAAAACACTGTAGCAAACTAGCATTGCCCCATCAAGATCTATTCCTTTATTGGTCCATGGATAGATGGACAGAGCGGCTTAAATTAATTAATTTATTTCATTCATAATGCATGAACTCATAGCAATAGCTTCGGTCGAGCATGCATGAAAATGGCACATATATCATATATGGCTAGATGGATTCAATGGTGCAGTGTCTGTAGCACATGCAATGAAAGAGTTTTTTGCAGATGCCGCGCTCAAAGTTCTCTCTTCTGCAGGGCTTGTTACAGGTGCCGCGAAGGATACATGAGCTGTTGTCCCATGTCAGGCTCCAATCTTTATCACAGGCATCCGATTTCATCTCTTCTACATACGTCCAAAAACAATACAAATTAACAATCAACTAAATTAACTTCTACTCGCAAAAAACAAAAACTAAATAAACTTGGATCATTCTGATCGGGAGAAGTGCGGGTCCAAAGTAGTTGTACCAGATGACAAGACAAGCATCGTCACCAGGCACAAGCATATCAACACCTTGGTGGCTGCCAACAGTCCTTTGCCGATGTTCTTCGTGCACCATGCCATAGCGATCGATGGGGTACGTTGTGATTTTCCTCCTAAGTAAAGCTGATATGTGTATGCGTACATCCATGATCTATATTTATAGAAAAAGTTTGCTTAATGATGGAACTGTTATTTTTTAATAAGATATTAATGCAGTGCATTAGTTCTTATCCATACCTCTTGATTAACTTCCACTTTTAAACATGGTTATGCCTTATCCTAACATCTAATTTTAGTGCCAATGCTAGATATGGTCTAAGGTATTAATGCATCTCATCAATTCTTATCGAAACGTCTTGATTTACTTCCGCTTTTCAACATGCTGATGCCTTATCCTAACATTAATGCCAATGCTAGATACTATGGTTTAATGAAGAGCTAAAAATAGCTCAATGGCGGAGCCCCAGCCCGGTGCGGTCCACCTGCTTCCCAAGCTCGACCGGCCACTTCGCCTCCTCCTGCCTGTGTAGAGGGTTGCCGCAGCTAGAGCAAACGGTGGGCTTGCCCTTGCCGGGATTGGCGAAGGAGTCACTAAGCGACGACTCCTCACCGATCTTGGCAAAGTCACCGTGAAGGCGGCGGCGGTGAGTTGCCGTCTCCGTTGTGGTGATGGAGCGGTAGAGGGCCCACACGATGGCTAGGTCCAGGTAGTTGTGGACCCATTCCAGCGTAGTGTCGGACTTGGCGAACGCAGAGCGGCCAACAACATTGCACCAGTCGTACCACGCTTGCTGCATCGCCGCACGTTCCTTCTCGCATACGACAGCCCCCGAGCCCGAGGCACCGCCGTAACCGCCTCCTCTGAGGTAGTGGAGGATGCAACCACGTGCCTTTGTGATCGCACGCGGTAGCTACTCCTTCACGGGGCGACAGTTGCGGCAAGGCGGCGATGCGAGCCCGTCAATACGGGCGTACGTACTGTGCGGCGAGGGCGACACCGGCTCGTGCTTGACACGGCAGATGCGTTGGGGGGACGCGGGCTCTCCCTTGATGCGGCCTCCGATATGGAGGCCACGGTTGTGCGGTCGGGACGCAGGTTCGTCCTTCAACCGCCAGAGTGGGGATGCCGGCTCCCGCTTCACGCGGACGTGCATCGAGGACGGTGGCTCCTCCTTGGCGCGCGCTAACAACGGTGGCACCGGGCCCATCTAACAGAGCGAGTGCTATGTCATGATTTTCATCTGACGGATGAATTATTCGTCCGTCAGAGCAACCTCCATGAAGAGACGGTGCAGGTGCTACGGCTGCTGGTCCTCCTAATGGTCGTAGGAGATGACTATCTCTTCCTTGCCGGGGGAGCCCGCCGTCGTTGATGCCGAGGGGTCTGGAGAGCAAGGGTGGCGGCCCCAAGATCCGCTTGACGAGGAATTTCCAATGCCTCCACAGAGCAAGGGCGGCGGCCCCAAGATCCGTTTGACACGGAATTTCCACTGCCTCCACCTGTCGGCGCAGAGAACCACGAGTTCAGCATCACCGCTGGGCTTTGGGAAGAGGAAGGGATCGGGGAGGCGGAGGGGACGATGCTCGAGGAGGAGTGCGGCTGTGTGCGTCGCCAGCATGCAGCTTAAATAGCCGCGGCTAGGCCAGGCGAAGGGGTGGTCAGCCCACTTCAAAGCGGTGCAGCGGAGAGAGTCGGTTTCTCGGGACGCGACGTCCGCCGTGAAGCGGTGACGCCCGAGAGGTTACGTCAGTTGGCGCCGCCCTCCCATCCAGTCACATTGATCATGCCGGCCACTGCATGCTTTGGGCGGCATGAATCCGGCGCGGCACGCGGCAAGGGCGTTTGATGGAAAGTGCGGGAGAGGCGGGTGGCATTTTTGGGTGGTTCAGATTAGTCAAAA
>NC_041382.1:12297046-12320897 GCF_002162155.2 Triticum dicoccoides | reverse complement strand
TTTGGTTTGCGGGAGAAAGCGCTTTCGGACCGGCCTGCAAACCGATACATGACAGTCTTGGATAGGAAAACATGTCCGTACCACGCGACCTGAAAATTTGAGAATTGTTTACCGAAAAAGGGTTTCCCCCCGCTTTGTATACAAAGCAACCAAACGAGCCATACAAGGATAGGTGATGGAGCGGAAGCAGCACAGTCGCACCCAAAAGGAGACGATAGAGAAAGAGCAAAAGAAATAAATGCCGACAACGGCGGATCAACAAAAATGAAGAAGCCTCGCGATCGCTGCGCCCACCGGGATCTCCCACTAGGCTCCAAGACTCCGAAGCTGCCAAGGGTTTCCCCCGGTACACGACGAGGCGAAAGGAAGGTTAACCCCCGACGCCCTCCCGGAAGGCCAGGTGGCACCCACAAGCGCCACCGCGCCGGTGTCGGCCAAGCCGACAGGGGTTTCCCCCGATCCCAACCCGCACCTCGGGCGCTCCGGAGCCAGCCACCAAACCAACCACCACCTAGCGCCAACACGGTCAAGAGGCCCCCACGCCGTCTGCTACGTCTTGAGCTTGCGTTGGTTTTCCTCGAAGAGGAAGGGATGATGCAGCAGAGTAGCGTAAGTATTTCCCTCAGTTTTTGAGAACCAAGGTATCAATCCAGTAGGAGGCCACGCTCAAGTCCCTCGTACCTGCACAAAACGATAGCTACTCACAACCAACGCGATTAGCGGTTGTCAATCCCTTCACGGTCACTTACGAGAGTGAGATCTGATAGATATAATATTTTTGGTATAAAGATGCAAAGTAAAAGTAAAAGGCAAAGTAAAAAAAGCAAAGCAAGATTAAAGTGATGGAGATTAATATGATGAGAATATACCCGGGGGCCATAGGTTTCACTAGTGGCTTCTCTCAAGAGCATAAGTATTCTACGGTGGGTGAACAAATTACTGTTGAGCAATTGACAGAATTGAGCATAGTTATGAGAATATCTAGGCATGATCATGTATATAGGCATCACATCCGTGACAAGTAGACCGAAATGATTCTGCATCTACTAGTATTACTCCACTCATCGACCGCTATCCAGCATGCATCTAGAGTATTAAGTTAAAAACAGAGTAACGCTTTAAGCAAGATGACATGATGTAGAGAGATAAATTCATGCAATATGAAATAAACCCCATCTTGTTATCCTTGATGGCAACGATGCAATATGTGCCTTGCTGCCCCTTTTGTCACTGGCAAAGGACACCGCAAGATCGAACCCAAAGCTAAGCACTTCTCCCATGGCAAGAACTACCAATCTAGTTGGCCAAACCAAACGGATAATTCGAAGAGACTTGCAAAGATAACCAATCATACATAAAAGAATTCAGAGAAGATTCATATATTATTCATAGATAGACTTGATCATAAACCCACAATTCATCGGTCTCAACAAACTGTTGGAAATATGCCCTAGAGGCAATAATAAAAGTATTATTATTATATTTCCTTGTTCATGATAATTGTCTTTTATTCATGCTACAACTGTATTATCCGGAATTCGTAATACACGTGTGAATACATAGACCACAATATGTCCCTAGTGAGCCTCTAGTTAACTAGCTCGTTGTGATCAACAGATAGTCATGGTTTCCTGGCTATGGACATTGGATGTCGTTGATAACGGGATCACATCATTAGGAGAATGATGTGATGGACAAGACCCAATCCTAAGACTAGCACAAAGATCGTGTAGTTCGTTTGCTAGAGCTTTGCCAATGTCAAGTATCTCTTCCTTTGACCATGAGATCGTGTAACTCCTGGATACCGTAGGAGTGCTTTGAGTGTATCAAACGTCACAACGTAACTGGGTGACTATAAAGGTGCACTACAGGTATCTCCGAAAGTATCTATTGTTTTATGCGGATCGAGACTGGGATTTGTCACTCCGTGTAAACGGAGAGGTATCTCTGGGCCCACTCGGTAGGACATCATCATATGCGCAATGTGACCAAGGAGTTGATCACGGGATGATGTGTTACGGAACGAGTAAAGTGACTTGCCGGTAACGAGATTGAACAAGGTATTGGATACCGACGATCGAATCTCGGGCAAGTAACATACCGATAGACAAAGGGAATTGAATACGGGATCGATTGAGTCCTTGACATCGTGGTTCATCCGATGAGATCATCGTGGAACATGTGGGAGCCAACATGGGTATCCAGATCCCGCTGTTGGTTATTGACCGGAGAACGTCTCGGTCATGTCTGCATGTCTCCCGAACCCGTAGGGTCTACACACTTAAGGTTCGATGACGCTAGGGTTATATAGGAAGCTTGTATGTGGTTACCGAATGTTTTTCGGAGTCCCGGATGAGATCCCGGACGTCACGAGGAGTTCCGGAATGGTCCGGAGGTAAAGATTTATATATGGGAAGTCCTGTTTTGGTCACCGGAAAAGTTTCGGGTTTTATCGGTAACGTACCGGGACCACCGGGAGGGTCCCGGGGGTCCACCAAGTGGGGCCACCAACCCCGGAGGGCTGCGTGGGCCATGTGTGGGAGGGAACCAGCCCCAGGTGGGCTGGTGCGCCCCCCACAAGGGGCCCAAGGCGCAGGGGAGAGTGGGAGGGGGCAAACCCTAGGGCAGATGGGCCCTAAGGCCCATGCTCCCTGCGCCTCCCTCTCCTCCCCCTCTTGGCCGCCTCCCCAATTCCCATCTAGGGCTGGCCGCCGCCCCTAGGGGGTGGGAAAACCCTAAAGGGGGCGCAGCCCCCTTCCCCCCTATATATATTGAGGCATGGGGCTGCCCATAACACGCGATTTGATCTCTCGTTGGTGCAGCCCTGCCTCTCTCCCTCCTCCTCTTCTCCCATGGTGCTTGGCGAAGCCCTGCGGGATTGCCATGCTCCTCCACCACCACCACGCCGTTGTGCTGCTGTTGGATGGAGTCTTCCTCAACCTCTCCCTCTCTCCTTGCTGGATCAAGGCGTGGGAGACGTCACCGGGCTGTACGTGTGTTGAACGCGGAGGTGCCGTCCGTGCGGCACTTGATCATCGGTGATCTGAATCACGACGAGTACGACTCCATCAACCCCGTTCACTTGAACGCTTCCGCTTAGCGATCTACAAGGGTATGTAGATGCACTCTCCTCTCCCTTTCTACTCGTTGCTGGTCTCTCCATAGATAGATCTTGGTGTTACGTAGGAAAATTTTTGAATTTCTGCTACGTTCCCCAACAGTGGCATCATGAGCTAGGTCTATTGCGTAGATTCTTTGCACGAGTAGAACACAAAGTAGTTGTGGGCGTTGATGTTGTTCAATATGCTTACCGTTACTAGTCCAATCTTGTTTCGACGGTATTGTGGGATGAAGCGGCCTGGACCGACCTTACACGTACTCTTACGTGAGACAGGTTCCACCGATTGACATGCACTTGGTGCATAAGGTGGCTAGCGGGTGCCAGTCTCTCCCACTTTAGTCGGAACGGATTCGATGAAAAGGGTCCTTATGAAGGGTAAATAGCAATTGGCATATCACGTTGTGGTCTTGCGTAGGTAAGAAACGTTCTTGCTAGAAACCCATAGCAGCCACGTAAAACATGCAAACAACAATTAGAGGACGTCTAACTTGTTTTTGCAGGGTATGCTTTGTGATGTGATATGGCCAGAAGAATGTGATGAATGATATGTGATGTATGAGATTGATCATGTTCTTGTAATAGGATTCACGACTTGCATGTCGATGAGTATGACAACCGGCAGGAGCCATAGGAGTTGTCTTTATTTTTTGTATGACCTGCGTGTCATTGAAGAACGCCATGTAACTTACTTTACTTTATTGCTAAACGCGTTAGCCATAGAAGTAGAAGTAGTCGTTGGCGTGACAACTTCATGAAGACACGATGATGGAGATCATGATGATGGAGATCATGGTGTCATGCCGGTGACAAGATGATCATGGAGCCCCGAAGATGGAGATCAACGGAGCTATATGATATTGGCCATATCATGTCACAACTATATAATTGCATGTGATGTTTATTATGTTTATGCATCTTGTTTACTTAGGACAACGGTAGTAAATAAGATGATCCCTTACAAAATTTCAAGAAGTGTTCTCCCCTAACTGTGCACCGTTGCTACAGTTCGTCGCTTCTAAGCACCACGTGATGATCGGGTGTGATGGATTCTTACGTTCACATACAACGGGTGTAAGACAGTTTTACACAGCGAAAACACTTAGGGTTAACTTGACGAGCCTAGCATGTGCAGACATGGCCTCGGAACACGGAGACCGAAAGGTCGAGCATGAGTCGTATAGTAGATACGATCAACATGAAGATGTTCACCGACGTTAACTAGTCCGTCTCACGTGATGATCGGACACGGCCTAGTTGACTCGGATCATGTGATCACTTAGATGACCAGAGGGATGTCTATCTAAGTGGGAGTTCATAAGATGAACTTAATTATCTTGAACATAGTCAAAAGACCTTTTGCAAATTATGTCGTAGCTCGCGCTATAGTTCTACTGTTTAGATATGTTCCTAGAGGAAATATAGTTGAAAGTTGATAGTAGCGATTATGCGGACACTAGAACGCTTATGTCCTTAATGCACTGCTCAGTGTGCTGAACCCCAAACGTCGTTTGTGGATGTTTCGAACATCGAACATGCACGTTTTGATAACTACGTGATAGTTCAGTTAAATGGTTTAAGTAGAGGCACCAAAGACGTTTTCGAAACGTCGCGGAACATATGAGATGTTTCAAGGGCTGAAATTGGGATTTCAGGCTCGTGCTCACGTCAAGAGGTATAAGACCTCCGACGATTCTCTTAGCCTGCAAACTAAGGGAGAAAATCTCAATCGTTGAGTTTGTGCTCAGATTGTCTGAGTGCAACAATCACTTGAATTGAGTGGGAGTTGATCTTCCAAATGAGATAGTGATGTTTCTCCAAAGTCATTGCCACCGAGCTGCTAGAGCTTCGTGATGAACTATAACATATCAGGGATAAATAAGATGATCCTTGAGGTATTCACGTTGTTTGACATCGCGAAAGTAGAAATCAAGAAGGAGCATCAATTGTTGATGGTTGATGAAACCACTAGTTTCAAGAAGGGCAAGGGAACAAAGGGATACTTCATGAAACGGCAAATCAGCTGCTGCACCAATGAAGAAACCCGAGATTGAACCCAAACCCGAGACTAAGTGCTTCTGTAATAAGGGGAACAACCACTGGAGCAAGATTACCCTAGATACTTGGTGGATGAGAAGGCTGGCAAGGTCGATAGAAGTATATTGGATATACATTATGTTAATGTGTACTTTACTAGTACTCCTAGTAGCACCAGGGTATTAGATACCGGTTCAGTTGCTAAGTATTAGTAACTCGAAATAAATGCTACGGAATAAACGGAGACTAGCTAAAGGTGAGCTGACGATATATGTTGGAAGTGTTTCCAAGGTTGATATGATCAAGCATCGCACGCTCCCTCTACCACCGAGATTGGTGTTTGCGTTGAGCATAGACATGATTGGATTATGTCTATCGCAATACGGTTATTCATTTAAGGAGAATAATGGTTACTCTGTTTATTTGAATAATACCTTCAATGGTCTTACACCTAAAATGAATGGTTTATTGAATCTCGATCGTAGTGATACACATTTTCATGCCAAAATATATAAGATAGTAATGATAGTACCACTTACTTGTGGCACTGCTGTGTAAGTCATATTGGTATAAAACGCATGAAGAAGCTCCATGTTGATGGATCTTTGGACTCACTCGTTTTTGAAAAGTTTGAGACATGCGAACCATGTCTATTGGTGTATATGCATGAAGAAACTCCATGCAAATGGACCATTCGGACTCACTTGATTTTGAATCACTTGAGATATGCAAATCATACCACATAGGCAAGATGACTGAAAAGCCTCGGTTTCAATAAAATGGAACAAGATAGCAACTTGTTGGAAGTAACACATTTTGATGTGTGCAGTCCAATGAGTGATGAGGCATGCAGTGAATATCGTTATGTTCTTACTTCACAGATGATTCGAGTAGATGTTGAGAATATTTACTTGATGAAACACAAGTCTGAATTATTGAATGGTTCAAGTAATTTCAGAGTGAAGTAGCAGATCATTGTGACAAGAGGATAAAATGTCTATGATATGATCATAGATATGAATGTCTGAGTTACGAGTTTTGGCACACAATTAAGACATTGTGAAAATTGTTTCACAATTAATACCGCCTGGAACACCATAGTGTGATGGCGTGTCCGAACATCATAGTTGCACCCTATTGGATATGGTGCGTACCATGATGTCTCTTATCGAATTACCACTATCGTTCATGGGTTAGGCATTAGAGACAACCACATTCATTTTAAATAGGGCACCACATAATTCCGTTGAGATGACACCATATGAATTATGGTTTAGAGAAACCTAAGTTGTCGTTTCTTAAAAGTTTGGGGCTGCGACGCTTATATGAAAAAGTTTCAGGTTGATAAGCTCGAACCCAAAGCGGATAAAATGCATCTTCATAGGAAACCCCAAACAGTTGGGTATACCTCCTAATTCAGATCCGAAAGCAATATGGATTGTTTCTAGAATCGGGTCCTTTCGCGAGGAAAAGTTTCTCTCGAAAGAATTGAGTGGGAGGATGGTGGAAACTTGATGAGGTTATTGAACCGTCTCTTCAACTAGTGTGTGGCAGGGCACAGGAAGTTGTTCCTGTGGCACCTACACCAATTGAAGTGGAAGCTTATGATAGTGATCATGAAGCTTCGGATCAAGTCACTACCGAACCTCGTAGGACGACAAGGACACGTACTACTTCGGAGTGGTAAGGTGATCCTGTCTTGAAGGTCATGTTGCTAGACAACAATGAACCTACGAGCTATGGAGAAGCAATGGTGGGCCCGAATTTCGACAAATGGTTAGAAGCCATGAAATCCGAGATAGTATCCATATATCAGAACAAAGCATGGACTTTGATGGACTTGCCCGATGATCGGCAATCCATTGAGATAAATGGATCTTTTAAGAAGAAGACGGACGTGGATGGTAATGTCACCATCTATGAAGCTCGACTTGTGGCGAAGTGTTTTCCGACAAGTTCAAGGAGTTGACTACGATGAGATTTTCTCACTCGTAGCGATGCTTAAAGTCCGTCGGAATCAAGTTAGCATTAGCTGCATTTATGAAATCTGGCAGATGGATGTCAAGACAAGTTTCCTTACTAATTTTCGTAAGGAAAGGTTGTATGCAATGCAATCAAAAAGTTTTTGTCGATCCTAAGGATGCTGAAAGGTATGCTAGCTCCAGCGATCCTTCTAAGAACTGGAGTAAGCATCTCGGAGTTGGAATGTACGCTTTGATGAGATGATCAAAGATTTTGGATTTATACAAAGTTTATGAGAAACTTGTATTTCCAAAGAAGTGAGTGGGAGCACTATAGAATTTCTGATGAGTATATGTTGTTGACATATTGATGATCAGAGATGATGTAGAATTTCTAGAAAGCATATAGGGTTATTTGAAAGGTGTTTTTCAATAGAAAACCTGGATTAAGCTACTTGAACATTGAGCATCAAGATCTATAAGGATAGATCAAAATGCTTAATAGTACTTTTCAAATGAGCACATACCTTGACATGATCTTGAAGGTGTTCAAGATGGATCAGTCAAAGAAGAAGTTCTTGCCTAAGTTGTAAGGTACGAAGTTAAGACTTAAAGCTCGACCACGGCAGAAAAGAGAGAAAGGACGAAGGTCGTCCCCTATGCTTAAGACGTAGGCTCTTCAGTATGCTATGCTGTGTACCGCACCTGAAGTGTGCCTTGCCATGAGTCAGTCAAGGGGTACAAGAGTGATCCTAGAATGGCTCACAGGACAGCGGTCAAAGTTATCCTTAGTAACTAGTGGACTAAGGAATTTTCTCGATTATGGAGGTGGTAAAAGAGTTCGTCGTAAAGGTTACGACGATGCAAGCTTGACACCTATCCGGATAGCTCTGAGTAGAGAGACCGGATACATATAATGGAGCAACAATTTTGAATAGCTCCAAGTAGAACAGTTATTTGGAATAGCTCCAAGTAGAGCGTGGTAGCTGCATCTAGGAGATGACATAGAGATTTGTAAAGCACACACGGATCTGAAAGGTTCAAACCCGTTGACTAAAACCTCTCTCACAAGCAACATGATCAAACATAAAAACTCATTGAGTGTCAATCACATAGTGATGTGAACTAGACTACTGACTCTAGTAAACTCTTGGGTATTAGTCACATGGCGATGTGACCTGTGAGTGTTAATCACATGGCGATGTGAACTAGATTATTGACTCTAGTGCAAGTGGGAGACTGTTGGAAATATGCCCTAGAGGCAATAATAAAAGTATTATTATTATATTTCCTTGTTCATGATAATTGTCTTTTATTCATGCTACAACTGTATTATCCGGAATTCGTAATACACGTGTGAATACATAGACCACAATATGTCCCTAGTGAGCCTCTAGTTAACTAGCTCGTTGTGATCAACAGATAGTCATGGTTTCCTGGCTATGGACATTGGATGTCGTTGATAACGGGATCACATCATTAGGAGAATGATGTGATGGACAAGACCCAATCCTAAGACTAGCACAAAGATCGTGTAGTTCGTTTGCTAGAGCTTTGCCAATGTCAAGTATCTCTTCCTTTGACCATGAGATCGTGTAACTCCTGGATACCGTAGGAGTGCTTTGAGTGTATCAAACGTCACAACGTAACTGGGTGACTATAAAGGTGCACTACAGGTATCTCCGAAAGTATCTATTGTTTTATGCGGATCGAGACTGGGATTTGTCACTCCGTGTAAACGGAGAGGTATCTCTGGGCCCACTCGGTAGGACATCATCATATGCGCAATGTGACCAAGGAGTTGATCACGGGATGATGTGTTACGGAACGAGTAAAGTGACTTGCCGGTAACGAGATTGAACAAGGTATTGGATACCGACGATCGAATCTCGGGCAAGTAACATACCGATAGACAAAGGGAATTGAATACGGGATCGATTGAGTCCTTGACATCGTGGTTCATCCGATGAGATCATCGTGGAACATGTGGGAGCCAACATGGGTATCCAGATCCCGCTGTTGGTTATTGACCGGAGAACGTCTCGGTCATGTCTGCATGTCTCCCGAACCCGTAGGGTCTACACACTTAAGGTTCGATGACGCTAGGGTTATATAGGAAGCTTGTATGTGGTTACCGAATGTTGTTCGGAGTCCCGGATGAGATCCCGGACGTCAGGAGGAGTTCCGGAATGGTCCAGAGGTAAAGATTTATATATGGGAAGTCCTGTTTTGGTCACCGGAAAAGTTTCGGGTTTTATCGGTAACGTACCGGGACCACCGGGAGGGTCCCGGGGGTCCACCAAGTGGGGCCACCAACCCCGGAGGGCTGCGTGGGCCATGTGTGGGAGGGAACCAGCCCCAGGTGGGCTGGTGCGCCCCCCACAAGGGGCCCAAGGCGCAAGGGAGAGTGGGAGGGGGCAAACCCTAGGGCAGATGGGCCCTAAGGCCCATGCTCCCTGCGCCTCCCTCTCCTCCCCCTCTTGGCCGCCTCCCCAATTCCCATCTAGGGCTGGCCGCCGCCCCTAGGGGGTGGGAAAACCCTAAAGGGGGCGCAGCCCCCTTCCCCCCTATATATATTGAGGCATGGGGCTGCCCATAACACGCGATTTGATCTCTCGTTGGTGCAGCCCTGCCTCTCTCCCTCCTCCTCTTCTCCCATGGTGCTTGGCGAAGCCCTGCGGGATTGCCATGCTCCTCCACCACCACCACGCTGTTGTGCTGCTGTTGGATGGAGTCTTCCTCAACCTCTCCCTCTCTCCTTGCTGGATCAAGGCGTGGGAGACGTCACCGGGCTGTACGTGTGTTGAACGCGGAGGTGCCGTCCGTGCGGCACTTGATCATCGGTGATCTGAATCACGACGAGTACGACTCCATCAACCCCGTTCACTTGAACGCTTCCGCTTAGCGATCTACAAGGGTATGTAGATGCACTCTCCTCTCCCTTTCTACTCGTTGCTGGTCTCTCCATAGATAGATCTTGGTGTTACGTAGGAAATTTTTTGAATTTCTGCTACGTTCCCCAACACAAACACACCGCAAAAAGAAGATTACATCGAATAGATCTCCACAAGAGAGGGGGAGAACTTTGTATTGAGATTCAAAGAGAGAGAAGAAACCATCTAGCTACTAAATATGGACCTGAAGGTCTGAGGTAAACTACTCACACTTCATCGGAGAGGCTATGATGATGTAGAAGCCCTCCGTGATGACGGCCCTCTTCCAGCGGAGCTCCGGAACAGGCCCCAAGATGGGATCTTGTGGATACAGAAAGTTGCGGCGGTGGAATTAGGTTTTTGGCTCCGTCTCTATTCGTTTGGGGGTACGTAGGTATATATAGGAGGAAGGAGTACGTCGGGGGAGCTCCGAGGGGCCCACGAGGCAGGGGGCGCGCCCTAGGGGGGGGCCGCCACCCTCGTGACCGCCTCTTTTGTTCCTTGGAGCAGGGTCCATGTCTCCTGGATCACGTTCGGTGAGAAAATCACGTTCCCGAAGGTTTTATTCCGTTTGGACTCCGTTTGATATTTCGTTTCTTCAAAACACTGAAATAGGCAAAAAACAGCAATTCTGGGCTGGGCCTCCGGTTAATAGGTTAGTCCCAAAAATAATATAAAAGTGGAAAATAAAGCCCAATATAGTCCAAAACAGTAGATAATATAGCATGGAGCAATCAAAAATTATAGATACGTTGGAGACATATCAGGCATCCCCAAGCTTAATTCCTGCTCGTCCTCGAGTAGGTAAATGATAAAATGAGAATTTTTGATGCGGAGTGCTACTTGGCATAATTTCAATGCAAATCTTCTTAATTGTGATATGAATATTCAGATTAGAAAGATTCAAGACAAAGGTTTATATTGACATAAACATAATAATACTTCAAGCATACTAACAAAGCAATTATGTCTTCTCAAAATAACATGGCCAAAGAAAGTTATCCCTACAAAATCATATAGTCTGGCTATGCTCTATCTTCACCACAAAAAAATATTTAAATCATGCACAACCCTGATGACAAGCCAAGCAATTGTTTCATACTCTAACTTTTTCAAAACTTTTTCAATCTTCACGCAATACATGAGCGTGAGCCATGGACATAGCACTATAGGTGGAATAGAATGGTGGTTGTGGAGAAGACAAAAAGGGAGAAGATAGTCTTGAAGGAAATATGCCCTAGAGGCAATAATAAAGTTATTATTTATTTCCTTATATCATGATAAATGTTTATTATTCATGCTAGAATTGTATTAACCGGAAACATAATACATGTGTGAATACATAGACAAACAGAGTGTCACTAGTATGCCTCTACTTGACTAGCTCGTTAATCAAAGATGGTTATGTTTCCTAACCATGGACAAAGAGTTGTTATTTGATTAACGGGATCACATCATTAGGTGAATGATCTGATTGACATGACCCATTCCATTAGCTTAGCACCCGATCGTTTAGTATGTTGCTATTGCTTTCTTCATGACTTATACATGTTCCTATGACTATGAGATTATGCAACTCCCGTTTGCCGGAGGAACACTTTGTGCGCTACCAAACGTCACAACATAACTGGGTGATTATAAAGGTGCTCTATAGGTGTCTCCGAAGGTACTTGTTGGGTTGGCGTATTTCGAGATTAGGATTTGTCACTCCGATTGTCGGAGAGGTATCTCTGGGCCCTCTCGGTAATGCACATCACATAAGCCTTGCAAGCATTGCAACTAATGAGTTAGTTGTGAGATGATGTATTACGGAACGAGTAAAGAGACTTGCCGGTAACGAGATTGAACTAGGTATTGAGATACCGACGATCGAATCTCGGGCAAGTAACATACCGATGACAAAGGGAACAACGTATGTTGTTATGCGGTCTGACCGATAAAAGATCTTCGTAGAATATGTAGGAGCCAATATGAGAATCCAGGTTCCGCTATTGGTTATTGACCGGAGACGTGTCTCGGTCATGTCTACATTGTTCTCGAACCCGTAGGGTCCGCACGCTTAAGGTTTCGATGACAGTTATATTATGAGTTTATGCATTTTGATGTACCGAAGTTTTTTTGGAGTCCCGGATGTGATCACGGACATGACGAGGAGTCTCGAAATGTTCGAGACATAAAGATTGATATATTGGAAGCCTATATTTGGATATCGGAAGTGTTCCGGGTGAAATCGGGATTTTACCGGAGTACCGGGAGGTTACCGGAACCCCCCCGGGAGGTATATGGGCCTTAGTGGGCTTTAGTAGAAGAGAGGAGAGGTGGCCAGGGCTGGGCCGTGCGCCCCTCCCCCCTAGTTCGAATAGGACAAGGAGAGGGGCCGGCGCCCCCTTCCTTCTCTCTCTCCTCTTTCCCCCCTCCCGAATCCTATTCCAACTAGGAAAGGGAGGGAATCCTACTCCCAGAGGGAGTAGGACTCCTCCTGGCGCGCCCTCTCCTGGCCGGCCGCACCCCCCTTTGAACCTTTATATACGGAGGCAGGGAGCACCCCTAGAGACACAAGTTGATCCACGTGATCATATTCTTAGCCGTGTGCGGTGCCCCCTTCCACCATAGTCCTCGATAATATTGTAGCGGTGCTTAGGCGAAGCCCTGCGACAGTAGTACATCAAGATCGTCACCACGCCGTCGTGCTGACGGAACTCTTCCCCGACACTTTGCTGGATCGGAGTCCGGGGATCGTCATCGAGCTGAACGTGTGCTAGAACTCGGAGGTGCCGTAGTTTCGGTGCTTGATCGGTCGGGCCGTGAAGACGTACGACTACATCAACCACGTTGTGCTAACGCTTCCGTTGTCGATCTACAAGGGTACGTAGATCACACTCTCCCCTCTCGTTGCTATGCATCACCATGATCTTGTGTGGGCGTAGGAAATTTTTTGAAATTACTACGTTCCCCAACAGTGGCATCCGAGCCTAGGTTTTATATGTTGATGTTATATGCACAAGTAGAACACAAGTGAGTTGTGGGCGATATAAGTCATACTGCTTACCAGCATGTCATACTTTGGTTCGGCGGTATTGTTGGACGAAGCGGCCCGGACCGACATTACGCGTACGCTTACGCGAGACCGGTTCTCCCGACGTGCTTTGCGCAAAGGTGGCTAGCGGGTGACAGTTTCTCCAACTTTAGTTGAACCGAGTGTGGCTACGCCCGGTCCTTGCGAAGGTTAAAACAGCACCAACTTGACAAACTATCGTTGTGGTTTTGATGCGTAGGTAAGATTGGTTCTTGCTTAAGCCCATAGCAGCCACGTAAAACTTGCAACAACAAAGTAGAGGACGTCTAACTTGTTTTTGCAGGGCATGTTGTGATGTGATATGGTCAAGACATGATGCTAAATTTTATTATATGAGATGATCATGTTTTGTAACCGAGTTATCGGCAACTGGCAGGAGCCATATGGTTGTCGCTTTATTGTATGCAATGCAATCGCGCTGTAATGCTTTACTTTATCACTAAGCGGTAGCGATAGGCGTGGAAGCATAAGATTGGCGAGACGACAACGATGCTACGATGGAGATCAAGGTGTCGCGCCGGTGACGATGGTGATCACGACGGTGCTTCGAAGATGGAGATCACAAGCACAAGATGATGATGGCCATATCATATCACTTATATTGATTGCATGTGATGTTTATCTTTTATGCATCTTATCTTGCTTTGATTGACGGTAGCATTATAAGATGATCTCTCACTAATTATCAAGAAGTGTTCTCCCTGAGTATGCACCGTTGCGAAAGTTCTTCGTGCTGAGACACCACGTGATGATCGGGTGTGATAGGCTCTACGTTCAAATACAACGGGTGCAAAACAGCTGCACACGCAGAATACTCAGGTTATACTTGATGAGCCAAGCATATACAGATATGGCCTCGGAACACGGAGACCGAAAGGTCGAGCGTGAATCATATAGCAGATATGATCAACATAGCAATGTTCACCAATGAAACTACTCCATCTCACGTGATGATCGGACATGGTTTAGTTGATTTGGATCACATAATCACTTAGAGAATTAGAGGGATGTCTATCTAAGTGGGAGTTCTTAAATAATATGATTAATTGAACTTAAATTTATCATGAACTTAGTCCTGGTAGTATTTTGCAAATTATGTTGTAGATCAATAGCTCGCGTTGTTGCTTCCCTGTGTTTATTTTGATATGTTCCTAGAGAAAATTGTGTTGAAAGATGTTAGTAGCAATGATGCGGATTGGATCCGTGATCTGAGGTTTATCCTCATTGCTACACAGAAGAATTATGTCCTTGATGCACCGCTAGGTGACGGACCTATTGCAGGAGCAGATGCAGACGTTATGAACGTTTGGCTAGCTCAATATGATGACTACTTGATAGTTTAGTGCACCATGCTTAGTGGCTTAGAATCGGGACTTCAAAGACGTTTTGAACGTCATGGAGCATATGAGATGTTCCAGGAGTTGAAGTTAATATTTCAAGCAAATACCCGAGTTGAGAGATATGAAGTCTCCAACAAGTTCTATAGCTAAAAGATGGAGGAGAATCGCTCAACTAGTGAGCATGTGCTCAGATTGTCTGAGTACTACAATCGCTCGAATCAAGTGGGAGTTAATCTTCCAGATAAGATAGTGATTGACAGAATTCTCTAGTCACCATCACCAAGTTAGTAGAACTTCGTGATGAACTATGATATGCAAGGGATAATGGAAACGATTCCCAAGCTCTTCGTAATGCGGAAATTGATGAAGGTAGAAATCAAGAAAAACATCAAGTGTTGATGGTAGACAAGACCACTAGTTTCAAGAAAAGGGCAGAGGAAAGAAGGGGAACTTCAAGAAGAACAACAAGCAAGTTGCTGCTCAAGTGAAGAAGCCCAAGTCTGATCCTAAGCCTGAGACTAAGTGTTTCTACTGCAAAGGGACAGGTCACTGGAAGCAGAACTACCCCAAGTGATTGGCAGATAAGAAGGATGGCAAAGTGAACATAAGTATATTTGATATACATGTTATTGATGTGTACTTTACTAGTGTTTATAGCAACCCCTCAGTATTTGATACTAGTTTAGTTGCTAAGATTAGTAACTCGAAACGGGAGTTGCAGAATAAACAGAGACTAGTTAAGGGTGAAGTGACGATGTGTGTTGGAAGTGGTTCCAAGATTGATATGATCATCATCGCACACTCCCTATATTTCGGGATTAGTGTTGAACCTGAATAAGTGTTATTTGGTGTTTGCGTTGAGCATGAATATGATTTGATCATGTTTATTGTAATACGGTTATTCATTTAAGTAAGAGAATAAATTGTTGTTCTGTTTACATGAATAAAACCTTATATGGTTACACACCCAATGAAAATAGTTCGTTGGATCTTGATCGTAGTGATACACATAATCATAATATTGAAATCAAAAGATGCAAAGTTAATAATGATAGTGCAACTTATTTGTGGCACTGCCGTTTAGGTCATATTGGTGTAAAGCACATGAAGAAACTCCATGCTAATGGGTTTTTGGAACCACTTGATTATGAATCACTTGTTACTTGCGAACTGTGCCTTATGGGTAAGATGACAAAAACACCGTTCTCCGGTACTATGGAGAGAGCAACAGATTTGTTAGAAATCATACATACAGATGTATGTGGTCCGATGAATATTGAGGCTCGTTGCGGATATCATTATTTTCTCACCTTCACAGATGACTTAAGCAGATATGGGTATATCTACTTAATGAAACACAAGTCTGAAATATTTCAAAAGTTTAAAGAATTTCAGAGTGAAGTGGAGAATCATCGTAACAAGAAAATAAAAGTTTCTACGATATGATCGCAGAGGTAAAATATTTGAGTTACGAGTCTGGCCTTCAGTTAAAACAATGTGAAATAGTTTCACTACTTACGCCACCTGGAACACCACAACATAATGGTGTGTCCGAACGTCATAACCGTACTTTATTAGATATGGTGCGATCTATGATGTCTCTTACCGATCTACCACTATCGTTTTGGGGTTATGCATTAAAGACAGCTGCATTCACGTTTAAAAGGGCACCATCTAAGTCCGTTGAGACGACACAATCTGAACTGTGGTTTGGCAAGAAACCAAAGTTGTTGTTTCTTAAAGTTTGGGATTGTGATGCTTATATGAAAAAGTTTCATCCTGATAAGCTCAAACCCAAATCGGAGAAATATGTCTTCATAGGATACCCAAAGGAGACTATTGGGTACACCTTCTATCACAGATCCGAAGGCAAGACATTCATTGCTAAGAATGGATCCTTTCTAGAGAAGGAGTTTCTCTCGAAAGAAGTAAGTGGGAGGAAAGTAGAAAACTTGATAAGGTAATTGTACCTTCTCCCTTATTGGAAAATAGTTCATCACAGAAATCTGTTCTTGTGACTACTACACCAATTAGTGAGGAAGACTAATGATGATGATCATGTAACTTCAGATCAAGTTAATACCGAATCTCGTAGGTAAACCAGAGTGAGATCCGCACCAAAGTGGTACGATAATCCTGTTCTGGAAGTCATGTTACTAGACCATGACGAACTTGCGAACTATGAGGAAGCAATGATGAGCCTAGATTCCGCGAAATGGCTTGAGGCCATGAAATCTGAGATAAGATCCATGTATGAGAACAAAGTATGGACTTTGGTTGACTTGCCCGTTGTTCGGCAAGCCATTGAAATTAAATGGATCTTCAAGAAGAAGACTGACGCTGACGGTAATATTACTGTCTACAAAGCTCGACTTGTCGCAAAAGGTTTTCGGCAAGTTCAAGGGATTGACTACGATGAGACCTTCTCACCCGTAGCGATGCTTAAGTCTGTCCGAATCATGTTAGCAATTGCCGCATTTTATGAAATCCAGCAAATGGATGTCAAAACTGCATTCCTGAATGGATTTCTGGAAGAAGAGTTGTATATGATGCAGCCGGAAGGTTTTGTCGATCCAAAAGGAGCTAACAAAGTGTGCAAGCTCCAGCGATCCATTTATGGACTGGTGCAAGCCTCTCGGAGTTGGAATAAACGCTTTGATAGTATGATCAAAGCATATAGTTTTATACAGACTTGCGGTGAAGCCTGTATTTACAAGAAAGTGAGTGGGAGCACTACAACATTTCTGATAAGTATATGTGAATGACATATTGTTGATCGGAAATAATGTAGAATTATTCTGCAAAGCATAAAGGAGTGTTTTTAAAGAAGTTTTTCAAAGAAAGACCTCGGTGAAGCTGCTTACATATTAAGCATCAGAATCTATTGAGATAGATCAAGACGCTTGATACGTTTTTTCAATGAGTACATACCTTGACAATATTTTGAAGTAGTTCAAAAATGGAACAGTTAAAGAAAGAGTTCTTGGCTGTGTTACAAGGTATGAAATTGAGTAAGACTCAAAGCCCGACCACGGCAGAAGATAGAAAGAGAATGAAAGTCATTCCCTATGCCTCAGCCATAGGTTCTATAAAGTATGCCATGATGTGTACCAGATCTATTGTATACCCTACACTGTGTTAAGCAAGGGAGTACAATAGTGATCTAAGAGTAGATCACTGGACATTGGTCAAAATTATCCTTAGTGGAATAAGGAAATATTTCTCGATTATGGAGGTGACAAAAGGTTCGTCGTAAAAAGTTACGTCAATGCATGTTTTGACACAGATCTGGATGACTCTAAGTCTCAATCTAGATACATATTGAAAGTGGGAGCAATTAGCTAGAGTAGCTCCGTGCAGAGCATTGTAGACATAGAATTCGCAAAATATTTACGGATCTGTATGTGACAGACCCGTTGACTAAAATTATCTCACAAGCAAAACATGATCACACCTTAGTACTCTTTGGGTGTTAATCACATAAATGATGTAAACTAGATTATTGACTCTAGTAAACCCTTTGGGTATAGGTCACATGACGATGTGAACTATGGGTGTTAATCACATGGTGACGTGAACTCTTAGTGTTGAATCACATGGCGATGTGAACTAGATTATTGACTCTAGTGCAAGTGGGAGACTGAAGGAAATATGCCCTAGAGGCAATAATAAAGTTATTATTTATTTCCTTATATCATGATAAATGTTTATTATTCATGCTAGAATTGTGTTAACCGGAAACATAATACATGTGTGAATACATAGACAAACAGAGTGTCACTAGTATGCCTCTACTTGACTAGCTCGTTAATCAAAGATGGTTATGTTTCCTAACCATGGACAAAGAGTTGTTATTTGATTAACGGGATCACATCATTAGGTGAATGATCTGATTGACATGACCCATTCCATTAGCTTAGCACCCGATCGTTTAGTATGTTGCTATTGCTTTCTTCATGACTTATACATGTTCCTATGACTATGAGATTATGCAACTCCCGTTTGCCGGAGGAACACTTTGTGTGCTACCAAACGTCACAACGTAACTGGGTGATTATAAAGGTGCTCTACAGGTGTCTCCGAAGGTACTTGTTGGGTTGGTGTATTTCGAGATTAGGATTTGTCACTCCGATTGTCGGAGAGGTATCTCTGGGCCCTCTCGGTAATGCACATCACATAAGCCTTGCAAGCATTGCAACTAATGAGTTAGTTGTGAGATGATGTATTACGGAACGACTAAAGAGACTTGCCGGTAACGAGATTGAACTAGGTATTGAGATACCGACGATCGAATCTCGGGCAAGTAACATACCGATGACAAAGGGAACAACGTATGTTGTTATGCGGTCTGACCGATAAAACATCTTCGTAGAATATGTAGGAGCCAATATGAGCCAATATGCGGCAGAAAACTCATGAACTCCGTTAGCGAAAGAAAACAAAAGACCACTTCAAGGTACTGTAATGAACTCATTCTTTATTTATATTGGTGTTAAACCTACTGTATTCCAACTTATCTATGGATTATAAACTATTTTACTAACCATAGATTCATCAAAATAAGCAAACAACACACGGAAAACAGAATCTGTCAAAAACAGAACAGTCTGTAGTAATTTGTAGCTAGCGCAAGATCTGGAACCCCAAAAATTCTAAAATAAATTACTGGATGTGAGATAATTTATCTATTAATCATCAAAAAGAATTAACTAAATAGCACTCTCCATATAAAAATGATAGCAGTTCTCGTGAGCGCTAAAGTTTCTGTTTTTACAGCAAGTTCAACAAGACTTTTCCCAAGTTTTCCCAACGGTTCTACTTGTCACAAAAGCTAATTAAACAAAAAAAAACACACAACCAAAATAGAGGCTAAATACTTTATTTATTACTAAACAGGAGCAAAAAGCAAGGAATAAAAATAAAATTGGGTTGCCTCCCAACAAGCGCTATCGTATAACGCCCCTAGCTAGGCATAACAAGCAAAGATAGATCTAGGTATTGCCATCTTTGGTAGGCAATCCATAATTGGCTCTCAAGATAGTTTCATATGGCAATTTTATTTTCTTTCTTGGAAAGTGTTCCGTTCCCTTTTTTTAATGGAAATTGAAATCTAATATTCCCTTCCTTCATATCAATAATCGCACCAACCGTTCTAAGGAAAGGTCTACCAAGAATAATAAGGCAAGAAGGATTGCAATCTATATCAAGAACAATGAAATCTACGGGCACATAATTCCGATTTGCAACAATAAGAACATCATTAATTCTTCCCATAGGTTTCTTAATAGTAGAATCCGCAAGATGCAAGTTTAGAGAGCTATCATCAAAATTACGAAAATCTAGCAAATCACACAAAGTTTTGGGGATAGTGGAGACACTAGCACCCAAATCACACAAAGCATAAAACTCATGATCTTTAATTTTAATTTTAATAGTTGGTTCCCACTCATCATAGAGTTTTCTAGGGATAGAAACTTTCAACTCAAGTTTTTCTTCATAAGATTGCATTAAGGCATCAACAATATGTTCAGTGAAGGCTTTATTTTGACTATAAGCATGTGGAGAATTTAGCATGGATTGCAACAAGGAAATACAATCAATTAAAGAGCAACTTTCATAATTAAATTCCTTGAAATCCAATATAGTGGGTTTAGCAACATCTAGATTTTTATTTCTTCCAATCCCACTTTCATCAATTTCATCACAAAGATCTAAATACTCCAAATTTTTAGAACGCCTTCTAGGTAAAGGAAGATCATATTCAGTTTCATCAAGATTCATATTGCAAAACAAAGATTTAATAGGAGACACATCAATAAATTTTAGATCTTCATCTTGATTTTCATAGGAATTGGAAGAACACGCTTTAATAAAGGCATCTTTGGTAGCACGCATCCTAGCGGTTCTTTCATTGCACTCATCAATGGAAATTCTCATGGCTTTGAGAGACTCATTGATATCATGCTTAGGAGGAATAGATCTTAGTTTTAAAGAATCAACCTCAAGAGAAATTCTATCAACGTTCCTAGCCAAATCATCAACTTTAAGCAATTTCTCTTCAAGCAAAGCATTAAAATTCTTTTGTGAATTCATAAACTCTTTAACACTATTCTCAAATTCAGAGGGCATCTTATTATAATTTCAATAAGAGTTGTTGTAGGAATTCACATAATTATTAGAAGGATTACTAGAATATGGCCTAGGATTAAAATTCCCTCTATAAGCGTTGTTACCAAAATTATTCCTACCAACAAAATTCACATCCATAGATTCATTATTATTCTCAATCAAAGTAGACAAAGGCATATCATTAAGAGCAGAAGAAACACTCTTAGTAGCAAATAATTTCATAAGTTCATCCATCTTTCCACTCAACACATTAATTTCTTCTATCACATGCACTTTTTTATTAGAAGTTCTTTCAATATGCCATTGAGAATAATTAACCATAATATTATCTAGGAGTTTAGTAATCTCTCCTAAAGTGATTTCCATCAAAGTACCTCCTGCGGCCGAATCTAAAAGATTTCTAGAAGCAAAATTCAATCCGGCATAAAAAAATTGTATAATCATCCACAAATTCAAACCATGAGTAGGGCAATTACGTATCATTAATTTCATTCTCTCCCAAGCTTGTGCAACATGTTCATGATCAAGTTGTTTAAAGTTCATAATATCGTTTCTAAGAGAGATGATCTTAGCGGGAGGGAAATACTTAGAGATAAAAGCATCTTTGCACTTGTTCCAAGAATCAATACTATTTTTAGGCAAAGACGAAAACCAAGCTTTAGCACGATCTCTAAGCGAAAAAGGAAATAGCTTCAATTTAACGACATCATTATCGACATCTTTTTTCTTTTGCATATCACATAAATCAACGAAGCTATTCAGATGAGTAGCGGCATCTTCACTAGGAAGGCCGGCGAATTGATCTTTCATAACAAGATTTAACAAAGCAGCATTGATTTCACAAGATTCAGTATTGGCAAGAGGAGCAATCGGAGTGCTAAGGAAATCATTATTATTGGTATTGGTGAAGTCACACAATTTGGTAGTATCTTGTGCCATCGCAACAAAAAAGCGAACAAACTAGCACACGAGCAAACAAGGGCAAACGGGAAAAAGAGGCAAATAGAGAGGTAGGATAGAGAGAGAGAGAGAGGGCGAATAAAACGGCAAGGGTGAAGTGGGGGAGAGGAAAACAAGAGGCAAATGACAAATAATGTAATGCAAGAGATAGGGATTGTGATGGGTACTTGGTATGTTGACTTTTTGCGTAGACTCCCCGGCAACGGCGCCAGAAATCGTTCTTGCTACGTCTTGAGCTTGCGTTGGTTTTCCCCGAAGAGGAAGGGATGATGCAGGAGAGTAGCGTAAGTATTTCCCTCAGTTTTTGAGAACCAAGGTATCAATCCAGTAGGAGGCCACGCTCAAGTCCCTCGTACCTGCACAAAAGGATAGCTACTCGCAACCAACGTGATTAGGGGTTGTCAATACCTTCACGGCCACTTACGAGAGTGAGATCTGATAGATATAATATTTTTGGTATTTTTGGTATAAAGATGCAAAGTAAAAGTAAAAGGCAAAGTAAAAAAGCAAAGCAGGATTAAAGTGATGGAGATTAATATGATGAGAATAGACCCGGGGGCCATAGGTTTCACTAGTGGCTTCTCTCAAGAGCGTAAGTATTCTACGGTGGGTGAACAAATTACTGTTGAGCAATTGACAGAATTGAGCATAGTTATGAGAATATCTAGGCATGATCATGTATATAGGCATCACATCCGTGACAAGTAGACCAAAACGATTCTGCATCTACTACTATTACTCCACTCATCGATCGCTATCCAGCATGCATCTAGAGTATTAAGTTAAAAACAGAGTAACGCTTTAAGCAAGATGACATGATGTAGAGAGATAAATTCATGCAATATGAAATAAACCCCATCTTGTTATCCTCGATGGAAACGATGCAATACGTGCCTTGCTGCCCCTTCTGTCACTGGCAAAGGACACCGCAAGATCGAACCCAAAGCTAAGCACTTCTCCCATGGCAAGAACTACCAATCTAGTTGGCCAAACCAAACGGATAATTCGAAGAGACTTGCAAAGATAACCAATCATACATAAAAGAATTCAGAGAAGATTCAAATATTATTCATAGATAGACTTGATCATAAACCCACAATTCATCGGTCTCAACAAACACACCGCAAAAAGAAGCTTACATCGAATAGATCTCCACAAGAGAGGGGGAGAACTTTGTACTGAGATTCAAAGAGAGAGAAGAAGCCATCTAGCTACTAACTATGGACCCGAAGGTCTGAGGTAAACTACTCACACTTCATCGGAGAGGCTATGATGATGTAGAAGCCCTCCGTGATGACGACCCTCTTCCGGCGAAGCTCCGGAACAGGCCCCAAGATGGGATCTCATGGATACAGAAAGTTGCGGCGGTGGAATTAGGTTTTTGGCCCCGTCTCTGTTCGTTTGGGGGTACGTAGGTATATATAGGAGGAAGGAGTACGTCGGTGGAGCTCCGAGGGGCCCACGAGGCAGGGGGCGCGCCCTAGGGGGGCGCCCCCCACCCTCGTGACCGCCTCTTTTGTTCCTTGGAGCAGGGTCTAAGTCTCCTGGATCACGTTCGGTGAGAAAATCACGTTCCCGAAGGTTTTATTCCGTTTGGACTCCGTTTGATATTCCGTTTCTTCGAAACACTGAAATAGCCAAAAAACAACAATTCTGGGTTGGGCCGCCGGTTAATAGGTTAGTCCCAAAAATAATATAAAAGTGGAAAATAAAGCCCAATATAGTCCAAAACAGTAGATAATATAGCATGAAGCAATCAAAAATTATAGATACGTTGGAGACGTTTCACCGTCTCACCATGGCAACGCGGAGTGAGGATAACACGACGAAGAATCAGAGCCGGGACTAGGGCATCAACACCGTTGGCACGCGGGAGGGCCCTACCTCCACCGTCCGCGACGGTAGCCGTCCGGACGCAATAGCAGGAGCACACCAGGCCCGTGGGCCCACAGGCCCGACCGAGCCCTCGTGGGCTCGTAAAGCTCCCGCCTTCGCGCTGCTGCCGGCACGCCGTCGGCGCCGCCGCACCGTATCCGAGCCGCTCATCCTCCTCACCACGCCGCAGTCAACGAGGCCACGCCAGGGAGCCGGCCCGCTATGACCCAGATGGGACCCGCCGAGCCCAGATCTGGGCCGGGGGCGCGACGACGGCCGCCCAACACCACCACGCTGCCCCGCGGCCAAGGAGTGGCGCCGACACCACGCCCGCCGGCCGCCACCGCAGGGCCGCCGGACCGCAGCAAGGCCGAGCAGCACCGCCGCCGCCTCCCAGCCCCGGGAAGGGAGCACGCGCGCGC
>NC_041382.1:12266364-12296620 GCF_002162155.2 Triticum dicoccoides | reverse complement strand
CGGGGACGAGAAGGCCCGTCGCCGCCGGCACCACCCGGGCTAGCGCCGGGGGCGCCCGCTGGCGGCGGCGGGGGGAGAGACGGGGGAGGAGGGGCCCGAGGAAGAGGAGCTCGAGCTCCACCCCGGCCACCTCCCGGGAGGCGGTGCGAGGCGGACATGATGGGGGGATGGGGGAGGGGCGGAAGGGGGTGGAGGGGGCACGAGGCCTACGGCCGGCGGGAGGGCCGGTGGCGGCGGGAGGAGAGGACGGGGGAATACCTACAGATTGAGAATTGTTTGAGAGTCGGCGTTGGAGATGCCCTTAGGCAAAAGGATGGCTCCGCTACTGCCTATGCTGTAAACCTATTGACATTTCGGCCAATTTGAATGGAGAACCTCTCACCCAGTGAGCAATCGGAACAGTGGAAAAAATATTGTAGCAAATGAACATTGCCCCATCAAGATCTATCCTTTATTATACCATGGATAGATGGACAGAGCTGCTTAAATTAATTAATTTATTACATTCATAACGCATGAACTCATAGCAATAGCTTCCATCGAGCATCCATGAAAATGGCACACATATGGCTAGATGGATTCAGTGGTGCAGTTCCTGTAGCACATGCAATAATTTATTTCTTTGCATATGCCGCTGTCAAAGTTCTCTCTTCTACAGGGCTTGTTGCAGGTGCCGCGGAAGATACATGATGTGTCGTTGTCCCATGTCTGGCTCCAAGCTTTTTCACAGGCATCCGATCCCATCTCTTCTGCATACGTCCAAAAACAATACACATTAACAATCAACCAAATTAACTTCTACTTGCAAAAAAAAAAACACTAAATTAACTTGGATCATTCTGTTCGGGAGAAGTGCGGGTCCGAAGTATTCGTACCAGATGACAAGACAAGCAGCGTCACGAGGCACAAGCATATCAACACCTTGCTGGCTCCCAACAGTCCTTCGCCGATGTTCTTCATGCACCATGCCATAGCGATCATGGGGTAGTGATAAGTAAAACTGATCTGTGTATGCGTACATCCGTGACTATATTTATAGAAAAAGTTTGCTTAATGGTGAAACTGTTACTTTTTAAGATATTAATCCATGCCATTAGTTCTTATCGAAACGTCTTGATTTACTTCCACTTTACAACTCAAGAACTGACTGAATCTACAAACAAGGCAGTTTACCACCTGAGCTATTCTTAGTTCTTGGTGGAGAATACTACTAGTCCCATCTCTACTTCTAATGGACGAGTTGGTGAATAGTCTTCGTGGTTTATTTTCGCTGGATTTTTTTCGTCTCTCCTCCCACCACCCCCTCCCATTATGGTCCATTGGTTTATTTTTCTCTCCACTCTTTATTACAACCAGAACTTTCCTAACGTATAACAAATCACAGATCTTTCCCGCAAAAAAAAAAATCACAGATCTAACTTCCTTAAATTATGTAAATCAATCGATTCCTTTTATTGGTTAATTTTGTCTTAGGAAACAAATAACAGATTTTCAGAAAACAAGTAATAAAATTTAATCTAACTTTCCTAACTTATCTAAATCAATCGATTTTTCTTATTAGTGAAATTTCTTTTAGGAAACAAATAACAGACACGTCACAACTTTCCTCCCAATAAATAGTTTCTTGACATTTGCAAAGTTTCCTAATCAGACACGTCACAAACGGGCAGGTACTGATATCACGTTACCAAACAATAAAACCTCATTTGCATACAAATCAGTACAAAAATCCTAACTTTCCTAATTTTTTACCTTTCCTTGATAACAACCAATATTTCCTATGTTTTCCACCTATTGAAGGAAATCACCCCTCCATCGATATTAGCATTTTTTTTGGAATGAGATCTCCGGGTTATGATTTTTTTTTTGCGATTATTTCCAATTGTGACCTCTCCTTCCACTCCGGCTCCTTCTCGCATAAACACCTCCACCACAGCCAGGTGACACCACCCCAGACCTCCTGCCTCTCCACACCTTCTCCGCCACCTCCTTCTCATACTCCATTAACAACCCCTCCGCCACATTTGTCCATGGTGGTGTCGAGGGCATGGCGCAGCAACGTACCGGCAGTAGAGCAGCACATAGCAGCAGGAAGCAGTACGCAGCAGGCGAGGCGAGCGGCCGACGGTGGAGGGCAGAGATGCGGCCGGCATGGCTGAGGGGGCGGCCGGCAGAAGATGGCCATGACTGGAGGCGGCGCGAGGCAGGGGCGCGACAGCGGGGCGAGCGAAGGGATAGGCGGCAGTAGACGGAGCAAGCGCAGCCAGCGAGAGTGTGGCGCGCGGCCAGGGTGTGTGTCGCGCGAGGCACAGTGGTGCGGTGGCAGCGGCGAGCGCGACGGCAGCGGCGGGCGCGACCGACGCGGTGTAGCACGGGCGTGGGCATGGAGAGGGAGTGGCCCCGCGGGCGCGGAAGAAGAGCGGCAGGCTCGGGCATGGGCGTGCATAGGAGCAGGCATGTGCCACGGGGTCAATCCGAGGAGCTCGGTGGCTACCCCTGCAATGGCCATGGCGGACGGCGGTCCTCGGCCACGGCGAAATACCTAACGGGAGCAAACGTGAGGGGAAACAGAGGAAATGCAAGAGGAGATCATGGCGGTGTCAATGGCGCCCTAGGGAAAGACATGGGAGCTCGGGGCGGCGCGGATGGAACGGCAATGTTGCGGTGGCCCAAGGTTGAGGAAGACGATAGCGACGTCGATGCGGGGCTGCTGGACTTGATCTAAATATATCGGCTAAATAGGCTATGCTGATTGGCACTAAAGTTGAGCTAGCACCGCTTTATGTTACATATAATCGCCAAGATCTCGTCAGCGGCGTCATCTCTTTCATGTGCTTTACTGCATCACATATGTCGTGTCTCGACAGCAAAATTGTAGGAGTAACCGGTCCTGATTGCACAAGCTTTTGAATAAGAATAGGGCCAGGCAGATTAAGGAGTTCGCTGCCGTGAAGAGTTGAATTGTGTGATACCACCATTCAATTGCGCCATTCTTTTTTTAGAGGAAACGACAGGAGAGGCTTCTACTGCATTTAATTAACAAAAGATATTAATGTTACATATTTACAAGAGGGGTGCCACTTGTTTGTTGTTTGTCCTCACTTGCTCTTAACGCGTTCCTACCTTCCGCCATGCGATGCCAAAGGCGTTCCAGGAGGCGTTGCGCATGATGGAACGTTGGTGAGTCACAGGTGCACCAGGTCATCATGGCCTCCAACAGTACCACATGGTACATTGAGGTTCACGCATCATTGACAGGTTGAAGATGAAGTTGTGTGAGTCATAAATTGGAGCGGCTCGTGATTCTGTATGTTAGCCCTTCCTTGTAGGTGCTTCTCAAGCTGGAGGACAACATATTAGTCAAGACATTAGGGATCCTCATTGATGTTTTATCTCTCGTCTGCACTTATTTTGTTTGCTCCAATTCTATATATTCTCACGAGTAGATGAGGTGTAAGCATGTGCAATGTAGTTCCTTTTTCTACATATGGTGATTGATTTCTTCTTTGATAACCCAACTAACGGATGGTAATCAATCTTCAAATACCAAAACCAAACATATAAGGCAACAATCAATTCACATATCACAATCAGATTCTTCTTTAGTACCCAGCTCAACTCACGGATGGTAATCAATCTCCAAACAAAGGAAACAATCACCGTCGTTTACCTCTCGCCAATGTTACATAAAAATAACGCTGAGAATTTAGATGTATTGTTTGTCATGGAGCTGTGGCTGGCCGATTACATGAACTTAATTCCCTTAGTTGTGGTGGCAAATATAATACACATAATCCATATTGTTATGCACTAGCGTGTGTGCATGTGAAATAGATGGATTATGGTCCCGTACCCAATAAGATGGATATGTGTGTGTGTCTTAGAGAGAGAGAGAGGGGGGGGGGAGAGGAGGAGAGAGAGTGAGGAAGAGGGAGGGAGAGGGTGAGAATTTGATGGTAAAAAAGGTCGTCAATGTCACTTAATATGTATGAGAATATTAAATATAATATTAACATAATTGGTATTGAACTCTTAAAGTTAATGTGGTCCCGTTGCAACGAACGAGCGTTCTTCTAGTGTAACATAAGGAACCAGATCCTCTAACATCCTCAAGGGATGTCATGTAAGCCAAATTTGCATACAGTAAGAAGGCATCGGTATTACCCTTTAAGAAGAATGTAAAGTAAAAAGTATGGACAAAAATTGCATACAATTTGCATAGAAATTGCACTTTTTATAATACGCAAGAATAATAATATAATAGAAAAAATTCACAAAAAATAAGCTTTCGAACCAAGAACTTTGAGAATGGTGTTGCCAGGAATGAATTAGTGGCAAATGCAGTGCCCTTTAAGAAGGAGAATATAAAAACAAACAATGAAATTTTTTGCACTTTTTTATAATGGGCAAGAATAAGATGATAGTGAAACTTTCAAATAAAGAAGCTTTTCAATAAGGAATAAAAAGAAAGAAAAAACTAAAATCAAATCAAAATCAAAAATAAATAATGAAGTTTATCTAAGAAAGAATGAATTAGTAGCATCGGTATTACCCTTTAAGTAGATAGAAAATGAAAAAAAATAACAGAATTTGCACACCAGTTACACAAAACTTGCATGTTTTTACAATATGCCAGAATAAGCATACTATAGTCAATTTTTTGAAAACAGGAAGTCTCCGAGAAGGAATGAATTAGTGACATTGGTATTACCATTAAAAAATGAAAAAAAATCAAAATAATGAAGTTTTGTAAAGAAGAATGAATTAATGGCATTGGTATTACCATTTTAGAAAAAATAAAAAATAAAATAAAAGAAATCAAAATAATGAATCTTTCTAAGGATGAATGAATTAGTGGCACTGGTTTTACCTTTTAAGAAGAAAGAAAATGAAAAAAAAAAGAACTTGCACTAAAACTGCCATTTCTTAATATGCCAAAATAATCATATAATAGTGCAAATTTTGCACCTCTAGTATAATTTACACACATACTGCATAGTACTTGCGTGCATACTTACACACGAAAAAAATCAGAATAATGAAATCTCCTAAGTAAATTGAATTATTGGCATTGATATTATCTTAAAGACAAAATAAAATAAAATAGTGAAGTTTTATAAGAAAAAAACATGAATTAGTGACATTGGTTTTGCGCTCTGTTAAGAAAGAAAATAAAATAATAATAATAATTACAAATAATTTAGTCACATTTTTCTTATATTATTATATGCAAGAATAAACATATCGTAGTAAGGTTTGCAAAAAAGAAGTAACGTAAGAAGGAATGAACTGGTGGCACTAGTATTACCCTTAAGGAAGAAATAAAAAACAAAAACAAAAACAAAATCAGAATAATGAAGTTGTCAAAAGAAAAAGTGAATTAGTGGCATTAGTATTACCCCTTAAAAAGAAATAAAATGAAACAAAACTAAAATAAAGTAAAAATAATGAAGTTCTCTATGAAATAATGAATTAGTGGAATTGATATTGCCCTTTAAGAAAGAAAATGAAGCTAAAACTAAAACAAAAAAATGGATGAAGTTTTCTAAGAAATAATGAATTTGTGACATTGTTACTACCCTTTAAGAAGAAAGAAAAGGAAAAAATAAAACAGGGAATGACAAAATTTGCACATAATTTAGCCAGAAATTGCGCATTTTTATAATATGCAAGAATAAGCATAATAATGAATTTTTTGCAAAAATGAATTTTCCTAAGAAGGAATGAATTAGTACTATTTGTATTACCCATAAACAAGAAAGAAAATGAAATAAAACTAAAAATCAAAATAATAAAGTTTGTATAAGAAATAATGAATTAATGCCATTGGTATTATACTTGATAAGGACAAAAATAAAAAATATAATAACTTGAACACAACGTTACACTAAAATTGCACTTTTTGTAGTATGCAAAAAATCCTCATATAATAGTGCAATTTTCATACATATTTTATAACATGTGTGAGTGTATTTTTACACCCATCCAACATCGCAAAAATGCAAGCACAAAAAACCTGAGTAATGGCGCAAAACAAAAAAAAAACCAAAAAAATGTGTAAAAATGGTGGAAACTTTTGTACACCGTGGAGTAAGGGGTACACATGCATGTGTAATTTTTTTCTTAAAAGTTCATACAGGTGCACGTCTACGTCAACTACTCTTGGCCACTAATGATTAATAAGCTAACGGCCGGCTAAATAATTAGCTGGTTAATTAACTTGCCCAGCTATTAAACCTATGTATGCAGTTGCATGGCCCAACAAATTGACTGACACAAAACAAAGGTCAGTCAATTCTCAGAGCAGAACAAGAGATATCACATAACAGAAAGAAAGAAGTACATATTTGAAACAGCAATCAATGGTCAGAAAAATTGACTGACCCAGATTTCATTCTCAGGCAACTTACATATAGCTAAAGTGTAAAAAAAATAGCATTACAAAACCTTGAACAATAAGTGACAAGGATGCTTGCCTGCAGAATTAGGCCTTTTGACTGGTCAGAAGATGGGGACATTTTCTTGATCTCAGCTTCTAGTTCATCCAGCTCATGGACAACATCCTTAATACAGGGCCTTTTGTTTCGATCCTTGTCCACACACCTTAATGCAATCTCAACACATCTAGTCACTCCTAGGATGTCGGTTTCATGTGAGGAATATCCAGGCTCTGCCTGCAACCTTTTCGTCCAGTTTTTACTTACCTACATGCAAAATTGGCGCATAAAACTTCCTAGAGAATACTAATAATTTGCATTGCAAAAATTAAATCTAACACCGTAGAATGTGGAAGAGACACCCGAAAAAACAGAGTGAATGAGACGTATGTATAATTATATATTCATGGAATGATCAGAGAGGATTTTTCTTACCTGCTCAATAAACTCTTTGCGAGACTTTTCAGCACAACGGAAGTAGCCCACATTACCGGCCATCATTTTTATAATTATGACGTCCAAACTAAACACGTCAAACTTCTTTGATATAGAGCCATTGTCTACATATTCGGGTGGCATGTACCCTCTGCAAGATATCATCAAAAACATAATAGGTATGGTTATTACAAGAGAGACAAAACCTCAATTTCAAGTCATACAAGAAAGAAACATGCTTAATACATGCGTCAAACTTACTCTGTCCTTTTGACAATCTCTATTTTATGTGTTAGTGTGGAATAAACAAGTTTGGACAAACCAAGATCGGCAATTTTAGGTGTCATGCCCTTATCCAGCAATATATTGGCTGGTTTTAAGTCCATATGGAAAATAGGCTTCTCCTGCGCGGTGTGAAGGTGATTTAAGCCCTCGCAAGTCCCTTTGATGATTTTGTAACACGTGGGCCAATCAAGTCCCCAGGATTCATCTGCAATTATTACAAGTAAAGACAGCAGCGTATCTGTCAGATATATGATGCTGAATCATTCATATGTTCTTTAATGCTGAATCATTCATATATCCTGGATGGATGCAGTTCATATAAGAGATTTAATTACCCGTGCTATGTTTATCAAGGCTTCTGCCTTGCATATACTCGAAGCAGAGCACTCGCTCTATAACAAGTTCCCCATTATGATTCATGTATTTGCTCCGAGTCTCGTAGCAGTAGCCAATTAGCTGGACAACATTTTTGTGCCGCACTTGACGAAGGTTGCGGTATTCAGCGTGGAATTGCTTATCATCGAGTCCATGCAGTTGATGGAGCTTTTCACGGCGATCTCTTCCCCTTGATGAGTTGCCTGGTAAAATAGACAACTTGTCATGGACTCATGGTACAGATCTTGATTGTAAATGTGAGAAATACAGATAAAAATAATAATAAAATGATTAGTAGACCATACCCTGTAAACATCTCCGTACCCACCGCTGCCAACTTTCTGATCCTCTGCAAAGTTGTTTGTGATGGCTTCGATATCCTGGAGTTTAAAATCCATGCTGGGGATATCTCGTACCCACCAGATGGGGGCGGTTGGGACTTAGAGCATCTTCATTTTTCCGACGGCTGGATACCCAACCGTCCCATGTCGGCCCCAGGCACCGATATCGGCCCATTTGCAGCTGCTTTTCGGCCCAGATAAATAGAACAATGGCCCGATATGGGCGAAAAACGGTCCATATTCGGCGTGGTTCGACATGGTTCGGCGTTGAATTCTCAACATAAATATTTTTTATCACATTGTTCATCATAGAAAATCAAATAATTCAACAAAATAGTGCAACAACAAATAGTTCAATACAAATTATATATAGTTCAACAAATATGTCATCACACGTCGAGCTATGCGTCGCTCTTGATCCTCCATAGGTGTTCCACCAGATCCTGCTGCAGTTGATGTGGGTCTCAGATCCCCTAACGCATACTGAGGTAGGCAGTCCAGTTTACCGGTAGCTGGTGATCAACTTCGGCTAGAGGACCCTGCCTGTAGTATGGTTCAGTGTCAAACACTGGATTTTCCTGCTCGCTCTCGATGATCATGTTGTGCAAGATGACATAGCGAATCATGATCTCCCACATTTGATCTTTCGACCAGGTCTGAGCAGGGTATCGGACAACAGCAAATCGAGATTGTAGCACACCAAATGCCCGCTCGACATCCTTCCCGCAAGACTTCTGCACCTGGGCAAAGTGGGACTTCTTGCCTCCTGGCACAACGTTTGAGATTGTCTTCACAAATGTAGACCATCTCGGATAGATGCCATCAGCTAGGTAGTACCACTTGTTGTAGTGCCTCCCGTTGACCTCGTAGTTCACCGGAGGAGAATGACCTTTAACAAGCTTGGCAGAGACAGGGGAGCACTGCAACACGTTGATGTCATTGTGAGTTCCTGGCATACCAAAGAAGGAGTGCCAAATCCAGAGGTCCTGTGTGGCCACCGCCTCAAGTACCACATTGCAACCGCCTTTGGCGTCTTTGTACATCCCCTGCCAAGAAAATGGGCAGTTCTTCCATTTCCAATGCATGCAGTCGATGCTTCCAAGCATCCCAGGAAATCCTCTTGCTGCATTCTGTGCTAGGATCCGAGCAGTGTCTTCCGCATTGGGTGTTCGCAAGTATTGCGGTCCAAACACTGCCATCACTGCCCGACAGAACTTGTAGAAACACTCAATGATGGTGGACTCGGCCAAGCACCCATAGTCGTCGAGTGAATCACCGGAAGCTCCATATGCAAGCATCCTCATCGCTGTCATGCACTTCTGGATCGAGGTGAATCCAAGTTTACCGGTGCAATCCTTCTTGCACTTGATGTAGCTGTCGAACTCCCGGATGGAATTCACAATCGCAAGGAAAAGTTTTCGGCTCATCCGATAACGGCGCCGAGATGTATTGTCACCATGCAGTGGAGCGTCGGCGAAGTAGTCGGAGTAGAGTATGCAGTAGCCTTCGAGACGATACCGGTTCTTTGCTTTCATCCGCCCCGGCGCCAAGCCACCTCACCGCGGCTTTTCATTGCCCGCCAGCAGGCCAGCGAGGGCGGCGAGGACCATGAGATGTTTCTCTTCCTGGACGTCAGCCTCGGCTTCCTCCTCCAGCAATGTGGCGACCGCTTCCTCGTCGTCCGAGTCCATTGCCGAGGCAGGCAAATCTCCGAACACCTTGCGGGCGCGGTGGGCGCGTACCCGTCGCTACACTTCCCCTCCGCGACCAGAAACGTCGGAAAAATCGCCCAGCTGCTGGTGGAGGGACTTCCTCGGCGAAAGCTCTGCTCTTTTTTCGGCGGGGATGGGCTATCTAGCGGTGGCGGCCGATGGGAGGCGCCGGGATCAGCCGGTTGGCGGCCGAGCGCGCGGGGGGTGGGGGCAAATCTGGAAGGAAGACATGACTTTTCGCCTGGCGGTGTTGGCCAGCCGTGCTTCTTGCGCCGGAGCCCCCGAGCGCCCCCCTGTGCGCTGGGCTCGGCCTGCAATCGCCGGGCCTAAAAACGGGTCGAGCCGGCGGATTTGGCGTCCTGGAGACGCGAGTGGGCCCTTTTTTCAGCGTCGGTGTCGAAAAAATCGCCTGGGGGGCCTGTTGGGGACATGGCTGGAGATGCTCTTACAGGACGATCCTCTTCTTCCCGAGAAACCAAAATTATGAAGGATTGAAACTACGTCATCGCATCCATATAATAGTTTCTGTGTTTGTTATTGTTGAGGCGCTTGAAATTTTTCGCCGCGTCAGTCAATTCCCACACGAATCCCCGAGGGTGAGACGGCGACGCGGCTGAGGCATGGCAGCAAGTTGACTGACCGGGGGTAGGGGGTCTGGGATTGGACCAAAGCCTGAGCACGAGATGGCTGCGGCGTCGCCAGAGAGGGCTCGGACAGGAACATGGCCTCATCGGAGGCGAGCAGAAGGAGAGGAAAGGGGCTATGGGCAGAGGCGGCCGCTGGAGCAAGAAAAATCAGAGGAAGAAGAAGGCTGCTGGACCGTTGGATCATGATCCGACGATGGAACCAAAAAAATGCAACGAGTTAAGCAAGATGGCGTCGTGGCACTGACCTGAAGGTGGAGAAGGAACGAACGGAAGGCAATGCTCGTCGGCGGCGAAGATGAATCCATCCAGAAGTAGCTTGCAACCTTTTAATGGAGGTAAACGCGTTGTTGCTTGCAGAGAAAAGAACAAAGAAGACGACGTTGACTTGACCCCAATCTCTTATATACTACTTTTTTCCTTCTGTGCAAAATCTCTTGAATTGGAGGAGAAAACACGTTTTTCCCGCGTCCAAGGGTGGATGACGCATCGTAGAGCAGCGTGTTTTTTTTCTGATCGAAGTCCAAATCGGACGTCACGTCAGGGAGGAGCAGCCCTTCCCACCCCGCAGCATTTCGGCCGGTTTGGTCGGCTGGCGTCGCCACTGCGCTGCCTCACGGCAAGGCCGTAGGAGCCTTTCCAGTTCCTCGCGAGCACGCGCGAGCGCCTCCTGCACTACCTCGGCTGTGGAGGCGGCAGGATGACGCCGGAAAAGAGTGCGGCAACGCAAGCGACGATACGGGAGCAGTAAACGAGCAGCATCGAGCTGCGTTCGCTGTTAGAATAATCTTGTCTTAGTTTAGTTGTTGTCCTGATAGTATACGTGTATATGCAGGAGTAGTTGGTTTAAGCAGTTAGAGTTGAGTCCGGTTACAAGTCTGGTCTAGGTGTCATAGTCCATCTAGGAATTGTATTTGGTCAATTGCGTGTCATAGAATTAGTAATTGTAATCAGCATTGCCGGGTCATTAGATTAGGAAAGTAACTTGTGTCCGTACGAGTACTACTTCGAGTCGGTTGCCGTATATATATATGTGTTGGAGTCGGTTTGGACTATGTCCGGTCCTTGCTGAGACGATGCATATATATATATATGCGTGCTGGTACGTGAGATTTGTAGTATCAACGAGAAAGAAAACAGAAAATCAATAAATAAAAAAGAAAGGTACGACACGTGCCTTTGGCGAAAGTTTTCGCGTGTGCTTGTGTTCGTCTGTGATTTGATGTGATCGATCCTGTGATCGAATTCCAACAATTGGTATCTAGAGCAAGGTCGATTTGAATCCGTGCTTGCCCCGGGGAGGTGACTTACTAGCGCCTCGGGGCGGGCGATATGGTCGCTGGGTGGTGCAGTGACAAGGAGGAGCGGGTGATGAACTCGCTGGGTGGTGCAGCGATAAGGAGGATCAAGTGATCGTCGGTCGGCGGAGCGACATGGAGGGAGATGGCAGGATGTCGTCAGCAAGGTGGTAGAAGATGATCGTTGATGGGAGTGGTGGTGCCGAGGTGCGGTGCCGGAAAGTCATCAAGATCGTCGTCTACGAGGTGTCGGATGAGTCGAGGAGTCGTGCGAGTTTGCACGGTCAGTTGTCGTTGCGTATGTGAGTCGTCGTCGTGTCCAAGTGCTCGTCTTGGTGATGATTCGTTGAAGTGGAAGCGGTGTGCACGGTGTTCCGTGAGTCATGTCCATGTCCTCGTGGAGCGTCCTGGTAGCGGCCAGCGTGGGTTCGGTGTGATGTCGAAGGCGGACGGTGGTAGGTGAAGCCATCGTAAAGCGAGGAGATGTGCGAGCAGTGGAGAGTGGATCTACTGTAAGCAAGTACAGGGAGTATGGTGCGAACCGAGTGCAAGGCAGCGGCCAAGCAATGGCGGTGGCACAACATGGCAGCAAAAGAGAGGCGTTGCATGTTTCCAAGCGGGTCATACTCAGTATACGGATATAACAGTTGAAGATCAAGCTCGGCGTGTAGTGGGACAGTGATCAGTTAAGTTGAACGACGTGAAGACTGATGATGCGTCCAGTCTTGCACGTTGCACACGTAGATGCGACCATGTGGGCTGGTAGTCCGGATCATGCGTCGGAGTTTGGATCATCAAGTCGTGGATCTCCAGCGAGTGAAGATGAAGAAGAGCACGAGGAGATGACAAGTCAAGATTAGGGAGAGATTGTTAGAATAATCTTGTCTTAGTTTAGTTGTTGTCCTGATAGTATACGTGTATATGCAGGAGTAGTTGGTTTAAGCAGTTAGAGTTGAGTCCGGTTACAAGTCTGGTCTAGGTGTCATAGTCCGTCTAGAAATTATATTTGGTCAATTGCATGTCATAGAATTAGTAATTGTAATCGGCGTTGCCGGGTCACTAGATTAGGAAAGTAACTTGTGTCCGTACGAGTACTACTTCGAGTCGGTTGCCGTATACATATGTGTTGGGGTCGGTTTGGACTATGTCCAGTCCATGCTGAGACGATGTATATATATATATGTGCTGGTACGTGAGATTTGTAGTATCAACGAGAAAGAAAACAGAAAATCAATAAATAAAAAAGAAAGGCATGACACGTGCTTTTAACGAAAGTTTTCATGTGTGTTTGTGTTCGTCTGTGACCTCGGACGTCGAGTCGGACTGGGTCCCCAATGACTCAGACCTCGGGTTAGCCGCGCCTGTGCGGAGGGATGGTCTAGAACCACCGTAGAAACGTCTACACTGTGCCGTCTCCACCGCAACGACCAGCTCCTCAAGATTGGTCTGGCTAAGTTATTGCAGGCCGCCGCCCTTGTCGCCAGCAAAGGCAAGGTGAGGGGCGAGCGCACCGGGGTGGCGCCCGCAGCTGGCCATGGGCACCGCCGCGGAGGAGGCCGATCGACCCCGCCGCGAGCAGCTAGTGCCGGCCAATTAGGGCTGCCCTTGCCCCCTACGCGCTCTTCCATTGCTGGAAGGACCACCACGGCGGTGACCAGGGCCGGGCTGGTAAAATCAAGGGCTCTGTGCGAAACTAAAAAGTGGGGCCCTATCTCACTAAAAAAAAAAGAACTATCGAGCAATTATAATGTATATTTGATAGTTCTTACGTAACAAATTATGTTGTATTGAAACACAAGATATAAAAGATGAATAAAATAAAATCATAGTGATATGGTAGCAGATATCAATTGGAGATTATGCATCAATATTTGACAATTAAACGAACCGTCTAACTCACATAGTCTTGTGTCCCGTCAGATTGAACTACTATACTATGATCTTTAATCGAGGAGCAATAATGGAAAAACGTATCTTTTCATTGATCCCAGCAAAAAGTTAATTAGGAAATAAGAATTAGAAGAATAGGAATAGAATTAGGAGTAAGAACCCAGCGGTATTCCAATGTGACTCAAGAATCCGAGATCACGAAAGGAATAATCGATGGATGAAAAGTTGCGAACCAACGAGATACTGTATTTGCAATACCGAAACTAACGTACAATGTAACCTCATCCTGCCTCTGCCTATACATGCCGCGGTGTCGTCCGTCGCGGCGTCGCCGGATTTAGATGTCTCGATGGCAGGAGGCAGGGGGATGCACATGCGCCGTGTCGCCTGCCCATGGATTCTTGATGTGATCGATGGAGCAGAACTGAACCGCCCTTTGGTTACAAAAAAATCGAGCAGATCAGCTTTTTTTAGGGAAGATCGAGGCATCGAACAAATCAGCATGCCCTAGCACCCTGACGGCTGGGATCGCAATTGAGGCATCGCATCTAGGCATCGAGCAGTGGCCTGGGATGGTCGAGCAGCGGCCCAGTGGACTAACGCGCTGGGGGAGTCACGAGACAGCAAGCAGAGGCCCGCGCCAGTTCTATGCGCAGCCCAACGCCTACCCTGGAAAAACATGTACAAAGTCATATAAAAAGTTGGGCCCCCCTAAATTCATGGGCCCTGTGTGGGCCGCACAGTACGCACAACTGTGGGACTGGCCCTGGCGGTGAGGGTGACGGAGCGGACAACGACGGAGGTCCCATCGGGCAGGGCGTCTGGTACCTCGCGTTGTCTTTTTAGTTTTTTTATTTTAGTTGACCTGTCAAATATCGCCCCATTTTTTAAGTAGTAATATGTCAAAATTTGAATGAAAATCATTCGGTTTGCATTAATTTGTCTGGTACGTTCAAAATGTGTGTAGTTCAAGCACGCAGTTGGATGGCCAGCTCCCATAAATGTGTCTGTTGAAGATGCCCTAAGTCCATTTAACCAACAAAACTATGAATTATTTCTTTAAAACAAATTAGACTCTAAATACAAGGTGACCTTGTATAAGCAAATTCGGAGGGTTTTTTTCCCTCTAGAAAAGGAGGTACAAAAAACTTGGAGGAAGTGGGAGGTACTAAACACAACGTCTACTTCGGCAACATTCACTAAACAAGATAAACTCATATTGAAAGCACTTTGAAACAGCAGACAGGTATACGCCCAAGTAGAGGTTGTGCACGCGCCGTTGGAGTTGCCGTTGAGTCGCACATCTCGTCGTCTCCCGCCTCTATTTGCGTGAATGCATCCGAAATCGCCCAACCGGTTGTCGGGTCGTTGTTAGTCACAGGCGGGGCATGACGGCTTCCTTGTTGGCGGCACGATGGACGGATGTGGGGTGATCAGGCGCAATGGAGGGGAAACATCCTCGTCGACGTCCACGACATGCTTGGCCGAAAAGTTCTTTTGTCGTCGCTTCCCACTCACGCTACGTCCTTCGCTGCTCCCTACGGGCGACATTCTCTGCCTTGCAGCTTGTTGCTACGGACATGAGCCCAACAAAAGACGCCGAAGCAACATCTGTGGCGGCGTGGGGGACGGGCTACCAGCGGAAAACATCTAGGGTGGCGGGTGTGGGGGCGGCAGCGCCGATGGGGTAGCACGGGTGGAGGACGGCTACGCCTCAGAGGCAGGAAATGGAGGACATATACAGCCAGGGGGTATGGATTTGGTAGACTTGATCAGGAATTGGTGGTGGGTTTGGTCTGTCTTGTTCGACACGACAGACGCAACTGCGTGCGTTCGGGCCTCTTCATATACGCCTTAGACAAGTGTTGGATATTGAGGGTGTCGGTCAGTCCTTATATTTTGGGCCTTCCTCATATCCGCTCCAAATTTTTGAACTTTTTTTAAATTCATAAACTCTTTTTCCATTTTTATGTTTTTGCCTCAAATTCATGAACTTTTTCAAATTCACAAACATTTTTTTGATTTCGTGAACATTTCCTTTGAAATGCGTAAACTTTTTGATATTCATGAATAAATTTTAAATTTACAATCTATTTTATTTTTGTGTAGTATCTTTAAATTCATGAACTTTTTCAGATTCATCAACTATTTTTTTTAACTCCCAAATTTTTTAAAATCTTTGAACAATTTTTAATTAGAAAACCATTCATCAGTTTTTTAATAAACAACACATCAAGAATGAAAACCGAGACAAAAAGCGAATGAAAGAAGAAGAAAAGGCGAGCGAGCCCGCATGGAAGCGGCGCGAGCGCTGGGCTGCAGCCCAGAAGGTGACATGTGGGCACCAGGAAGCTTAGAGACACTAAACGGATTAGCAGGACTCGTACTGTGACAGATGGACAACGTAGAATTACACGAGAGGAACTAACTAGAAGTTACCCTTTAAGAGGACCTTCCGCAGTCACTTTTGGTGCCCTTAGAGCACGTTAAGTGGTGTGTCCAGCCGCAACCACATGTTGCTCCTTATGAATTTTGCTTTTTTTTATTTTTTTTACGTGCTTTCATGTTTTAGATGGGTTTCTTTTTCAGATTTTTGGTTATTGCCTGGTTTTCCCTAGGTTTCGGAGAAAAAATATCATGTTTTTCTTTGCGCCAAAAGCAATTTGTGCTTTCATGAGTAGCACATATTTGCATCTCAGGAGACACATATTAGCTTTCACACTGTGCTTCTTGAAAATTAAAAAAATACATACTTCCACGCGAAGCACAATTTGTTTTCCATGGAGGCATAGTTTGCTTCTGTGACAAGAGCAACTGTGCCTTTTGAAAAGGAAAAAAAATGTGCTTCCATCAGAAGCACATATTTGCTTCTCATCATGACACATATTTGCTTCCGCAAGAAGCATATCTATGCTTTTTGGAATAAAAATTATGCTTCACCACAAGAAGCACAGATTTGATTTGCTTCTCCACAGATTTGCTTTCGCAAGAAGCACAACTGTGTTTGTTATGAAGGAATTTTTTTCATGCTTCCATAAGAAGTAGGAGGCACATATGTGCTTCCGCAAGTAGCACAACTGTGCTTCTCGAAAAAGAAAAGGTGAAAAAAGTTGCTTCCGGCTCCGGGGGTTTTCTTCCATTTTTTTGTTATTTGTTTTTCTTTTGCTGTTTTTTTTTGTTTGTCGTTTCTCTATCTTTTCTGTACTGTATTCAATCTTTTTCGGTTTTCGACTTTTTTCATGAAAAAAAGTTCGGTGAAACCTATTACCATGAGATCTAATTCGAAGATCTAGACAGGAGAAATCCAACAATGATGATTGTTTGGGATTTGAGCGCACAATTCAAGATATAATATGTTTTGAATAAATGAATCTATGAAAGAAAGTAAAAGCGGTCAAATTGTGACGTGCACCACTTTGTCATGCCTGAGAAGGTGAGAGTGACTTTTGCAAATGGTAACCCTTAACTAGTTATCTCGGAATTACACAGGAGGCTATGCATATTCGACTGTGTCTTGTGGGTCTTCGATCTCTATCACCCAATTGTGAATGCGGCATCTAACTAGCTCTGCGGAGCAGCGGCCCGGGTAACGGACATGCCAGCCGACCGATATAGAGGGGTCACAATGTCCTTACCGTAGTTCCTATGTGGGCCGATCCAAGTAAGCTCTTTTCCTCATTGGTTTTGGATCGGTTCCTTTGATTTTTTTTGCGCCAGTTGTCATTGTGTTTTTCTTCTATTTTTAGGCGGATTTTCTTGTTTTGACTTTATTTTTTCATTTCCCCTTTTTCCTTTTTATTTAGTTTTTTAGTTTTCTATTTTTATTTATTTAAAAATAAACTTCTATAAATTTGTGAATATTTTTCTATTTCATGAATATTTTCCAAATCAGTTTATAGGAATAATGGAGTGACTTGTTTGTAGAGATCTGAATAATGGTATTGCAACTAGCTACATGATTGCACCGTTGAGTGTCGCAAGTATAGAAGAAGGTAAGCCCGGAAATGCAGTAAGCATCAGAAGGTTGCATGCTTGCAACCAAGAGCAGTTCATATTCCTATACTGGAAATGCAGTAAGCATCAGAAGGTTGCACGCTTGCAGCAAAGAGCAGTTTATATTCCTAAAAGACACAAGCATACTCTGCATAATGGGTTGTTTCATTTGAACCTCCAAATGGCTCAAATTATCTCCCAATTAAATATTCAATGCGAGATTTTTATTGTCAGTTCTTTGCATAAGTTGTAAATTTGCTGTTTGTTACCAATTCTCTTCAGATGACACATTTGTTACAGTCAGATTGACAAAACAAACACTAGACAAATCTCAATATTAAACATCCAGAGATACAGAAATTTAGCTCAAAAACTCATACCACATGAATTTCATGCCTTCAGTGGCTCAAAAGATAACATTGAAGCTCTGAATTTTAACTCAAAGTTAAAAGCTCTGAATTTCATCTTGTTCTAGCGGCTCGCCTCAAATCAAATAAAAGGGGAGATCATAGGATTGAATCATGGCATGACCATCAAGATCGAGGGGTAGTGGTGACGACTGATCCAAAGAGTCAGTCGTGGACCGCAGAGGGCGAGGTGCACCCGACGGCAGCCCCATAGCGATCAGCGAAAGTAAAGTCATGCTGCCAGACGTGACCGGTGGAGGGAGAGTCGCAGCCGACGGGGAGCCCGTCGAGGCTTGTGGAGAGCAAGTCGTTGCCGACGGATATCTCATCGCAGCCGACGGTTGAGGCTCCATCGTGACTCATAACAGGATTGAAGACGAATCGATCGCAGGAACAGTCAAGGACTATGGCTGTTGGTTCAAAACCGGCGGATCTCAGGTAGGGGGTCCCGAACTGTGCGTCTAGGCGGATGGTAACAGGAGACAAGGGACACAATGTTTTACCCAGGTTCGGGCCCTCTTGATGGAGGTAAAACCCTACGTCCTGCTTGATTAATATTGATGATATGGGTAGTACAAGAGTAGATCTACCACGAGATCAAGGAGGCTAAACCCTAGAAGCTAGCCTATGGTATGATTGTTGTATGTTGTCCTACGGACTAAAACCCTCCAGTTTATATAGACATCGGAGAGGGTTAGGGTTACACAAAGTCGGTTACAATGGTAGGAGATCTAAATATCCGCATCGCCAAGCTTGCCTTCCACGCCAAAAGTCCCGTCCGGACACGGGACGAAGTCTTCAATCTTGTATCTTCATAGTCCAGGAGTCCGGCTGAAGGTATAGTCCGACCATCCGGACACCCCCTAATCCAGGACTCCCTCAGTAGCCCCTGAACCAGGCTTCAATGACGACAAGTCCAGCGTGCAGATTGTCTTCGGCATTGCAAGGCGGTTTCCTCCTCCAAGTACTTCATAGAAGATTTTTAACACTAAGGATAGTGTCCGGCTCTGCAAAATAAGTTTCCACATATTGCCATAGAGAGAATAACATTTACACAAATCTAATCTGCTGACGTATTCCGTAGTGTGACATCACACCACGGCCAAGCCTTTATTCGAATCGCTTTTACTCCCCCACCTCAGCGCATTTTGCGAGGCGGTTTCCTTGGCACGTCTTGTCAAAGCAGAGATCGTGTCCCCTCATTTATGGGATTCTCATCAATACGGATGTGGGTAACCCAACCACGCCATTTATCACGGTGCTTGGGAGATAAGCGAGCTTTACCAGGCTGGTGGGGACGCATAGTCGCATCCGCCCATATAAGGGGTTAAGGATCCACCTTTTTACCTACGCCTTCTTCCTCCTTTGCTTATCCATCTTCCGCGCACTCGAGCTCCAGCGCCCAAGTCCGCACTTCCCACCTCAACCTTCTCCAGCCATGTCCGGAGCGGGAGGCAAGTGGATGGTCTCCTCCGTCACGGAGGGCCACATCAAAAAATTGAGGAAGGCCGGATACATGTCTAACGACATCGCGTACCGGCTTCCTGAAAACGGGCAGCTCCTCCCCACCCCAAGGCCCCATGAGAGGGTTGTATCCCTTCCCCACTTCCTCCGCGGACTGGGTTTTCCTCTCCACCCGTTCGTCCGGGGGCTCATGTTCTACTATGGCCGGGATTTCCACGATCTAGCCCCGAACTTTGTCCTCAATATCTCGGTGTTTATCGTCGTGTGCGAGGCTTTCCTCTGCATCCGTCCCCATTTCGGCCTATGGCTCAAGACTTTCAACGTCAAGCCAAAGGTGGTGCGCGGCAACCAGGCGGAGTGCGGAGGCGCCATGGCGGGCAAGATGGCCAACGTCCTATGGCTCGAGGGCTCTTTTGTGGAGACCCTGAAGGGGTGGCAGTCAGGGTGGTTTTACATCACCGAGCCGCGTGATCCGAAATGGATCGCAGCCCCTGAGTTCCGGTACGGACCCCCTACGCGGCTCACGTCTTGGAAAGAGACGGGCCTGTCGTGGGGCAACAAAGAAGAGGTGACCGGACTGCAAAAATTCATCCAAACCCTGGTGAACAAGCAGCTCAGGCTTGTGAATGTAGTCCAGGTTATGCTCGTCCGCCGGATCCTCCCGTGTCAACAACGGGATTTCAATCTGTGGGAGTTCGACCCGGCGCAGCACCCAATCCTGAGCAGGCTCTTCGACACGATGTACGGAGATGTCTAGAAGGTGCTATTCAAAGGCGTCGAGGCTCCCGCGCCCGCTTCCGAGGACCGCGGATTCAGCACGCAGCGTCACGCTGGCGAGGTAAGCTATTTTTACCTTTTACAAGATGTTGGTTTTTCATAGTTTGACTCTATGCGGGATCTAAACTCCCTTACCTTTGACAGGATTGGCAGGTGAAGTCCGGACAGATCGACTGTCCGGCTCCTTTGCCCGAAGACCCAGCCAATGCTCGTTTAGCGAAGCTGCTGGTTCCGGCACCTTACGTGGTGCCGGAGAAGAAGGCCAAGAAGAAGACCACAGGGACTCGAAAGAGTGCCCGGCGTCTGGAGGTGTCGGATTCATCATCCGACGAATCCGAGACGCACTCCTCCCGTGAAGACGAGGAGGAGGAAGAAGAGACCTCTCCCCCTCCAGCGGGGGGAGGAAAGAAGAGGAAGGCCGCCCCAACAGGGGAGGCCGAAGGGTCCAAGAAGGGGAAAACCCTTCCTCCGGACTACTCCACCGACGCCAATGAGGGCGAAGAGGAGTGGCCGCACAAGGCCAAGCGCCCGGCGAAATCGTAAGTATTTGGACACCAGAGTAACTCATAGCATTCCTTTATGGCATAGCCTTTCCTTATGTCGAATATAATTATGCAGTCCGCCCAAGGCCGGGTTCGACGAGCCGTCGAGCGGCTCCCTGGATTCGTCGGACGTGAATTCAGTTCCGCCCGCTACCTTCCCCCGCACTGCGGACGACGCCGAAGTGGCGTCGCAACAAGTTCTGGGCCAAGAGGAGATGGTCCCAGAGGAGCCGCGAGGCGACCTCCCGGACTCCAGGAGTGAAGGGGACAAGAACCCTCAGGGCTCCAAGTCCGTCTTTGAGCCGGACACCGCGCCGGAATCGTCAACGGTTCCGGACTGCCGTAGGCGAACTCCTTCCAAGAGGAGCAAGCCTACTAAGCCGGCGGCTCCGTCCAACCGGAGGCGCCGGACAATCTGCTGGAGGTGCTTAACGGCACCTCCATCGACGAGGGGCACCGTACTATTATGAGTACGGTGATCCAAAAGGTTCAGTCCGCCAAGAGTGGACTGACTGAAGCTTGTGCCAGCCTTCTAACAGGCTTCGAGGTAAGTGAAAAATATGTGAAAATATTACCGCATAGACTGTAGCCCCTGATGCTCTATTTGGCGTTCGGAAAGAAAAGCCGAATAGAGGATCTAATAAATTTCGTAGGAGTCTAACAAAAAAGAGTCAATATGCGTATGCAGCCTTCGTTGCTAGCGACCGCCGCACTGACTGCGGAGGTGGGCGCCCTGAAGCAGGGCCTCGAGCGGTCCGAGCAAGAGCTCGGCCTTGCCAAGCGGCAGCTCAAGGAGAAAGAAGGTAAGAGATACCTTATAGAAAAATATATATAAAAAGATGCAATTGCAAAAAATGACAGGATTATGCTGCTTATTGCAGGGGCCACAACTGAGGTGGCGACCCTCAAGCAGGCGCTGTCCGAGGCCGAGAAGAGAGCAGCCTCGGAGCGCATCGAGCGGGAGAAATTTGAGGCGCAGGTCAGCGAGGCGCGGCAAGAGCTTCAGGCTCTCATGAAAAAACATGAGAGTTTGGAGCTTGACTCGAAGACGCAAGCGTCCGAGCTCGCGGCGGCCATCGAAACTGCCAAGTCTGCCAAGGCCGAATCCCAGAAGGCCCTCGAGGAGTTGGATGCGGTGAAAAAGATAGCGGCGGGTAAGGCATTCTTTATGCAAAGCAGACATATAAAATTGAGCTACTTGTTACTTACCCGAATCTGGAGCTCTCCAGGAGCATTCGCAGATCTTCCCCGTAGCGTGTCCGATGCCGCCGCGTTCTACCGAGCCGAGGAGGGCAGCTCGACGGAGAAGGTGTTCTGGTCTCAGTATGCTGAGGCCGGACACCCTGTGCCCATGAGCGACCAGCTGAAGCAGCTGGTCGAGCTCCACAAGGCGGCCGAACAGGCCATGAAGGGCCTCATAGTTCGGTTGTGGCCTGGAGAGGCTCTGCCTAGGAGCTACTTCGGGCTGGTGCGGCGGCTGGTGGAGGCTTGTCCAAGGCTCGAGGTCATCAAGCGCTCCGTCTGCATCGAAGGTGCCCGTAGGGCCCTTGCCCGTGCTAAGGTGCACTGGGGCAAGCTGGACGGTGAGAAACTTGTGAAGGATGGGCCACCGCCGGGGAAAGAGCATCGCAAGCCCGAGAACTATTATAAGGATGTTCTGAAGGGTGCCCGCCTTATGGCGAATGAATGTACCAGGGATGTAATTTTTGAGTAAACTCGCTCGTGTTGTCCTGTGCGCTGAAAACTTGTTCATATGCGCGAAGCAATGCTTTTTGAATTTAAAATATTACTTTCTGTGCGGCCGTTTATAAAAAATTGAGAGATGGCCAGTCGTCGGCTTCTGCCCCCATGCCACTAGTGCTGGGGTGTTCGGGATAAACCTGAGCGCTCTTTTTCCCATGTTTGGGTCCTTCGAGGGAGGCGCTCAGCACAACGAACAAGGCAATCGGACTATAATGCTTGAACACTCTCACTTAGCCATAGAACTCTATAATTTTAAATTTCGGCGAAGCCCCTAGTATTCGGAAGACCGAGTTCGGGGCGCTATCCACGCCTTGGCCGGACAAAGCCGGCTCCTCGCTCTAAGCGACATAAGTCTTTAGGGACTCGAAAAACCTCTCGAACAGCGACCGATCTCTCGCTTCATCATGACAGTCAGTTTTAGCTTTCTCTACTGAGGTGCTCAGCCCAGCTCAACTGGGGCACAATCGCAGTAGTTCTTCTAGTGCTACCTTAGCCGATATAACAGAATGTAAGGCACCAAAACATAGGAGCCGGGCAAACCCAACTATTGACCCAAGACATGATTCGGAGCCGATGCATATTGCTATAAGTTCGGGGTGCCGCGCTTGTTAAAGTGTTCGGACTTCTCACACCATATTGAGGGGTACTGGAGCCCCTGGCGTATTTGCCGTACCACAGTGTACGGTTGCAACATGTCATTAATGAACATATATTTATAAAAAAAGGTAATGCAAAAGTAGATAAAAGCTATGCATTGTTTATTAAAAATGCTGCGATCAAAGCGGAACGATACAAATAGCGCGATAAGAAAAAGTTTGGACTATTTAACATGTCCGGTCCAGGGGCAGGCCGCGGAATTGTATGCAAAACAGGTATACTACTCGTGATAGAGACCACCTGAGAGTTCCATAATGCGGCATGGCTTGTATGCGTCCCTGGTTCTTGCATCGTTTGTGCGGCAGTTGAATTGCCGAACAGGTCGTCCGAAGTATGGAGTCCTGAAAGTAAGAGAAGATAAAGAAATCGGCAGCCCCTAGTGCGGTTTAAGCCATGTTTCGGGCGTGCCGTGATAGTGCCCCTCCCCCTGTGCCCATGGTATTTCAAGAGTGTAATTATGTACGCGAAGCACTGGTTTCGCTATTTCGCGAGGGCTGGGGTTGGGGCCGCATTGCTACACCTGCTCAGAACGTGCCAGGAGGTCTTGTTGTAGGTTACTCCGGGCGCGCTTGACAGTGTCCGGCCTTTTATCGGCCGGACTGGAGAACTGCCTAAAGAGGCTGCTTTGTACTTCCGCTGCGAGGGCCGCCGTGTGCTCCTCCGTTCGGAGGGAGCGTTCGGTGTTTCCATTGACCGTGATTACTCCTCGAGGGCTTGGCATCTTGAGCTTAAGGTATGCGTAGTGCGATACTGCATTGAACTTTGCAAATGCGGTTCGCCCGAGCAGTGCGTGATAGCCACTGCGGAACGGGACTATGTCGAAGATTAACTCCTCGCTTCGGAAATTATCCGGAGATCCGAAGACCACTTCAAGTGTGACTGAGCCTGTACAGTTGGCCTCTACACCTGGTATGACACCTTTAAAGGTCGTTTTGGTGGGCTTAATCCTCGAGGGATCGATACCCATTTTCCGCACTGTATCCTGGTAAAGTAGGTTCAGGCTGCTGTCGCCGTCCATAAGGACTCTTGTGAGATGAAATCCATCAATAATTGGGTCTAGAACCAATGCGGCGAACCCGCCATGACGGATGCTAGTGGGGTGGTCCCTTCGATCAAAAGTGATCGGGCAGGAGGACCATGGGTTGAACTTTGGGGCGACTGGCTCCATCGCGTATACGTCCTGTAATGCACGCTTCCGCTCCCTCTTGGGGATGTGGGTTGCGTATATCATGTTCACCGTCCGCAGTTGTGGGGGAAAACCCTTCTGTCCACTGTTGTTCGGCGGCCTGGGCTCCTCCTCGTCATCGCTACGCAGCCCCTTGTCTCTATTTTCGGCATTTAACTTGCCTGCCAGCTTGAACACCCAACAATCCCTGTTGGTTTGATTGGCTGGCTTTTCGGGGGTGCCATGTATCTGGCACAAGCGGTCGAGTATTCGGTCCAAACTGGACGGGTCCTGAGTATTTCTTTTAAATGGCTTTTTCCGCTAACTGCATTTGTAGCCTCTAAATTCGGCATTGACTGCCGTATCCTCGTTGCTGTCGCTGTTAACGCGGCGCTTTTGCTTGTTCCGACGCGACCTGCCACTTTTGTCCTTGGTGTCCGAATTACCAAGGTTCTTGGTTAAGTTATTGCTGCGAGCTAGCCAGCTGTCTTCTCCCGCGCAAAAGCGGGTCATGAGTGTCGTGAGGGCTGCCATAGATTTCGGCTTTTCCTGTCCAAGGTGCTGGGCAAGCCACTCGTCGCAGATATTATGTTTGAAGGCTGCTAGGGCCTCTTCGTCTGGACAGTCGACTATTTGGTTTTTCTTTGTTAGGAACCGTGTCCAGAATTGCCTGGCCGATTCCTCTGGCTGCTGAATTATGTGGCTTAGGTCATCAGCGTCCGGTGGTCGCACATAGGTACCCTGGAAATTGTCGAGGAATGCGGCTTCCAGGTCCTCCCAAGAACCGATTGATTCTGCCGGCAAGCTGTTAAGCCAATGTCGGGCTGGTCCCTTAAGTTTGAGTGGGAGGTATTTGATGGCGTGTAGATCATCGCCGCGGGTCATGTGGATATGAAGGAGATAATCCTCGATCCATACCGTAGGATCTGTTGTGCCATCATATGATTCGATGTTCACGGGTTTGAAACCCTCAGGGATTTTATGATCCATTACTTCATCTGTGAAACATAGTGGGTGTGCGGCGCCTCTGTATTGAGCTATATCATGACGCAGCTCAAACGAGCTTTGTCTATTGTGTTCGGCCCAGCCGGATTTATTGTATCCGGAGTGACGATCACCGTCACGTGCCGTGGGGCGCCCGCGCGATCCGTAGATCGATCTTGTTTGCCTTGCCTTGTCCTCCAGTATGTCTTGCAGGTCTGGCGCATTTTCCCGTGCCTTAGTATGTTTTGAGCAGCGCCGGGGCGCGGCTTGAGTAGAGGGCCGAGAGGCCTCTCTGTCATGGCCCGAGGTGGCCGGTCGGCCATGTCATGCGCTGGTGATGTAGGTTTAGGTGCTTCCTCCTCTAATCGGGGTAGCAGCCTGCGCTTTGGGTAGCTCTTGGAGGGGTGTTCGAGTTCATATTCTTCCGCCGCGAGGACTTCAGTCCATCTGTCGGCTAGCAGATCTTGATCAGCTCTAAGCTGTTGCTGCTTTTTCTTGAGGCTTCTGGCCGTGGCCATAAGCCTGCGTTTGAAACGCTCTCGTTCAACGGGATCCTCTGGCACGATGAATTCGTCGTCGTCGAGGCTTGCCTCGTCTTCGGAGGAAGGCATATAATTATCATCCTCGACCTCTCTGTCTGCCGCTCTATCGTGAGGGCCGGCTTCTCCATCTTCATGTGCTGAATCTTGCTGGAGGGGGTGTTCTTCGGCGCTATCCGGAGTAGTATTATCTCATGTGCGGGAATCATCGTTTTTTCTTTGGCGGGATTTAAAGCGGTGCCGCTGACGCCGGCGCTTACGTTGCTTCTTGGAGGGGTCATCCCCCGCCGTTCCATCGCCATCTCCTTCTTTTGGGCTATCCACCATGTATATGTCATATGACGAGGTAGCTTTCCAGTGCCCTATAGGTGCTGGTTCTTGATCGTCTCCTGCATCGGCGTCCATACCGTCGATGTCTTCGGAGTCGAAGTCGAGCATGTTGATTAAATCATCGACAGTGGCTACAAAATGGGTGGTGGGTGGGCTTTGAATTTCTTCATCGTCCGTATCCCAACCTTGCTGACCGTAGTCCGGCCAGGGCTCTCCTGATAAAGAGAGAGACTTTAGTGACTTCAGAATGTCGCCGAAGGGCAAGTGCTGAAAGATGTCCGCGGCGGTGAACTCCATGATCGGCGCCCAATCGGATTCGATCGGCAGGGGCGCGGAGGGCTCGGAGTCCGGAGAGGAATCCGGCTCCTCGAAGTCACGGGCCTTGCGGAGTGCGGGGCTGGTGTTCGGCTCGATCGCCTTTGGGATCACAGCCCCCGAGGCGGCGTCCAACCACTCATCCTCGATCGGTGCAGTAGGCTCCGAATTAAGGGTCGGAACCGATGCGTGTGTGGCCCCCAGGGCACTGTTCGGCGGCAGAGCTAGATCATGCCCATCGTGACAGTGCGGCACACTCGGCTGTGGCTCGAATCCATCGAAGATCAAGTCCCCGCGGACGCCAGCCGTGTATTTTAAACTTCCAAACCTGACCTGATGGCCAGGGGCGTAGCTTTCGATCTGCTCCAGATGGCCAAGTGAATTGGCCCGCAGTGCGAAGCCGCCGAAGACGAAGATCTGTCCGGGGAGAAAAGTCTCACCCTGGACTGCATCGTTATGGATGATCGAAGGATCCATCGGGCCTAAAAGCGACGACACAGAGGAACTCTCAATGAAAGCACCAATGTCGGTGTCAAAACCGGCGGATCTCGGGTAGGGGGTCCCGAACTGTGCGTCTAGGCGGATGGTAACAGGAGACAAGGGACACAATGTTTTACCCAGGTTCAGGCCCTCTTGATGGAGTTAAAACCGTACGTCCTGCTTGATTAATATTGATGATATGGGTAGTACAAGAGTAGATCTACCACGAGATCAAGGAGGCTAAACCCTAAAAGCTAGCCTATGGTATGATTGTTGTATGTTGTCCTACGGACTAAAACCCTCCGGTTTATATAGACACCGGAGAGGGTTAGGGTTACACAAACTCGGTTACAATGGTAGGAGATCTAAATATCCGCATCGCCAAGCTTGCCTTCCACGCCAAGGAAAGTCCCGTCCGGACACGGGACGAAGTCTTCAATCTTGTATCTTCATAGTCCAGGAGTCCGGCTGAAGTTATAGTCCGGCCATCCGGACACCCCCTAATACAGGACTCCCTCAATGGCCATATATGGTGAATATGAGAGGGGTGATGACGGGAAAATGGCGGGCGTGAGACACGCGTCCACGTCATTGATACAGAGTTAATAATTTAAATACGTAGAATAAAAATAGGATCAAACATTGCAGGTACTTTATTTCCAGAACTCTTACATTTACATAAAAATTCTGTTAATTACATCTCCGAAGAGAAAACCCCTGATTAAGAATTCCAACATATCTATTACATAAGATTGCAACACATTCATATTACAATATGCTACAAGAAAATTCCTCCTCGCGATCGTCAATGCACTCCTGCTTGGGTACTTGAAGTTTGCTTTCATGCAAGTACTTCTCCATAATTTCATGTTTGATATGTTGGAGTATATATTTTCCTAACATGTTTAATTGTGGTCAACCTCATTTATATGATGGTGCAGAATGGAGGTTGGTTTTTACTAGGCTTAGTTTTATCCTACGTTTGGCATATAGGTTATGTATATATTTTTCTTTGGAAATTTTATATGACATCTTTGGTTTTGGTGGCATGGATACATGTAACATGCTAATTTTAATAAGTTTTGCATCATCACATTACTACTATCACCGCGCGACATTGATATGGTGCCCGTGTGTAGCGTAATGGACTGAAGCTTTCTGATACAATTTTGATGCTTTTTATAGTGCATATGATATGTGCCATATATTGTTGACTTTGACTTCACACGGTATCAAAACTAACCACGCAGTGCAGTGATATGACACACACGTATAGCTTGACCCGAATGGAGTTTGTTTATGACATTTTTTATTTGTTTAAAGCCTATGTGGGCTACATGAAATATGCCTTATCATGTATTTTGCATGAATTTTGTATGCTTATGTGGATGTGGAGTGAACTTATTTTTTATTAAGTTTTGCTTTACCTGTATTACTACTAACACAGTGTGGCACTAAGATAATGCCCGCGTGCAGCATAACCAGGCAAAGGTTTGTGGAGCAATTATGGTGTTGCATGAGTCGTATGACATCAATCATTTTTGTTTATGTTTGTACCTCACATGGTATTAGCACTAACTCCACATAGCGTCATTTCATTGGCGCTAGTGTGTAGCATAACCCAAGTAAAGTGAGTTTATGATATCCATTTATGACGATGCTAATAGTTTAGGCTCTTATAGCATTGGAGCATTTCATGACATATTTTATTTGACTTCGGACCAAATATGTGGCTTGAATATTTTGTTTAGTTTTCTCTCACTTGTATTACTACTAACACCGCGTAGCATTTAGATAATGCCCGCGTGTAGCGTAACCAAGTAAGGTTGGTTTTTATGATGCAACATATTTTATAATTCATCTTGCATAATTTTGGTTTCTAGGTGTGTATCGTGAACCCATTTTTTTAATTAAGTCTTGCCCTGCTCGTATTACTACTAACACCGCGTGGCATTAAGATAATGCCCGTGTGCAGCTAACCAAGTGAGGGAATATATTTTTATGCTCTTGTTTGTATTGCAACTAGCGTGACACATAATGCCCGTAGCGCAACCAAACAAGAGATTATCATGAGTTTAGTTTAGTGCGTTCGTAATTTCATTCCAACTTAGTCATATCCATTTTTTTATGATGACCAAATTAAGTCAATTTTTATGAGGTTTTCGCACCTATGACACTCGGTTTGTATCCATGGATAGAGACCAAACCAAGGAACGAGGCATTCATCTTGGCTTGTGTCGCTAAAGGGACCGAACCAAGACGGAGATCAATAGGACGAAGCGCACACAACATTTAAAGGAATCGTGCTTATAAGAACCATGCACGCTCCTTAACTCGTACCGCGATGGCCGAGCCGAAGGCGAAAGTTTGGGATAGATATAACATGCTCCTTGGTTTGTACCGCGATGGCCGAACCAAGAACAAAAACTTGGGATAGATTAAACCATGCACCTCAGTCTGTACCGCAATAGCCGGACTAAGGGCAAGAATTTTTTTGAAGGAGATGAAACATGCTCCTTGATTTGTACCATGATGGCCGAACCAAGGACTAGAGTTTTGGGGGAGGAGGAAGAAGAAAGCTCCCTGGTCTGTACCACAATGGTCAAACCAGGGGCTAGAGGACAGCCATGAACTCACCTTCAACCTTCAAGCAAGCACCACGCCTGCCTCTTCTTTCTCTCTGTCTCCTATGTGTTGTGTGTGTGATTTAGCAGCACATGGGAAAGACAAAGTATGAAGGACCGACCCTAGAGCAGACTAATTGCCTGGTATTTATAGGGGCAGAGGTATGTAGCGGACGGCCGGCTGGAGGTGCGCCTGCCCACGTTCTGATCCATCGTGGGATCGTGGGGATCGTGGGGAGCGGGCTGCTCTTTTCTCTTGTGTATTTTTTTAACCTCTTAATCTCTAATTGACTGGCAACTTGTTCTGATTAGCCAAAATGGGCTTAGACTATTTCTAGTCATCGCGTGGGCCTTTGGCACTAACTCATTTGCTTGCATGCGACCGACTGATGGATCAGGATATGCATGCATGTACGTGGCCACTGCTCTTTTTTTGTAAATGGACCCAAGCACATGTACGTAGTCATCAATTTATTTAAATAGGCTAAGCTTGATTAGTTGAAATGGCTCACTAAGGCTTTTAGTTCCTTAGCATGACACAAAATGAAAATATATTCTTTCAATCAGAATTATATGCCAATATTTTGATAACAGTATGCCATTTTTTTATATGTCGTCACACGGGACATTTTTCCCTTTTATATGTGTCATGAGATATTTCATTAATAGTGCTGGAATAATGTCCAATTTTACTCCGCGATCCAATATTTTAGTAATATCAACACTGCCTATGAAAATGTAAATTTATACGAACATTAGAATTCCGCCGCCGGTGACGGCATATATGTAGGCGAGCCATGTGTCCTCTATATTTTCCAT
>NC_041382.1:12258098-12265815 GCF_002162155.2 Triticum dicoccoides | reverse complement strand
ATAGAGGACACATGGCTCGTGGCAAAGTGGCTTGTCTGCGTCGGTGCGCGTACATATAAACGATGTATTCTCCATTTTTTCATAGGAGAAAACTTGATGACTGTTTATTTGTTTTGTCATATTTTGTATTTGTCTGTTTAATGCGTGCGTTATTGACATTCAATAATATATCATATGCCTATTTTTTCTGCCAGTCCTTAATTTGAGCGGTTCATTATATTCTTTTTTAATTCATTCTTTTTTAAACGGAATTTTGCAAATTTGCATTTATATTTTATATGGTTTATGCAGTTTATTTTATCTTGGTTAAAATCCATGTCAACAAGGGGGTTTGGTGCTAATTTGTCTTTCAGTTTTGCTGGACGCCAGTAGCCTGAAATTCAAATTTGGGTCAGTCAATTCGGTGGAGAGGAAGCAGCAGCTGCAGAGGAGAACCGAGGCCGCCGACGCACGTAGCAGCAGCTGTGTGGAGTAGCCTCCTCGTTTATCTTAGGGGTTTAGCGGGTGCAGGGGAATATCATACTCCTTGTCTATCTTAGGGGTGGGGGGTGTAGGTTCGCCGGCGTCGGAATTCCTTGCATCCTAGTAGCCCTCCTAGCTTCTCCCCCTTGAAGAACTCGTTTGGCACCTATCATTTCACTTCAATTGGCAGAAGTAAAATGATGCCATCATTTCATATCATTTGGCAAGGCAAGTGAAATGACAAGGTTGAATTTGCATAACATGTAACACACATTTGCTGGAATTTCAACTGAAATGACATGTCTAATTCTATGACAGCCAAACATGTTGGGTATGGAATAACAATGAATTCCATGATTTTTGCTCGAAATGATGGCTAACAAATGACCTCTAAGCTCACTTGTTTTCTTTGGTTTCTCATAAGGGCATCTCCAACGCGAACCCTCAAACCTCCACTATACTTTCGGACCATAGTGTACGGATCACTTTTGTCATCCAATGGTTCCACTTTTGTCGAAGGCTGGACATGCACTTGACCACTCAAATCCATGGTCCCTTTTTCTCTCTTTGTCCTCCCTACGCACATGCATGGTCCCCTCCCATCTCTCTTCTCCCAACCTGACACTAAACCATAAATATCTCCTCACATGTATAATCTGAATGGCTCCCTCGCGCATCATATCGGCCGACATAAAAACGGACATATACCGGAGACATTTGCGTGTCGGAGTTGGACATGGCAATTGTCTCCGGCAAATGTCGGAGTTGGTCATGATGCAAATGTCTCCGGGCGGAGCCCCAGGCCGGAGCGCTCCAGCTGCTTCCCACCGGCTGGCAAATTCCATTGAAATAGTACAGGCAAATAAAGGTTTGACGAAATAGTTTAGATGGAAAAACACTAAACACAACTACCGTAGTTAGACTTTGCTCAGGCTTAGGCAATAGGATGACTTCGCCACTACCTATGCTGTAAAACCTATTGACATTTCGGCCAATTTCAATCGAGAACCTCTCACCCAGTGAGCATTCGGAACAGTGGGAAAAATATTGTTGCAAATGAACATTGCCCCATCAACATCTATTCCTTTATTATGCCATGGATAGATGAACAGAGCGGCTTAAATTAATTAATTTATTTCATTCATAATGCATAAACTCATAGCAATAGCTTCCATCGAGCATTCATGAAAATGGCACATATATGGCTAGATGGATTCAGTGGTGCAGTTCCTGTAGCAGAAGCAATAATTGAGTTCTTTGCAGATGCCGCGCTCAAAGTTCTCCCTTCTACAGTACTTGTTGCAGGTGCCGCGAATGATACATGTTGTGTTGGGCCATGTCTTGCTAATTTGTCTATCACAGGCATCCGATCCCATCTTTTCTGCATACGTCCGAAAACGATATACAAATTAACAATCAACTAAATTAACTTGTACTCGCAAAGACAAAAACTAAATTAACTTTGGATCATTCTGATCGGGAGAAGTGCGGGTCCGAAGCATTCGTACCAGATGACAAGACAAGCAGCGTCACCAGCCACAAGGCCCACAAGCATATCAACACCTTGTTGCCTCCCAACTGTCCTTTGCCGATGTTCTTCATGCACCATGCCATAGCGATCGATCGGGTAGTGTGATTTTCGTCCTAACTAAAACTGATCTGTGTATGCGTACATCCATGATCTATATTTATAGAAAAAGTTTGCTTAATGGCGACACTGTTATTTTTTAAGATATTAATGCATGTCATCCTTATCCAAACGTCTTAATTTGCTTGCACGTTTCAGCATGGTGATGCCTTATCCTAACATGTAACTTTAGTGCCAATGCTAGATATGGTCTAAGATATTAATGCATGCCATTAATTCTTATCGTAACGTCTTGATTTACTTCTACTTTTCAACATGGTGATGCCTTATCCTAACATCTAATTTTAGTGACAATGCTAGATATGGTTTAATGAAGAGCTAAAATAGTTCATGTCGGTGTTTATCTGTAGACCTAGGTAATTTGTTGGTTTATTATTATATGTGCATAATTCTTTCTCCTTTTACCAATAGATTGCTTTAAACATTTATTTTTCTTCAGTATATAAATCTAGAAATTGTCTCACAAAATTTTCATGATAACTAAAGGCTTCAAAGTGTCTAAATTAGTTGGCATATATGGACGCACGGCATACCCTATTCTTGTGATCAAAAGTGCCTCTCCTGAAAGCAAATCTGTGCCTACACAAGAGGTAAATCTGTGCCTTTCACGAAAGAAAAAGAAAGTTTTTCCCTTTTCTGAGAGGCATGACAATGCCTCTCGCTGAAGCAAATCCAGGCATGCACGAAGGGTAAATATGTGCCTTGTGCGGAAGAAAAAAGCATTTTTTTTTCTAAACTTTTTTGTCCAACACTTACGAAAAAACGGGAGAAAACCAAAAAACAAAAAAAATGAGGAATCTTTTTAATGTTCATGAACATTTTTCAGATCATGAACTTTTTGTATTCGTGATTATTATTTTTCACGAACTTCTTGAAATCCGTGATTCAAGTTCATGAATTGTTATCAAATTTTTGAACATTTTTAAATGTGTGAACATTTTATGCAGTATCTGATTTTTTTCACTTAATGAACATTTTCAAATTCACGAACCTTTTTTCCAAATTCACAACCTTGTTTTGAGTATACGAGGTCTATAGAAAACTGAAATTTGGGACCAACTAGTGGAGCTTCGGTCTTGATTCATGTACTCCCATCTGCAAAGAAATATAAGAGAGTTTAGATCACTACTTTAGTGACCTAAATGCTTTTATATTTGTTTACAGAGGGAGTACTAATTAGGGGGTCTACCCAGATCTAGGCAGATTGTGACGGGTAAATAATTAGTTCAAATGACTTATGGGACGACCCAGCTAATCCTGGACGTAATTGTTAGTGATTCTATGTTTTTTTAGTTTGTGATTCATGGAGTATATACATCATTGAAGAAATAGACAGAGATTCAATTTTTTTAGGGACAAAGGAAGATTTCATTACTCACGGTTGCATATCAGCCCTGACTAGGTTTACAATGTCATCTAGGGCCAGGTACAACCAAACCGCGGGGTACTATGTTCGTATGCAGCAAGCGCATCAATGGGCAGGATTTCAATGAGCGTCGTCGCCGAGTGCTCCTATGCAAGACGCGAACTAGGAGCACTCGGCGACTACTCTCATTGGAATCTCCGCCGTTGCACTGCTGTCTAGGGATCAGTGCATAATTGGATGAAATGAATTGTTGTCTTTGAATACACTGCTCCAACGTAGAGTGGCACAGTGCGTACCTGTTTGGCGACAATAAATTAGGACCAAAAGTCATGCTGTAAGTACAACACATTGTTGGGCATTTATTGGACTATGAAGACTATTGAGCCACCGATACTTTATCTTCATAGTGTTAATTAAACAAACTGTACTCTTCATTGCCATTGCTCTCGCCCCTTTGATTCTCTTAGCCCGGCCACTGTTCCTCCTCCTCCCATTAATTAGTGCCGAAAAAAACGATGGAAGGTTACATAATGTGCACAAAATAGATTATGTGCACAAAAACAAAATAGTCATATTTTGGCTATAATTCCTCGTAAATCATTTTACTCATAATAGTATCGCGTGCAAGAAGAGGAAGATGAACGTGGCTTGAGTTTCTAAATGAAGCGAGATTTACCTGATAACTTGTTAGTTTGTCACTCAAATTAGCTATCGATGTGTTCAGTGGAATAGAAAAATAGAACAAATGCTAACTTTCTCATCTATGGTCTTTATCCCAGGAAGTTTTCTTTTACTTTTGTGTTCAAACTGTTACTAGCCATGCATGCTTCTGCCTAGTGGCCTAGACGCAGTGCATTGATAGGTTGGACAAGAAAGTTTTTGCCCGTACCAAGAATCCGAGCGCCTTATTAACTGTCGAATTATTTATATTATATCACATGACCGGACTTGCAGTAACAATCCAAATTTTGGAGTGTAAGTAGTAAAAAGATAGCATTTTTTCTGTTCACGTATTGAAAGTGCACCAACAATGTTAAATGACATAAATGAAACTTCTGCCATCAGAGTTGGAACAGTGTAGCAGACAGGAACTTTAATGTGTGTGAAACAAAATGCGTGTACTTTACGTTTGCTATACTGAACAGGGGAAAGATAAATACTAGTTATAAGGACATGAATACAATGGGGCAAATATAGTGCGTGAGAATCCCAAGACGATTTGATGGGCAGGATTTCAATGAGCGTCGTCGCCGAGTGCTCCTACGCAATTTCGCGCATCGCTCACTTTATTCTGTGAACAACTAATATGCGGAAAAGAAATATCCCTTTGAATCTCATCAACAAGCACCCTGTATTGTGAGCAATCCATTTTGGACAAATGGTGGATTTTATTTGCTCAAAAAGAAGCATGAGGATACAAACTCAAACAGCACACACCTAGCCTCTACATAGTTAAGATGCACACAGCCAACATCAATGCATACACACGAAGAACACGCCGGCAAATAGCTAAGTCATATAAGACCAAAGCTATGCGTAGGCGAGGAAAAAAAAAAGAAAATCCAAGGCGAGCATATCCTTAATCGGCAAACTACAACAATGACCATATCAGTACCAACCATCTAATGACATCAACCAGATGATGAGGTTCTTCAACAACAACGCCTTCAAGAAGGAAGCGACGCTCAAGCGTCGCCGTCGCCATCGCCGGATCCAACCACCAAGGACAGAATCTAGATTTTCACCCTGAAGAATCAATCAAAACATATCCGACCAATGCCTTCAACAAAGTAATGATGTAAAATATCGTCATTGCCAGGTATAACTAGCTCGGGTCAGACCTAGGCTTTCATCCCGGAACTCGCAACACGATACTCGAGTAGCACCACCAACGAAATCACTTAAGTGTTGTCACCACCACTTTTCCGCAATCCAACAGCACATGCGATGCCTGTCTTCGCCACGCATCCATCCCTCTACGTTAAGTCAGCGTCCACAATTTGCAGGTTATAGCCAAGTCCGTGAGCCGCAGCTTCGTCGTCTAGGTGCCGCCTGCATGGAATTCCACAACCTTACTGCCGCAGTCCACCTCCCAGAGAGCCCGACGCACAGCCCATACCATGCCATGAGCGCCAACAGCCAAAGCAGTCGTCGTTGTGCAGCACCAGACCATTGGTGGGGAGGACGCACGAATAGTATCTGTCGCTGCCACCAGGGGACGTTGCGCACAGGGATCCCGCGACGGTCGGTGGATGGCTTGGCGTGGAAGGGCGTGAGCACTTGTCGATCCGGGTTTTTCGGACATGGCCAAAGCTATTAGCTGCAGTTGAACCTCCGCCGGCAGGCCTCCAGTCGATAGAGGACCACATCGGCCCAGTCAACCAGGCAACGTGCTCCACACCCGTGATAGAAACCATCGTTGGGTCGCCAGCCTAGGGAGCGCCAGATCTAGGCGGAGGACTCGCCATAGCAGCCGCCCAAGGCCGTAGTCTTCACCGAGCGCAGCGGGCAAGCTACACTTAGCCCTGTCGCTGCATATCCAGCAAGCCAGGAACCCGAGGGCCAAGCCAGACACACACCAGAGGCACGCCGTCCACCTCCTAGTACCAGCTGACGGAACGCCCCGCCGCCGCATTCACCGAAGCCTGCCGAGCTTTGCTGGCCAACGCCTCTGGCGGCAGCAAGAGGAGGGGAGGGCGTGGAGGACGTCCAGCGGCATGAGGGATTTTCCCCCGAGTCGCCAGGAAGAGTGACGCGGGGGTCGTGCCTGACCATGATAGGCTTGTTTTATACTCCTTTATCCTCGCACCCCTCGCATCGCCTCCCCCGGAGTGACCCCAGGGGCCCCAACCCTAGCGCCGCCAGCACCTCCCCCTCCACCCCCTCCTGCCACCGCTGCCGCCGGCGTGGGCCGCGGTGGCGGCGGGCCCGGTGCCAAAGGTCCTGGGCGGGGGGAGGCGGCGGATCCCATCTGAGGCGGCGGGGGCGGCCCTTCTCATGAGATCCAACGGTGGCGGCTAGGACGGAGTATCCGGGCTGTGCGGCGGGGGCCCGAGCACCATCGCCGGCGGAGCGGCGGCCCTGCATGGACGTGTTGGAAATATGCCCTAGAGGCAATAATAAATTGGTTATTATTATATTTCCTTATTCATGATAATCGTTTATTATCCATGCTAGAATTGTATTGATAGGAAACTCAGATACATGTGTGGATACATAGACAACACCATGTCCCTAGTAAGCCTCTAGTTGACTAGCTCGTTGATCAATAGATGGTTACGGTTTCCTGAACATGGACATTGGATGTCGTTGATAACGGGATCACATCATTAAGAGAATGACGTGATGGACAAGACCCAATCCTAAGTCTAGCACAAGATCATGTAGTTCGTATGCTAAAGCTTTTCTAATGTCAAGTATCATTTCCTTAGACCATGAGATTGTGCAACTCCCGGATATCGTAGGAGTGCTTTGGGTGTGCCAAACGTCACAACGTAACTGGGTGGCTATAAAGGTACACTACAGGTATCTCTGAAAGTGTCTGTTGGGTTGGCACGAATCGAGACTGGGATTTGTCACTCCGTGTGACGGAGAGGTATCTCTGGGCCCACTCGGTAGGACATCATCATAATGTGCACAATGTGATCAAGGAGTTGATCACGGGATGATGTGTTACGGAACGAGTAAAGAGACTTGCAGGTAACGAGATTGAACAAGGTATCGGGATACCGACGATCGAATCTCGGGCAAGTATCGTACCGATAGACAAAGGGAATTGTATACGGGATTGATTAAGTCCTTGACATCGTGGTTCATCCGATGAGATCATCATGGAACATGTGGGAGCCAACATGGGTATCCAGATCCCGCTGTTGGTTATTGACCGGAGAGTCATCTCGGTCATGTCTGCATGTCTCCCGAACCCGTAGGGTCTACACACTTAAGGTTTGATGACGTTAGGGTTATAAAGGAAGTTTGTATGTGGTTACCGAATGTTGTTCGGAGTCCCGGATGAGATCCCGGACGTCACGAGGAGTTCCGGAATGGTCCGGAGGTAAAGATTTATATTTATATATGGGAAGTCCTGTTTTGGTAACCGGAAAAGTTTCGGGGTTTATCGGTAACGTACCGGGACCACCGGGAGGATCCCGGGGGTCCACCAAGTGGGGCCACAAGCCCCGGAGGGCTGCATGGGCCAAGTGTGGGAGGGGACCAGCCCCAGGTGGGCTGGTGCGCCCCCC
>NC_041382.1:12220002-12257768 GCF_002162155.2 Triticum dicoccoides | reverse complement strand
CCCCCCACAAGGGCCCAAGGCGCCTAAGGGGTGGAAAGGGGGCAAACCCTAAGGGCAGATGGGCCTTAGGGCCCATCCTGGTGCGCCTCCCTCTCCCCCTCCCCTTGGCCGCCCCCTGGATGGGATCTAGGGGCTGCCGCGCCACCCCTAGGGAGGGAACCCTAGGTGGGGGCGCAGCCCCTCCCCTTCCCCTATATATACTTGAGGTTTGGGCTGCCCATGACACACGAGTTCCTCTCCTCTTGTTGGCGCAGCCCTACCTCTCTTTCTCCTCGTCTTTTGTGGTGCTTGGCGAAGCCCTGCTGGAGTACCACGCTCCTCCACCACCATCACGCCGTTGTGCTGCTGCTGGATGGAGTCTTCCTCAACCTCTCCCTCTCTCCTTGCTGGATCAAGGCATGAGAGACGTCATCGGGCTGTACGTGTGTTGAACGCGGAGGTGCCGTCCGTTCGGCACTAGGATCTCCGGTGATTTGGATCACGACGAGTACGACTCCATCAACCCCGTTCTCTTGAACGCTTCCGCTTAGCGATCTACAAGGGTATGTAGATGCACTCTCCTTCCCTTCGTTGCTGGTTTCTCCATAGATAGATCTTGGTGACACGTAGGAAAATTTTGAATTTCTGCTACGTTCCCCTTCAGGACGGTGGCGGTGGCAGTGCCCCATCCGGCGAGGTGGGATGTCCTGCTCGTTATGGTGACGACGGCTACTGCGGATCCAACGCTCCATTTGGATCCGTCGCGGGGAGGCCTTTCGCCGACCGGCGGCGCATGGAGGGACCGGTGAGGAGATGCCGGATCTCCGCCGGAGTACCGACGGCAACATACGTCTTCGTGGCGAGGTTCCGCTCGGTTCCAGCCATCCACGAGGTCGGGAAGACGTGGCTTCCGATGAAAATCGCGCCAGACTGTGGTCTTGGCGGACGATGACGGCGTCTCAGACGCCGTTTCCTTCTGGAGGCATCGTCGTTGCAGGTCTCATCAACCTGATCGGGAGGTTCCGGGGGAAACCCTAGATCTGGGTCTACCGGATCGGACGATGACGGTGCTATCGGTATCGTTCTCCTTCATGGGGGCATCGTTTTGGAGCGAGTGCTGGTTGGAGGGGACAAGAGGAGGAGCGGTGTTTCATCTGCTCCATTGATGACGGCGGATCTCGGCGGTGTGGCGCAGTGGAGACTCGGCGCCTGATGAGCGGAGATGGACTCGCGCAGGAGGGTGACGAGGCCTAGCGTCATGGTGGCGTCGGCGGCAGTTGGACCGGCCAAGATTGATGTAGCAGTACAGCTCTGAAGATGAATTCGTGGCAGGTGGCTGCGGCGGCCTCATACCCGGCAGGGGTCCTGGTTGAGAAGCATGCCGGACTGGTGGGTGCCCATACCTGGCAGGTGTCCTGGGTGGGACCTCAAGTCTTTAGATGTTTAGGTTTGGCTGTGTGGTCTGTTTGGTATTAGGCCCAGACTTTCAGCACCCCTACATCAACTGGATAGGGATAGCGACAGTTGTTGCTTAGTTTGGTGGCTTTAGACTTATTGTTGTATGACTCTGTACGGTTTTGTGTCAATAATTAATAAAGTGGTCGTATTCATCGTCCAGATGCAGAGGCCGGGGGTCGTCCTCCTTTTCTAAAAAAACTCCTTTCGTTTTTAAAAGAGTGTATTTCCAACTTTGTTGGAAAGTCAAACTTTTTTTTGTTTGATCGTATTTGTACAATAATAGATCAAAATTTATGCCATCAAATTAGTAGCATTAGATTCATGATAAAATATATTTTCGTCATATACCTATTTGATTTCATAAGCACTCATATTTTTTTGCACAAATTCAGTTAAACTTTGAGATAGTTTAACCCTCTAACAAAATGTGAAGTACACTTTTTTAAAAACGGATGAAGTATGAGAGATCGGAGGCTCTCTTTTCGTGCAAAACGAGGACTTCATTGGCATCCAACATGTTTTGTCCTCCAAGCACGCTAATCTGAGGTAAAGTAGAATGCTTGGCAGCTGTTATCCTTGCTGCTGTCGACTTTTACGGTAGTGGCGCACCGGCACATTGACATCGGCGTCCCTGTTCAGCACGTACGACCTGTCTGCCATTCTTCTAGCTTTGCACTCTGCTCCAGCTCCGTTCCTCAAATCCTTGAGCCTGTACGTGTAAGAGAGGTCGGCGTGGCCGGCGTCTGGCGTGGGAAGGTGCTCATGGCGTCTGCCGAGGACAGCAGCCGCTGCACATGCTATTCTTCCCATAGTTCTTCCCATAGCTCATCCCCTGCCACCTCATTCCGATGGCCGACATCGCCACGCTCTTCGCGCCACGCGGCGTCAGGTGCACCATCCTCACCACCCTCGTGCAAGCTTTCACCATCCGCTTCATAGTTGACCTCTCTTCTCTTATATCCAGGTCAAATATGTAGCGGATATGAAGCGCCCGAGCGCGCCGACCTCACGTTGGGCCATCTGACCCCATATATATCCCTCCCGATTCGTTTGCCGGATTAAATCCTAGCCACTTCACTCCTCTCCCCTCCACTCCCCTCCACCACACAAACTCCCGTTCGGCAGTCTCCGGCCGTCTTCGGCATGGCGGGCAACCGATCGGAGTCGTTCACCTCCAAATCCATCGACCCCGAACTCATCTCACACGGCCACGAGGGGGAGATGGCCGTTCGGCTTGCGCTCCGCCGCTCCCGGGAGGAGGCCTGCGCCCGGCAGCGATCGGACTCCTTCTATTGAGAATCCATTGCGTCCGCCCAGATGGCGCATGGATCCGGCACTAGATGTGCCGTCGCTGCCTCACGCGTAGGCGGTGTGGTCCGTCTGGCGCCTGAACGCGATGGCGGATGCGCAACCGCTCCGTTGGCGCGCCGAGCATCGGTACGCGCCATGGGCATTGTCCGACGAGAAAATGGCACTGCGTGCCCGTCGTGCGAGGCAGCGGGTGCGGGACGCGGCGGCAGCCCTCGCGGCGGTGGACGTCGGCGAGGCAGAGTCACATTTTCCTGCGCCCCGTATGAAGCAGCAGTCCGGGCGCCGCAACCGCGTCGTTGTGGATGTTGCTGGCTTATCCCAGGGTGGATCCATCGTCAAGCTGACGTCCACTGACACCACTCGTGTTCTGTGCTCCGACGAGGAAGAGTAAGGCATGGGAGACGGTGGCACCTTGAGTCCCGTGAACCGGCTCATGTCACATGCCCTACTCTATCTTGCCAGGTACCAGACCAACACTCGAAGGGGCGCAGCCGGCCGCCGGACATGGACACGGCGGAGCCGTACGAGGTCTGCTTAAAGATCGTTGTGTTGCATGTAATAATATAGATTTGAGGTTTCTAGTTTATGGATCCAGATGAGAAATGCATTATTTGAGATGTCGAAGGGTCGGATTTGTCAAGTTCGAGGTATTAGGCCAACTCCACCGCGCGACCCTATCCTGTCCGCCCCCGTCCATTTGGGGTAAACGGGACAAACGAGACGGCCAGCGCGCGGGCGCAAACGGACTTTTGTCCGCTTTGTGTCCGCTTTCGACCCATCCCGGCCCAAAGTTGCGCCCGTTTTGGGGTGAAACGGACAGCGCGCGGACGGGCGGGACACGCGCGCTTGTCCTCCCCTGGCCCGCCTATCGGTGGGAGAAACCAACCCCCCCCCACGCCCATTTGGCGCCATTTCCCCCAAACCCTCCCACATCCCTCCCGCCGCCCCCTCTCTCCCCCATCCATGGCCGATGCCCCGCCGAGTTCCGGCGGCCTGGCCGTCGACCTGACCGCAAAGGTGAAGAAGAAGGCGCCAAGGAAGCCGCGATCGGAGTGCACGCCGGAGGAGATCGCCAAGTTGGACACGGAATCGGCGAAGAGGAGGGAACGGAGAGCGGCCGTCAAGATCAATGCCGCCGCGGCCAAGTTCGTCGCCCAGCGCGAGGAGCTGGAGGCCGCGCGGCGCAAGGCCGCTGTCGACGAGAAGGAGGACATCGTCAACAAAGCGCACGCCATCCTCATGCTTGGCATGGGCCGTCCGGCGGGGTTCCATGCAGCGGCCGTCGGCCCGGCGAGCACAGGCTCGTCGGTCGCCCGGCCTACGCACTGCCAGTCGCGCGCCGCGCCCATGTCGCACGGCTTTCCTCCGCCCAGGCACGACGGCCAGACCCGTTTCTCGGCGTCGCCGGACGTGGGCTTGTTCGCGCCGTCCACACCACGCCCCGCGGCCGTCATCGACCTCAACGTCATGCCTGGGTCCAGCAGCGATGGGCGGCCGTCCGTCGAGATGCAAAGAAAGTAGGCGCGTGCACCGTTCACGGGCACCATGCCGGCCCCCCGCGTGTTGTTTGACGGAATGCCGACCTCAACGCCGACGGTGGACGACCCCTTCTACAATCAGTACATGGAGGACGTGATCTTCCAGGGTGGGCATGGCCGTGCCTACGACCCCGAGGCGACCCAAAGTCAGGATGGCCGCGCCCAGTACGTGCCCGATGAGGAGGCCGACGACCGTGCTGACTAAGACCATGGTGATTCGTGGCATGAAGACGACGACATATATGTCGAAGGTGAAGATGAAGATGAAGCCAATGATGTTGATATTAGTGGCGCTCCATTGTTCATAGACGAGCTCACCCAAAGAGCGGAAGCACAAAAGAAGCGGAAGAGCATTCACACCTGTTCATATACACAAGATGAGGACAAGTTGATTTGTCAATGTTGGATGGAGATTAGCCAAGATCCAAGGACCGGCGCGCAACGAAAGGGCATTGTTTTTTGGACGAGAGTCCACAAAACATTCCATGAAAGGAAGATGTTTGAGCCCTACCAAATTACAAGCAACCGTGGCATCGGTTCGATTCAAAAAAGATGGTTGTTCATCCAACAAGAATGCAACAAGTATTATGCCGCATTTGAGAGCGTTGAAGCACGGCCCGTGAGTGGTCTCGGCGTTGGGGACATGGTATGCTCTTCTCTTTCTAGCCCTTTCCTTGCTACGGCCATGATACTTCGGCCGTGTATATGTTTGCATGTTCACTTGTTGTTGATCATGTGGTGTAGGCATTTTAATCTTTGGAGACATTCAAGGCCCGGCACAATGACAAGCCATTCACTCTTACGCATTGTTGGGCGCTCATCAACAATTGCCCTAAGTTCAAGGATCAATACCGTGAACTTCAAAGAAAGAGAGGCAAGAAAACGGCCAAGTTCGCCGGAGGTGGGGATGGCGAGGCGTTGAAGAGGCCGAGGGGCAAGACCAACTCCAAGGTGGACGACATACGTGACGCCTCAACCATGGCCTTGCATGAGACTTTGCATGGCATGATGTCACATAAGGATGTGAGGGACGAAAAGAAGCGGCAAAGCAAGGACGAGCAAATGAAGCAATACCTAGACCTCCAAAGACAGAAGCTTGAGATGGAGGAGGCGGCCAAGAAGAGGAAGATAGACATGGAGGAGGCGGCCCGGCAAAGGCAGCTCGGTATGGAAGAGGCCGCCCGGCAAAGGCAGCTCGACATCGAGGCCGGCAACGTCAAGGCCAGGCAGAGGCAGCTCGACATCGAGGCAACCAATGCCGCCACCAAAGCGAAGGAGGTGGCCCTTGCGATCATGAGCGTGGACTTGTCGAAGATGAGCGACAAGACGAGGGCCTGGTTCGAGGCCAAACAGAAGGAGATGCTCGACGCCGAAGGCCTGAACTAGGTCGTCCGATCGGCGTGGCCGTTCTTTTTGGAGGCTGGCATGGGTGCCGCCCGCCCGCTGGGCTGCTGGCAGTGTGCCGGCGAAAAAACATTCACTTTGGAGGCCGGCTGTGTTGCCGGCCGCTGGCTGTGTTACCGGCGAGGACAACTATTCATTTTGGAGGCTGGCTGTGTTGCCGGCCGCTGGCTGTGTTGCCGGAGATGGTCGTGTAGGCCGCTGGCTTTGTTACCGGCATGATGAACTGGAGTTGTGAACTGGGGCTTGGCATTTGAAACGTCCCTTTTTTTAAAATAGACGCGAACAGGATGGAGCAAAAGGATGCGTCCACGCGGTGGGCAAAAGAATAAGGACAGGCCCGGACACGACCTCAAATCCCTATCCAAAGGGACAAAAACAGGACAAAAAGGGCGTCCGTTTGAGGTCGCGCGCTGTGGAGTTGGTCTTAGCAAAGGTTTTCCTTTGGTGCAAAATGGGGACTTCGTTGGCATCCAATATGTTTTGTCTTGCGAATCTGAGATAAAGTAGAATGCTCGGCAGCTGTTGTCGACTTTTACGGTAGTGGCGCATCGGCACATTGACATCGGCGTCCCTATTCAGCACGTACGACCTGTCTGGTGTGTGCCATTCTTCTACCTTTGCGCTTTGCACTTTGCTCCAGCTCCGGTCCTCAAATCCTTGAGCATGTACGTATAAGAGAGGCCCGCGTGGCCGGCGTCTGGCGTGGGAAGGCGGTCATGGCGCCTGCCGAGGACGACCAGCAGCCGCTGCACATGCTCTTCTTCCCCTACCTCATCCCCGGCCACCTCATCCCGATGGCCGACATCGCCGCGCTCTTCGCGGCTCGCAGCGCCCGGTGCACCATCCTCACCACGCCCGTGCAAGCTTCCATCATCCGCTCCATCGTCAACCTCCGTTCCCCGCCAATCGACATCGTCGTCGTGCCTTTCCCTGAGGTTGGTCTTTCGCCGGGCGCCCAGAGCGGCTCCCGTGGTGACCATGGCAAGCTCCAGCAGGCGGCGCGGCTGCTCCGGGAGCCATTCCGGCAGTTCCTCGCCGACCACCACGCCGGCCTCGACGCCGTGGTCTCCGATAGCTTCTTCCCCTGGTCGCTGGACGTCGCGGCTGAGTATGGCGTCCCGCGGCTCGCGTTCCTCGGCACCAGCATGTTCGCCCGGTGCTGCGCCGAAAGCTTGCTGCGCAACCACAACCCCGACGACGACGACGACGACGGGGGTGATCCCAACGCCGTCTTCTCCGTACCCGGGCTGCCGCACCGCGTGGAGCTGAGGCGGAGCCAGATGATGAGGCGCCCGGACCAGTTGGCGTTCGTCAAGGGCATCTACGCCGCGGACCAGAAAAGCTACGGCGAGCTGGTCAACAGCTTCCACGAGCTCGAGCCGGACTACGTGGAGCACTACCGCACGACGCTCCGCCGCCGCGCGTGGCTCATCGGGCCGGTGGCACTCGCTAGCGGCAGCAAGGACGAGGCGTCCAGAGGCACCGACGCGCTCTCGCGGGACGCGGACGGCTGCATCCCCTGGCTCGACGCCAAGCCGGCTGGATCGGTAGTCTTCGTCGCCTTCGGCACGCTATCCAGCTTCTCGCCGGAGCAGCTCCCGGAGCTCGCCCGGGGCCTCGACCTCTCCGGAAAGAACTTCGTGTGGGTCATCCCCGACGCCGACGCAGCATCGTCGGCCATATGGATGCCGGAAGGCTTCCCGAGGGCTACTCGTGGTTACATCATCCGCGGCTGGGCGCCGCAGGTGCTCATCCTAAACCACCCAGCGGTCGGCTGCTTTCTGACGCACTGCGGGTGGAACTCGACGCTGGAGGCGGCGAGCGCCGGCGTGCCGATGGTGACGTGGCCGCGCCACGCCGACCAGTTCTTCAACGAGAAGCTGGTCGTGGACGTGCTCGAGGTCGGCGTCAGCGTCGGCGCCAAGGACTACGGGTCGTCCACGGAGACCCATCGGGTGATCGGCGCCGAGATGATCGGCGACGCCGTCAGGTTATTGATGGAGGAGGTCGAAGGTGACGCGATGCGAAGAAGGGCGAGCGACCTCGGCCTAAAAGCGAGGAGCGCAGTGGAGAAGGGTGGATCGTCCTACGGTGATGCTGGACAGCTGCTGGATGAGCTCATGGCCCGCCGGAGTCGGTAACCGGGTGGTGGACGGTGATTCGATGGTGACGGCTAGTTACTTTTGAGCTTGCCGCACCATAAAAATCTTACTTTCAATAGACAAATGCAACGTTGGAACGCACCAAGAATAGCAAATTGACGTACGATCCCATGCTGGAAACGAAATGCCAAGTTTTTTTTCTTTTCAAGAAGAAAAGATTATGTTTCTGCATTGGCAATTTAGCATGATACCGAAATATTTTTTAAGTCAATTGCACCACTGATCCTAAAACTTAGCACGAAAAATCAGTTTAGTGCTAAAACCTGGGCATACATTGAACCGGTGTTCACAATTTGGTTTTGACGTGCATATACGATGTAAATCACGTTTGTATACGACACGATGCTGACTTGCGCGCCAACGTGGCATGGGACCTGCTGTCAGCCACCAAAAGATATAATTTATGAGGACCAATCTTTCACCCAGAGATAGCAGGTTACCTTTCCAACTGCTTAACTTTTTTTGTAGTCTCTCCTTGACGTGTTTACATTCAGCATTTGTGACGGCTCGTTACTTTTGAGCTTGCCGCACCATGAAAAATCTTACTTTCAATAGACAATGCAACGTTGGAACGCACCAAGAATAGCAAATTGACGTACGATGCCATGCTGAAAACGAAATGCCAAGGTTTTTTTTTCTTTTCAAGAAGAAAAGATTATGTTTCTGCATTGGCAATTTAGTATGATACCAAAATACTTTTTTGAGTCAATTACACCACTGGTGCTCAAACTTAGCACGAAAAGTGAGTTTAGTGCTAAAACTTGGGCATACATTGAACTGGTGTCACAACTTGGTTTTGACGTGCACATATGATGCAAATCACGTTTCTATACTACACGGTGCTGACTTGCGCGCCAACGTGGCATGGGACCTGCTGTCAGCCACAAAAAGATACTATAATTTATGAGGACCAATCTTTCGCCCTGAGATAGCATTTCCAACTGCGTAACCTTTTTTTGTAGTCTCTTCTTGACATGTTTACATTCAGCATTTGTGAGTCTTCGATAATGTATCGTATCCTCAAATAACTGATCGAAAACTGACTTAACCCCTAGCCAAACAATCCGCGTACAGGTAGGCCTCGTCTTGAGCCTCGCCAAAAAAATTCACTTTCATAGAATTTTATCTTAAGACCCAAGAGATGCACAAATGCTGACAAAGTTAATTTCAGATTCCCCGCTTTCTCTAGATCATGATCCATAAAGTAAATCGTATCCTTGGCATGTTGAAGGACAGAAAGTCCACCATCAACTAGATGATTAACGACCTCGTTAATTTGGCCATCAACCTTTACACGCTCAATGATGACAACTAACATATCAGTCACTATAATAAATATCATGGGCGATAATGAGTCACCTTGTCTCAATCCTCTCTTCATTTGGAAGTAGCGGCCAACGTCATCATTGACCTTAATGGCTACACTCCCACCGGAAACGAAGCTATGAACCAGGGAATGCCCCTCGGTAGAGAAGCGTTTCATTCTGAGAGTTTGTTGAATAAAAGACCACTTGACTTTATCATAAGCTTTCTCAAAATCAACGACTCATATAGCCACCACAGTAGCGCATCGATCACATGATGAGCTCAGCGCCCTCATCGCCACAAGAACTCCATGAGTATAGGCTCAATCCTCCACCCAGCTCGAGCTTGGGCACATGGCCAATAACAGAAATGCAACCCTTAATGACAAGACTAACACGAATTGAGTGTTATTGGCCTCGGCACATGAGTTTTTACTTCTATAATGATAGAGGTCACGTTCACAAGGCATGCATGGAGCCTGACTTATTGGCAGGGTCATTAGAGTGTTAGACCCTACATGTAACAAGGCAAGGAGCCCCGGCTGAATCATCAGATAGCTAAATTGAAGAAGAGCCGAAACAAGATGGAGACGAGAGATGCATTGTGTGTTTGTAACTCTAGATGTATGTGCATGTGTCCATTTCAGAGTGTGTGCATGTGTCGATGTGTTGTATGTGTGATGCCCGTCAGAGTGCGTGTAGGTGCACACACTATATGATCTATGCATGTGCATCAACAACCAAACGATTTCAAACTTGCCACCATTCAACCTACCATGTGTCAAGCAATGATAGACAACAAGACATGATATATAGATCGATAAATAAGCGGTCTATAGTATGTTCATTTGTTAGATCTCTCCTTTTCACAACATATTAACAATCGATCGTCAGATGTCATGAGTCACACTGCCCCCAAAACAAATTTGGTGGCTACGGTTTCAACAGGAAAGACTTTATGATGCTTGCAAACTTGATCCACCAAATACTGACTCAAAAATTAATGAAACTTAGATAAACAAGAACTACCATTAGGCATACATTACAGGAAAAGCAAGAGTTCAATGTTTAGAGTAGGAACGACTTTGCCCTTCTAAGGCATAAGGAAAGGTTGTGTTTCATAGCAGTAGTCTAACAATCACACTACATTTGGGTGCTTCGGTGTCATAAGAAGATCAACCAAATTCTTAAATTGCTTCTGTGATTTTGGTGTTGACTGCACAAGCATCTTCACTGCAACCACTTCCCCGTTTTGTAGCAGTCCCTATTTAAAGTCTCTGATTTATATGGATATTGGTTTATATCAAAATAGTATGGTTACATATTTGAGGGGGAAAACATATACACATTAACATTATACCTTATATACCACACCAAAACATCAATTAGCAATTATTCATTCCCTTGAGAAATTTTCTCTGATATCTTTCAAATGTTGTAACGACACTTGGTGTCGCTCGGATCCTGTCTGCAACAAAGAAATACTCCTTCAATTAATAAGGGATTTATGTTAGTACTATGTGTTATTAACTTTGAGGTTATATCATAAAAAATATTTACTTCAATATTAGACAAAACTGTCGATAATACATGTAATATATTTGTTGTTTTAATACACGAGCACGTAGCACCGCCCTCCTAGTCATGTCAAAGGTGCGGGGTGCCCTCTGCGGGCTAGCTAGAGAGATGCAAGAGAACCTTGCTACAATCATGAAACACCATCAACCGCGTGAATGAGGCACGACCTTAGAAAATGTCCATGCAAGACAACAGGAGAGGACTAATCAACTAGCATGCCTTAATGATATAAAATTTATTAGTGTGGGATGTTGGGGCTGGGTTGGCTTTGCATTCTATAATGTGATCCGTTTGAGGAATTAGAGCTAGGTAGTGTGAATTGAAAGGGTAAGACACTTTAAATTTGTCATGTGGTTAGGGGCGCAGAAATCGAGGAGAGATTAGGCTAGTCTTAGTGAGGAGTAACTTAGAACAGTGTCATGCATATGATACTAGTCTATGTTACTATCTTTATAATGGAAAGTATCATAGAGGTAGTATCTTAAATGATTCCATTTTCATTTTGAAATTGCGGAGCACATATAAATTCTCAACATCCATCGTACATACCTGCACAGTTAGCTGTGACATTATTGTGATATTGGCTTCGACTTCCTCCAGTTCATGAACAATTTCCTTCACGGTAGGCCTTTTATTTTGGTCCATGGCGACACACTTTAATGCAATCTCAACACACGTCCTCACTCGTAGGATGTCCTCTTTGAGTGATGCATAGCTCATCATTGTCTGCAACCTTTTCGTCCAGTTTTGAGTTACCTGCGTGCAAATTTCATGCATAAATCTCCCTACATAGATACTAGATCGTTGGCAATGCCAAAAGAATTAAACAAACACGTGTATACAATGTGAAAGAGACCTAGGTATGTTCATTCGAAACAGAGATGATTTTTCTTACAAGCTCAAAAAACTGTTCGGGGGACATCTTAGAACATCTGTAATAGCCGTTATTTCCAGCGAGTATTTTTATCATTATGACGCCCAAACTGAACACGTCAAACTTGTTTGATATATCGCCACCATCAACGAACTCCGGTGGCATGAACCCACTGCTTTGATATGGTCAATTAATAACATACAAGGAAAATTTTGGTCAAAAGCTGTCAAAATAACTGGCTTACAACATGAACCATCAACTTACAGTGTTCTGTCGTGATTATCTGTTGAAGCAACAGGTCTTGAAAAAACAAGATTTGCAATTTTGGGCGTCATACTTCTATCCAGCAAAATATTACCAGGCTTTAAGTTCAGATGGAAAATAGGATTTCCCTGCAAGCTGTGCAGGTAATTCAGTCCCTCACCAGTCCCTTTGATAATCTTGTAACATGTGGGCCACTCAAGTCCACAAGATTCATCTACGATTAGTAGAGAAAGATGCATATAAAATAGGCTATTGAATCATTCATCTTGATAGGAAAACTAATATATTTAGCCCATTGTTGACCATATATATATATATATATATATATATATATATATATATATATATATATATATATATATATATATATATATATATATATATATATATTTGAAGATAAGGGATACTTCTATTGATTATCAGAGCGGTGCCAAGATGAAACAACTAAAGAAAAGTTGAAATCCTACCTCTACATATAAGATGCTTACATCTGCACTACTATAGGTTACCTTTTATGTGTTTATCGAGGCTTCCGCCTTGCATATATTCGAAGCAGAGCACTCGCTCCACCGTTTGTCCGAAAACAAGCTCCCCCTTGAGCTCCATGTATTTGTGCCGAGACTCGTAGCAGTAGCCAATTAGCCGCACCACATTTTGATGGCGTACCTTACTAAGGTTGCAGAACTCGATGGCGAATTGCTTATCATCGAGTCCATGCAAGGGGTGAAACTTCTTCACGGCAATCTCTTCCCCTTTATAAATTGCCTGATAAAATCACCACTTGTCATGGCACATATCGTGATTATAGATGTGAGAAGTACAGATGGAAAATATGACAATTAGTCGACCACTTGTCATTGTATAGACCGTGATTACAAATTTGAGAACTAATCATAGTAAATACAACGAGTAGTCGATCATACCCTGTAAACATCTCCGAACCCACCGCTGCCAACCTTCTGATCCTCTGCAAAATTGTTTGTAATAGTTTGAATCAATTGGAAATTAATATCCATATTGTGGTTGTTTTCCACCAGCAGGCTTATAGGACGAGATCTTCTTCTGTCGCTCTGAGAGGAAAAAAATAGTTATTTCAATGCAGCATTGTTAAACTGCCTGCAGCACCTAGAAACATGAATGATTGAAACTTCATCCATATAGAATGTGTTTGATTACAATAAGGTAACCAACACTGTAAATGTAGTGCGTAAAATCTAGATTCTGCTTGGTACATGGATGTAACAGTCGGACCCCAATAACGCGCCGACGACAGCTGAGGGAGGTCAGCTGAGTGGACTATTGTTTGCTATGGGAGGTCATTCGAGCAAACGCCGCCATTTGGGAGTGTTCCCTCAAAAAACCAGTCCCAGGGAGCACTTGAGAATTTTCATGCTAAAACATATATATTTGTCATGCTACAAAGAAAGATTTGCCATGTTTGTAAAGAAAACATTGCCATGTTTTTTTTCGAAAAAAAACCCTGACATTTTTTTTTGAAAAGGAGGAATCACCCCCGGCCTCTGCATCTGGGAGATGCATGCGGCCATATTATTTATTATTCACAAAAACTTTACAAAGAAATACAACAGTAAGTCCGAGGCCACCATCTAGACGATACTTGTCGCTACTCCTATTCTCTTGATGAAGGTGTGCCGAATGTCCGGGGCCAAATACCAAACAGACATCGCACAAAAGCCTAATATTTAACGCCGGATGCCCCATACCAAGCCACATAGGCGAGACTGGATAACACTCCGGTCTGGCGCACTCTCAGTGAGTACCACACGCACACGCTGCAAAGGGCCGTCACCTCCGTCTTCCCTCGATCCATCCTCAAAGCATGTACTGACGTATCGACCTTGTCAGGCCTCTCTGCCATCGACGCCACCACGACGCCAGACAACGCCAACCTCCTGCGCGTGTCCATCGCCACACATCTGACGCCAAGCCTCCCCGAGAACCGCCTCCATGAATATGTAGAAATAAACACTGCTCCACCGAAGAAGCCATCCGCTGGTCCCTCGAGCCCGAGTGCAACTCCAAGAATGCCGCCCCCAAGGGGGTAACGACACATGAATGCCGCCGTCATCCGATCAGCTGATCTAGGGTTTCCCTCGGAGGTATTGGGTGGGGTTGGGAGCTTCACCTCGATGATGCCTTCATGAAGGAAACGATGATAAGGGCATCGTCATCATTGGCTCCGGCCAACGACCGAAGAACAAGTTTTCACCCGGATCCGTCCCAAGAAATCCACCCGACAACCTATGCACTGTCTCATGCCGCGTGACGCGTTGTAGGTGGGTCGCGCGAGCCTGCTGCCTCATGCTTCTTCCCGGCGGCGACCACGATGCAGTCCTTGTTCCATGCTCCAAGAGCCAGAGCATCTCGTGAAGGACCGCCTCCTCGACGCATTTCGCGTGCTGAGCCCCCGGAGCTAGAGGTGTCTAGCATTTTTTTTTTCATCTCCAAATTAGTACTTATTTGTCCAAGAAGCTTTATCTGCTATTGTATTCCTAATTTCTTACAGCTCATTTCAACATGCAAACTTCACATTGGATTCCAAAAACTCACCTTGATCTCGAAGATGCTAATTGTGTAATGACCACCGTGTGTGCCCCTGTATAATTAAGCCTTGTTTCGGCCAGCTGGTTATTTTAAATGGGGTTCAGTCCTGTCATATGCAATTATGCATCTCAACTACCAGTGCTGGGTCCACCTTACTCAGTGGCGGATGAAGGAGCAAAACACCCCAGGAAACAGTAACATGGACCATGCAAGTGTGGTGCCCAGTATAGCATACCATTTATTGGAACAGATGACAGATGGGTTCTCTGAGGATCAGGAACTTGGCAGAGGCACATACGGAAAAGTCTATCTGGTACGCTTAATATGGTTTCCAAAAACAATTTCATGCAGTTAGTGCAGGCGGTAGCACCAGGCATGTGAATTAAGACACAGTTCACATTATATGGTGAACAAATCATTGTCCGCTTCATTTGTATCTACTATTGAGGAAAATATAATCCGTTACTTGCTTGAAGTGCAATTGCATCCATCGCAAAGAAAATTATTCATGCGAATTTATTTAGGTGCATACCGAGGACAGATGAGACTGTATTTTGGTCTCTATTGATCTTCGCAACTATTCACTTGGGTGTCAGATCTTGCACTGTTTTGTGATCATCTGTCGTGCAACAAACATTGTATATCAGTAGAGGATTTGCGTCACCACATATTCAAACATGAGTACCATTTTGTGATTTACACCTGTCATATATATCGCTACATTAGTAGAAAATTAAACCAAGCATGTGAGACATTGAATAGGGATTGCGTGCGAATGGGGAGAAGATTGCTGTGAAGATGCTTCATCCCATTCTAGGACTTGATGATGAGCTATTTGAGAAGGAGTATCACAACCTTGAAATTCTCCAACACCAGAATGTTGTGCGTTTAGTTGGCTATTGCAATCGGTGGGAGTATGTGCCATACAATGGGAAAATGGTTCTTGGTGAAGTGACACATAGGGCGCTTTGCTTCGAGTATATGCAAAATGGAAGCCTTAATGATTATCTCTCTGGTATGATGCATAATGTCCTACTTGTATTTACCTCAAAAAAATTCTCTACTTGTATTTAGTGTTTGGAATGTGCAACCATACAGTTGCACATTTCTAAAGCTGAAGTTACATATATTATCTCAGATATGCCAATACCCCCCTTATATCGAAGATTCTAAGGCTCGCTTTGTAGTTTCTAGATAGTACAAAGTTTTTTTTTTTGGAACGTAGACGCTAGAAGCGTCCGGCTTTAAATTAATAAAGCCACTAGGCAGCATCCACACAATGTTTAAAACGTACAACCCATGAGTCAGTACTCAGTAGTACAACGGGCCACAGATCCCGGAATAGTCTAAGATAAAGCATAGCTCAGTTTTTGCCCACAAAAGGGGAGAGTTGAGACACTTATTTTGGAATGGATAGAGTATTTAATAAAATTACTATCAACTATGATTTGACACGCCCATAGTTTTTCTACTTCCTAGTTGCTTGGAATTTTGTAAGTCTCAGTCACCTAAAAGTGCACATTAATTAGCCTGAAACTGCAGTATTTGAAAGATTGCAAATTTAGTCAAGCATCAGGGAAACTTTAAGTTTGTAGGTTACATATATGTGGTGACTTAGAGATGAGGATGGTTGGATGTTGATTGGAAGGCTTAAAACTTAACTGGGATTTAAGAAAAATTCAGGCACTTACGAATATATAACCCCTTTTATTGTGAACATGTGCAGGCTTATTGTGGGATCAGTGACGTCGACTGGTTTCAAAAGAACTTGGAGCAGCTTATGTACATCATTTCCGATGCTGATTATTCTTCTAGCTACAGATCGGGCGGGTGTGAGATTGAAGCAAAAATTAGCAGAGGTCACAGCCCTAAATTTACTGCAAGAATCAGTTATCGCTGATCAGCCATCTCCCACATTGTCCTAGGCTTACTAAGTTCACTTGTTGTGATCACCCGATTGCATCGCTAATCGTGGCCTGTAACAATTGCTATAACTGCATGTGAAACTTGTGGTAAGCGTCGTGCCATGATCATGGCTGCGCCTTCATGTTATATAGGCAGGGGCCTATCCCTGATATGCATACCGAGGGTTGTTGGAGTTACATTTTGGGATACAAGGAAATAGAGGATAGACTTGCATTACAGTCCCTCGGGATAACAACTCCTAACAACCTAAAGATGCGGCAACGGCCTATACAAGACAATATCTGGAACCTCCTCTTTAACGTGACAGATGATGGTTTAACACTGCATTTTCCAAGAAATGTATGACCTGCACTGTATGTACCAGTAGATCATAGGCCAATTATTTCAAATTTTATCATGCTCACACTGGGTCTCACTCTCAACTCCCTGTCACGACCCTAGATCAGGACGTAACAAATTGATACCAAACAATAGAAATCATTGGATACAAGTGTTCCCGGTGTATGAATAGATTCACCAAACCAAGGTTCACAAGGGGATACAATCCAGAGAGAGAATCAAGGATGGGAAGAGCACAGAATCAAGCGTAGAAGAGCAAGAGGTGAATCTCTCGTATGGATCGCAAAAAAAAAAGACAAGGAAGAAGAAGGCTTCAGCCAATTGACTTCGGTTTGATCTCTCTGTTATGCTTCTGTGATGCTTTGTAGGCTATGATCAGTGCCACCAGGCCATGTCGACTCGGCCCACTGCCCACGTACAACAGCGCATAACACCAGTGCCAATGTGATCCAGGGTTGTGTAGGGTGTTACACTCCCTCCCATTGCATCATGGGTTCGTTAAATTCTGGACTCCCCTAAACAAAAGTTAAATTCTGGACAAACTGCGCATAAAACAATCAAATCACACATGAAACAGATTCAGAGTTTCCTTTCAATCAGGGAGGCCAGACTAGCTGTGAAGTAAGGCGCTGCCCAATGCCGACCAGTATGTCTGTGCCCGGTCCTAGCCAAAATGTACTGGACTGGAGCGAGGCACTGTCAGAAGATACGGCGTCAGCAGGGCGCTGCTGTCGCAATGCAGGCAGAGTCGCAGTCCGTCGTGCTTCTCTCCGACTGCAACTCATCTGAATATGCCGGTTGCAAATTGGTTTCAGAGTTTCCGACTCGCCTCCTTCAACCTTTATTCCTGATGATTCAAAAGGTGTTATTCTAGGTGTCAATTTCAAACTTCGGGAGGCAGATCAGTTGCTACAGTTGATGCGGCAAAATTTGGCTTATGAGTCAGATCAGTTTTTGATTGATGCAACTCAGAAAGCTGCCTTGTGCTGTGTGTATCAACGATGCTACCTTGTAGAATGTAGATAACCATATTCCATCTCCTAGCTAGTGCAAAAGTAATTAACTAGCGGCATAGCTTTTGGAACATGGGACAACCAATAGTTGGTTGCATCAGGAGGAACGGTTAGTAGGATGGTTTAATTATACTCCAGGCTTTAGAATAGGGAAAGACAGGATGAAGACCATCAGTTTGAGGTGGCAGCGATAGTAATTTTGTAGTACAAAAATGCCGTGTAAGAGGGTGAAAGGTGAAATAACATTCATAGACAATAATGTGTGCCCAAATCAGAATTAGTATTAGTGTTGATGTTCCACATTCTATTTCTTTTAGAAGCATTTTGTTGTTCTTTTGTGTTATGTAGCAAGATGATGGTAGAAACAGTTATATTGTGTTTTTTGTTCTCTGAATTCTTTGCTCATGCTACACCTTGAGGTACCTTTTCTGAGAAACAAACACTTATATAGCATGATGATTGCGCTCTTTTAGCAAGTCAAGATACTGTAATCTTCAATGTTGTGGATCTGTTCTATTCAGTGTGTTACCTCTGCAACACATATGCAAGCTTTCCTTATTGAATGACCCTTGCGATGATTTCTTGTTTGGATTAATATGTCTTCTGTACTTTCCACAGATAGAAATTAGTGTTTTTAGTAGCTGCTAATTCAAGACAGCAAAATTGAAGACGAAGCAATTAAATAGACCTCAAAGAGAAACACCCTTTTGCATACAACAACTCAGTAATTGTCTGAATTTAATCATCAACACGTCCATTTACCACCTCAGACATTCTCGCTTTCTCAGTTCCGCGTAGGAGACTATTGATCCGCTGTAACATAAACGATGGGTAGCTTCACCACATCAACCACCTTATCCGTCATGGCTGCCTTGAACAATTCTTGATAATCAATCTCCTCATGATTTGATGCCAACTCTTGGTCGATGCGGGTGCTCTGCACGAGGAGCATGTCGTGGCATCGCATGTTGAGCGGTGCCGCCGCTTGCGCTCGCATCGTTATGGCAATGTAACTTTTCGAACACGGCGGCATGGTTCCTCTGCTTGGCCTTGCGTGGTACTTGGTTTGATTTATCTTCACGTTGAACGCAATGAAGTCGTCCGTCTTGTTTGTCAGCTGCAGGCAGCATGATACGTCCTTCCTTGCCTCAAAGAGGAACCGCATCTCCAACGTCGGATCCACTGACACAACGTTGGTGTCACGGCTTCTCTGCAAGGAAAAGAAGAATAAGCAAATTAGTGCGGCCGATAGTAATCACATTATTACGTGGATACAAGTTCAGACAGAAAACTGACACCCAAAAATGCTGAAACAGAGGACTGGAAAACATTGGCAAAAGCTACAGGGACAGTACAAGAGGAGTGGCACCCAACCCATGCGGCCATGCCTTTTCAGTGATGAATCCCTCATGCCTACCTGGAGAGTTAGGTCTTCTGAAAGATCAGAAGTTGGTAACATTTTCTGTATCTCTGCTTCTAGTTCCTCAAGTTCTTGGACAATATCCTTTATACAAGGCCTTTTATCTCGATCCTTGTCCACACACCTTAATGCAATCTCAACACACTTAGTGACTCGTTGGATGTCTACTTCGTGTGATGAGTATGAGCCCGGCATCGCCTGCAACCTTTTGGTCCGGTTTTCACTTGCCTGCACGCAACGCAAGCATGGCGCAGTAAGTAAAGTTGTACTCCCAAATAAACTTATGGTCCAGTTTTCGAATATATGCAGAGTACAATGTATGTTCATGGTTAGATAGAGGATTTTTTTATTTTGAGAAAGTTGCATAGGATTTTCTTACAAGCTTAATAAACTCCTTGGGAGGCATGTCAGAACAACGGGAATAGACAGTATTTCCAGCCACCATCTTTATAATTATGACGCCAAAACTGAACACGTCAAACTTCTTTGATATAACGCCATGTGCCACGTATTCCGGTGGCATATACCCACTGCATGATATCATAACCATCACATATTCATAGGTAGTGCAAAACTTTGCTAAAAGGATTTTATTAAAATAAACGGCTTCAAACATGAGACATCAACTTACTGTGTTCCTTTGACAATCTCTGTTTGATGTGTTTCTGATGAAGCAAAAACCTGTGACAAACCAAGATCTGCAATTTTGGGTGTCATGCTCTTATCTAGCAGTATATTAGCAGGCTTTAAGTCCAGATGGAAAATAGGGTTATCTGGAGCACTGTGAAGGTGATTTAAGCCCTCGCAAGTCCCTCTGATGATGTTGTAACACGTGGGCCAGTCAAGTTCACAGGATTCATCTACAATTTAAAGGAAAAATAAAGATAGAAAATAGGCATATTCACGAGACGCACATAAATAATATACCTCTGATTATGTTTTCTTGCAAACAAATAAATATAGCCAATTTGTCATCATACATAAATACCTGCAATATGTTTTTCGAGGCTTCCACCCTGCATATATTCGAAGCAGAGAACACGCTCCATCGATTTCGCCCAAATAGTCTCCCCATTGCGCTTGATGTATTTATGCCGAGATTCATAGCAGTAGCCAATTAATCGTACAACATTTTTGTGAGAAACCTTGGTGAGGTTAAGCAATTCACTGTGAAATTGCTTATCATCAAGTCCTTGCAAGGGATGAAGTTTCTTCACAGCAATCTCTTCCCCTTTATACACTGCCTGTTGAAATCACTTGTGAGCACGATCGAGCTTGTGGCCAGTGGTGGCATGATAAATCTGAAAAATAGTCATACCTTGTAAACATCTCCATACCCACCACTTCCAACTTTCTGATCCTCTGAAAAATCGTTTGTAATAGTTTCGATCAAATGGAGTTGCAAATCCATGCTGCTTCTATCTCCCACCCAGGCTTATCCTTGTTGATCGATGATCTTCTTCTTCCTGAGAATGAAATTATCTTCGAAACCAAAGACGAGAGAATATGCTTAATCATTCAGCAGTTGTTTTTATTAAAGCTTAGCTTCTTCATTGAAAAGAGCAAAGACTGAAACTATTCAAACCAAAAGTATATTGGAGCACAAACCAGCTGCTAGCTATTTTTCGTTGGTAATGATGAATGATTTACTTGGTTGAAAGAGTAAGTAGAATCAGTAGATATAGATAAGAAAGATTGCACATGTACCACTAACCTGCAGGCGAAGTTAAGACGGAAGATGATGATGAACTTGTTCGCTCCTTGGCGATGAGCATATATCCCATGCATCCAGCAGCACCAGCCTTTAAATCCAGCGACGAGGCGTAGTGGAGGTAATTAACGCGTTTTTGATTTGCACAGCACATAACTAATTAATGAACAAACAACGTTGTCTTGACTCTCTTGTAGTATAACAAAAGGCGCCACTGGTTGATGCATGTGATACCGACATCTCTAGCTAATCAGACCATGTCCAATGCCAACATCTCTCTCTCTCTCTCTCTCTCCAGAAAATGAATTGTAGACCAATTCAAATTTTGCTTGAAATAAATATGAGCATATCACGTCCAGACTGATCCTCGGGGTAAGGTACAAATGTTTCCTACTACACGATGTACACCAACTGTCAAACACATTATATATACCCTACACGAACTTAGAAAATCAGAGATCAGAACAAGTTTATTGATGACAACACCCATTTGGTTGCTGCTCTTCCCCCTAAAACCAGTCTAACCTCAGGCCTATCTTAAAGTCCACTGAATCTAACTACCAATCCTGAAAATAACATCAGTATAGCAGTTGTCGAACCAAGGCAAGTTGGCCTTATATATGGATATGGTTGCAAAATAAAATGATTTACTCCTTACTAGTTGCCTAGTTGCTTCCCCATTGACTTCACTTCTATGTTAGTAAACTTCCTATTTGTTAATCATGTGCACTCTATCCTTAGCCGAAGACCGAGCAAGGCGACGACCGGGCTGTTAGTTCCAGTAACCACAAGCGTCGATGAGCACCAAAAGTAGCGACCCATGATGGATGTAGTGGTGCTTCTTTCAAATACGAATTAAATGGTATACATTTTTGTGTCACATAGCTCATATTTCATCGGTCAAATTGACGATCTAGAAGTACACGTAATTGACAAAAAAGTAGATATGTAAATTGTAAACCCATGTTCTCATTAACTTGGGGGCATTAATGGATGTTAGTTCATGTCATGTGTGTTGCCAGCTAGTAATACAATAGGTTATACCTAAAGACCAATTGGGTGCTTACAAGGTGTGGGTTTGGTACATATAGTTTGAATTGTTACTTGCTAAATATTACTTTTGGAATTGTGTGACTCAGTAGTCCCTAAACAAAAGACCAAAATGCGCATGATATATCTCATAAAAATATTTTCTACGTAATTTCACTCGTAATGTGCAAGTTTTGGTTTGAGTGAGATTTGGGATCCTTTAGCTTTTTAAATATAAATAGGCCAAGCAATTTATGAACATATTTCTTACAATCAAGGGCCCTCTGTCTATAAAAAAATTATAGATCAATTCAAATTCTGCTTAAAATAAAGATGGGCATATAATAACGTCCAGACTGATGCTCGGATAAGATACAAACATTTCCTACTACATTATGTTGGTTCAGGAATCAAACACATTATATATCATACATGAACTTACAAAACAAGAAATCATAACAATTTTATTGAGGACAACCATTTGATAGTTGTCCGACCCTAAGCAGTAATTGCACCACAAGAGCTGTTACAAACTAGAACCAGTCTAATGTTCTAACCTTAGGGCTATCTTAAAGTCCACTGAATCTAACCAACAATCCAGCCAACAACAGTAGTACACCAGTTGTCAAACAAAGGCAAGTTGGTCTTACATATGGACATGGTTGCAAAATAAAATGATTTACTCCTTACCAGTTGCCTAGTTGCTTACCGTGTAAGTAAACTTTCTATTTGTTGATCACATGCACTCCATCCTTTGCCGAAGACCGAGCAAATCGCCAATGGAGCTGCGCTAATTACATCAACCACAGTATTGACGGGTTCTTCATTAGCGATTATTGCACCACAGGAGCTGTTAGGAACTATAGTGCAAGTCTGACACTATGCCTATCTTCATGTCCAATGAATCTGATCACCAACTATGAAAATAACAGTAGTACACCAACTGTCACACAAAGGCAAGTTGGCCTTACCGCCATTGACTTGGCTCCTATGTAAGCAAGCTTTCTATTTGTTAGTACTGTGCATTCCTTCCATCCCTAGCTGAAGACTAATCAAGGCGCCGATCCAGCTGCTAATTCTAGCAACCACAGGTGTCGATGAGCACAAAAGGTAGCGATAGCGACGGATGTAGTGGTGCTTCTTTCGGATACAAATTAAATGGTATTACTTAATTTTGACATATATAACTCATATTTCATAGGTCAAATTGATGGTCTGGACTAACAAGTAGTTGAGAGAAAAGCAGATATGTAAGTTAAGCCATGTTGTCATTAATATTGGGCAATAGGATATACTTAAGCGACCGATCTGGCACCCAGCAGCCGCGCGGACATGTTAGGTGGTCGTCAACGTGAATGCGGCCCCCGTTCCATGATGGGTCAGGGGTGCACCGGCAGCTCCCCGTCCACATCAAGGATGGTGGCATCCACCTCTTTTCATGCGGAGAACACTTGGGTGATGGCCTCGGCGTTATGGTGGATATTGCAGGTCGGTTCACACTGGTGTGAAATGAAAGAGGCTAGTTCTGCACTGCAGCATGGCCGGCCACCTGATGATCATGGTGATGTTCTTTGGTGGGCATACATCCCACCCGTTTTCTAGTACTCCCTCCATTTCTAAATAGAAGCCTTTTTAGATATTTCAATTGGGACTACATATGGATGTATGTAGACATAATTTATAGTGTAGATTCACTCATTTTGCTTTATTTGTAATTTGTATTGGAATAACTAGAAAGGCTTATATTTAGGAACGGAGGGAGTACTACTCTAGCCTATTGTGAAGAATTGGCAAGCATGACAGTCGGAAGATCTATTACCAAGATGACGTTTGGAACATAGTTCATGTCCGAGTGAAAACCCTTGTTCTGGTCTTTACTGGTTAGACTCAACAGCGGTGAACTTGCGTCGTTATCTTGTTGAATTTGTTGTCCCTAAGATGACGGCGGCATTAGGGCATTTATATCGTCTTGAAGGCGTTGCTGCCGAACAAGTCAACATAGCCCTACGTGTTAAATTCATATTTTGTAATGGCTCTACCACAGTTGCCTTTCCTATGTTCTTCACTTGTTGATGACTTTGGCATTTTTGCATTGCTTCAAAAATAATAAAAACAGACCCTATGCATCAATTGATGCGGAGGCCAGTGGTTCCAACCTCCTTTACTAAAAAAATAAGGTTATACCTAAGCGCCAATTGTGTGCTTACAAGGTGTGGATTGTTACAAATATAGTTTGCATGTTACTTGCTAAATATAACTTGTTGGAATTGCATTACTCATAGATGCTAACACAAAAGACCCAAAAAGAGCAGTATAACTCTCATGAGTATTTGCTAACTTCATCCATAATGCACAACATTTTGGTTTGACCGAGATTTTTGAATCCTTTAGATTTTTGAATATAAATAGGCCAAACAAGTTATGAATGTATTGCTTACTATCAAGGGCAGTGGCGTAGCTAGGGGGTGGCCAGGGTGGTCCATGGACCACCCTGGAATTTCCCCATAGCTTGCATATAGTGTAGTAAAAAATTTTTTTTTAAAAAATAAATGAACTTATATAAATATTTCTATTGATGGACCACCCTGGCTTATTGGGCTGGCTACGCCACTGATCAAGGGCCCTCTGTTTTTATGTATGCAATACATATGGTTATTGTGGTAGTCAAAGAAACTACAACTAGGTTTCTGTGAAGTTATACTTTAACTTCCATGGCTCATAATAACAAAGTCAGCGAACACTAGAGAGCTAGAAGGGGGGGGGGGTGATTTAATATTTCTTTGTCCACTTGACGTGGAAGTTTTGTTTTGACCGAGCCATGTGTAGCTATCAAACAAATGAACGCAATTAATCACCTTGAACAAGTCGTACCAACAAACTAGTTGGCTGTCATATAACTGCCTCCAAATGCGCGCAGCAAAGCCAAACTCACATAGTAACAGAAGTAGAAGAACAACAATAGAGTGAAGAATCGAGCGAGATGGCGAACTGCTTCGGTGAAGTGGTCGACGACGAGAGGCTGAACAAAATGGAGAGGTACATGGGTAGGCCAAAGTCACGCCAAGACAGAGCAAGAGAGGCCTGGAATCAGATCAGCAAGGACGACAAGGACGCCAACGCTACCAGGTACGTCGAAGGTCTCAAGTCCATGTATGGCAATGGACAGTCCACACTCTGCCTTGTGTATAATGCGACGGGTGACACCCTCCGCAAAGTCGACAACCACGACTGGTATGGTTATATCGGCAGCGCTCCCTACCCCGACGAGATCGGCAATGGCCAGTGGGCTGCCTTCCATCACGTCCACCGGGCTGGCGAGCCGTCAGGTTCCGTAGGCACTGTTGTGTACCGTGGGAAGAATGGCGAAGGGGAGCAGAAGGACTATTTTGTTGCATGGAGTACTCCATGGGGCATGTGGTACCGCAACAAGGTAATGCTAAGAGTAGTTAATCATTCCAACTGAATTACCCAGTTCGATTTGTTGTAGTATAACACATATAGTATATTTTAATTGTCAAAGTTTTCCCTAAGTTTCTCCTAAGAACATATACAAGCTCAAGAACATATTGTCAACATATGAAACCAATGGGTTTTTTTGTCATAAAGCTCATGTATAAATGGATAATTATTCCTCAAAGTTCAAACATGTATGAGCAATTGAAATATGTCCCAATATTTCTGGTACAACCCGGACCAAATGGAGTCATATTAAGCTAACAACCCTATGATAATAGTACTTCAATGGTTACTCATGGGATAATAACATTTTATTAATCAATTCATATGCAGGCTTATTGCGAGATCGGTGCCGTCAATTGCTACCAAAATCTTTGGGCTGGTATGTACAATAGAGTGGCCAATTCTGATTATTCTTCAAGTGCTAGATCCAACGGGTGCGAGATTGATGCAAGAATTGAAACAGGCGATAGCCCAAAATTTACTGCAAAAATCACCGTCCGCTGATCGGTCATATCCAGCAATTGTGTGCCATGCGCCGCCTCTATGGATGGCACTTCGATTTAGTTGGAGGATGGCGTTTGTTTGTATCATTAATTCCTGTAGTTCCGAATAAACCCTGAACCTATTTTCACATTTTCATCTATTCAGTGTCACAATTTCAGTTGGATTTATATGGACTAGCTAATTGTCCGTATGTTGTAGTGGGGCACAAATATATTATACGCAATTATCATGATTTACTGTCATTTTCTTGTTATGTGATTATGTATCAAAAATAGACTTCAACTCCCAACTGAATCAGCACTTATTGGCTTAATAAACATGATTTATTTATAGTACACCAATAAGACTTGGGGCTGTTGAGGCGGATTTCAAGAAAGACCAGTGGAACGGGTTGTTGCAATACCTTATATATGTAGGATTTAAGAGGGGGAAATCAAAACGAGCAGTGGGAGGGGATGATGTAAGTTGGGGGCCGAGCAATAACGAATCTACTGCGCGTACAATTCTTATATATGTAGGATTTAATACGATGACTAATCAAGTGGCCAGCTGCAGTTCACTTCTATGCATGGACGGCTCGATATGACATACAAAAATCGGATGCATGGCATCGTACGCACAGCAGCACTCGACCAATAATGCTGGACCTATAAAAAATCTACAAAGTTTATACCTAACTTTTCACATTACAATTCTCTCTCTACCTCGAATTCAACCGGTGTAGCCTCTTCATCCATCTATTACCAATCATAATCCTCCACATCAGCTTATTTCTAAAAAATAAGTATTCTTTTTGTAAACGTAGCATTACTCAGTGGCGGATGAAGGAGCAAAACACCCCAGAGCGAAACAGTAACATGGACCATGCAAGTTTGGTGCCCAGTATAGCATACCATTTATTGGAACAGATGACAGATGGGTTCTCTGAGGATCGGGAACTTGGCAGAGGCACATACGGAAAAGTCTATCTGGTACGCTTAATATGGTTTCCAAAAACAATTTCATGCAGTTAGTGCAGGCGGTAGCACCAGACATGTGAATTAAGACACAGTTCACATTATATGGTGAACAAATCATTGTCCGCTTCATTTGTATCTACTATTGAGGAAAATATAATCCGTTACTTGCTTGAAGTGCAATTGCATCCATCGCAAAGAAAATTATTCATGCGAATTTATTTAGGTGCATACCGAGGACAGATGAGACTGTATTTTGGTCTCTATTGATCTTCGCAGCTATTCACTTGGGTGTCAGATCTTGCACTGTTTTGTGATCATCTGTCATGCAACAAACATTGTATATCAGTAGAGGATTTGCGTCACCACATATTCAAACATGAGTACCATTTTGTGATTTACACCTGTCATATATATCGCTACGTTAGTAGAAAATTAAACCAAGCATGTGAGACATTGAATAGGGATTGCGTGCGAATGGGGAGAAGATTGCTGTGAAGATGCTTCATCCCATTCTAGGACTTGATGATGAGCTATTTGAGAAGGAGTATCACAACCTTGAAATTCTCCAACACCAGAATGTTGTGCGTTTAGTTGGCTATTGCAATCGGCGGGAGTATGTGCCATACAATGGGAAAATGGTTCTTGGTGAAGTGACACATAGGGCGCTTTGCTTCGAGTATATGCAAAATGGAAGCCTTAATGATTATCTCTCTCGTATGATGCATAATGTCCTACTTGTATTTACCTCAAAAAAATTCTCTACTTGTATTAGTATGTAATATCATACTTTAATATAATCTTTTTGTGGATGCTCTTCATTGCTATAGATGAATCTAGTGGACATGGTTGGCACACATGCTACGCAATAATAAAAGGAATTTCCAAGGGTTTGAAATACCTTCATGAGGAACTGGAACCTCCGATGTTTCATTTGGACTTAAAACCAGCCAACGTATTGCTGGATGAGAACTGCGTGCCTAAAATTGGCGATTTTGGATTGTCAAGGCTAATCGATGAACGAACGCGTATCACTACAAGTTCTGTAGGAACAATGTAAGCTTAGTGGTTCTCCATGTCAATTGAAATTTTTTGTAATCAAGTAATTTTGTTTGCATTTGACACACGGTATCAGTAATATGTATGATGTGTCATGCAGTGGGTACTTACCGCCGGAATACATAAATCATCATGTAATTTCTAATAAGTTGGACATATTCAGCTTGGGTGTTATAATCATAAAGATAATGGCAGGACCCATGGGCTACTCAAAAAGTGCTGAAATATCTTTCCAACAATTCATTGAGCTTGTAAGAAAAAGGAGTTTCCTTCATCGTCATTAGTTGTATATGTTTCACAAATGGTACTTAATTATGCTAATATACTGCATTTCTGTTTAAAATTACCAGGTACATAGAAATTGGAGGAATAGGCTACAGGCAGCTTCAGTGAATGCACTGGAGTCCTATTGCATACAAGTAAAGAGGTGCATTGAAATGGCTTTAACTTGTGTGGAGGTTGACCGACATAAAAGGCCGACTATAGGAAACATCCTTAATAAGCTAAACGAGACAGAAACTGCAAGTCAATTTCCTGATGCGTTACTAAAGGACCCTGGGTCAACAAAGAACCAGGTGCGATCATTAACGGCACAACTGTGTTTTAATATGATTATTTTCCTGCCTAGAAATATTTGACCAATGGGCTATGGCCATACAATTAATATGTTTAATCCTGACATACTATATTCTGAAAAAAATTAATTATAGGGAAGAACGCTTACAACATTGGGAATACATGTGCTTGAAAGATTGATTTCGTAAAATGAATTAAGCCGGGAAAAATCTGAATAAAAGGATAAAATAAAAGTTATTTACTCTAAATCCCTAATATATATGTTTTTGTTAATGTGTCGTTGGATGCTTGATAATGTAACACCCTTGTTTAACAAAATTATTATAGATTTCGTAGTACTGTTGATTTGGTAAGGTAATGCCTTTTCAGATAGATTTTTAGCTTCTAGGTTTTGAGGGAAACACAATCTCCAATTCCTTAGTAGGCTAGATTGTGAAACAATAATTCTTGAAGAAAATGACTTGCATTGTCAAACAGAGGGGATATTCTAAATCCGCCGGTAGCTTTAACCAGGTGAATTAAGGTGCATTTGAACATTCGTATAACAATTAGCTTTGTTTGTGCTCTGAACTATATTTTCTCAAAGGAAAATATTGTTTGAAATTTTCTTGAAATGTTATTTCTAGAAATTTACATTCATAAAAAAGAAAAGTTGCCAGCACACCAAGCAGTCTATCCTGGTGGGAAGCTTTTTTTTCGAAAAGGAGGATAACCCCCGACCTCTGCATTATGGCTCTTGGATCTCCCAAATGAACTATGCAGTCCACAAGACACCCGTTTATATACAAAGTGGGTGGTTGTCAAATATGTGCCTCCAAATGTGCAGGAAAGCCAGCAAACTCACATAACAGAAGCAGAAGAAAAACGGGAGAGAGAAGAAGTGAGCGAAACAGAGAATTGCTTTGGTGAAGTAGTCGACAACTACAAGTTGGATAAAATGGCGAGGTACATGGGCAAACACAAGACACGGGAAGACCGAGCACGAGAGGCATGGAACCTGGTGGACGAGCATGACAAGGACAACGAAGCTTCTAGGTATGTCAAGGGTCTGAAGTCCTTCTACGGCAATGGACAGTCAACGTTGTGCCGTGTGTATAATGCGACCGGAGACACCCTCTACCAAGTCGCCAACTACGACTGGTCTGGCCACATCGGCAGGGCTCCATACCCAGCTACGATTGGCAACGGTCAGTGGGCAGCATTCCATCACATTCACCGGGCCGGTGAGTCGTCAGGTTCGGTAGCTGCTGTTGTGTACCGAGGGAAAAATAAACATGGGCAAGACAAGGACTACATAGTTGCCTGGAGTACCCCATGTAGTTTCTGGCACCGCAACAAGGTACATATATACATCCTAATTGTAATCAATTATTCCTACTTGAGTTCAACTGGTTTTCTGTTTCTAAGCAACATGAAAATTTGTATTTCTAGATCGATTGGTATGCAACTTCAGTGTTTGAAATGTGCAACCGCACAGTTGCACATTTCTAATCCTGGAGTTACATATATTATCTAAGATATGCCAATGCCTCCGTTAGATCTAAGAACCTAAGGCTTGCTTTCTAGACTTCAGATTTAACGAAATTATTATCAACTAGGATTTCACACCCCCACAGTTTTTGTAATTCTTAGCTGTTTGGACTTATGTAAATCTCAGTCACCTAAACTGCAAATTAGTTAGCCCAAAATTGCAGTATCTGAATGAGTGCAAATTTACTCAGACGCCAGGCAACTTTTTAGTTCGTAGGTTACAATATGCAGCGACTTTTTTTCTATAAAGGGTGTATTTTATTGACTCATAAGGTAGCATCAAGAGAAGACAAGCATTATGAGTACACCCAGCCTCTGCATAGCTAGGATGCACACAGCCAACACCAACATATATGCAGTGACTTGGAGATGAGGATGGTTAGATGTTGATCTGAAGGCCTAAAACTTAACTGGGATTTAAGAAAAATTCAGGCACTTACGAATATATATATAACCCCTGTTATTGTTAACATGTGCAGGCTTATTGTGGGATCAGTGATGTCGACTGGTTTCAAAAGAACTTGGAGCATCTTATGTACATCATTTCCGATGCTGATTATTCTTCTAGCTACAGATCGGGCGGGTGTGAGATTGAAGCAAAAATTGGCAGAGGTCATAGCCCTAAGTTTACTGCAAGAATCAGCTATCGCTGATCAGCCATCTTCAGCATTGTGCTAGGCTTAATAAGTTCACTTGTCGTGATCACCCGATTGCATCGCTAATCGTGGCCTGTAACCATTGCAACAACTGCATTGTCCAAGAAATGTATGACCTGCACTGTATGTACCAGTAGGGAACCTCTTGCCAGTTCCCACTTCCCAGGGATGTTATTAGGAATCATAGGCCAATTATTACAAATTTTATGATCCTCACGGGTTTGTTAAATTTTGGACAAACTGCGCATAAACAGTTCGAATCACACATGAAACAGATTCAGAGTTTCCTTTCAATCAGGGAGGCCAGACTCTGCCCAGTGCCGACCAGTGTGTCTCTGTCCAGTCCTAGCCAAAAGGTACTGAAGCGTGGCACTGTCAGAGGATGCAGCGTCTGACAGAGTCGCAGTTCGTGCTTCTCTACGACTGCTACTCATCTGAGTATGCCGATTGCAAACTGGATTCAGAGTTTCAGACTCGCCTCCTTCAACCTTAATTCCTGATGATTCTGCGGCTGACCACTGAGCTACCCCGGCCGAGTGTGAAGTGTGTTTTGCTTCCCCTTAGCATGAATCATTTTTGGCAGTGCATGATAGTTCGGAGTTGATGCTTACGTTTCTCGAACAAACAATTTTTTTTCTTCTCTGTGTCTGGTACAAAAACTAAGCAATTATTTGTCCAAGAACCTTAGCTGCACCCTGTATCTCCCACTCCACATTTCGGTACGCAGATTGCACACTGGATTAGGACTGATCACCTAGATGGGGGCTCGCCCTGGATGCCCCTGTAGTAGAACCTTGTTTCAGTCAACTATTTAATTTACATGGGGTTGGGTCCCCTGATTGTGATACCCATTTCAACAATCAGTGCTGGGTCCATCTTAATAATTAAGTTCCTACTTGCAATGGCTGTCCACTTGAACAAATCACGCCTCTCCGACGAGTGCCATCGTTCTCACTGCGGATCTTGTCTTGAGTTAGTGATTCCAAAAAGCTTAGCTACATTCTGAAGTACTGAAACTAGCAATTTGTTGTCCAAGATGCATTCTGAATCTCTTACTCTCATTCCATATGAAGATTACCACTGGATTCCGACTCCTACTCATCGCTTAATTTGAAAAATGGCGTCATGTGGTTTCATTCTGATGAATGGAGCCGGGGATGGTCTCCCTGTTCATCTAAAACCTTGTTTCGGTCAACTACCTTAATTTAAATGGGGTTGCGTCCCTTGATATCCATCTCAATAATTGGTGACGGGACCCTCTTAATAATTAGTAACTCCCTACTTGCAATGGTCGGCGATTTCAACAAATCACGCCACTTTGACGAGTGCCATCGTTCTCGCTGTGGATTCTTTCTAGACTTAGTGATTTCAAGAAGCTGAGCTGCATTCTGAAGTATGGAAACTAGTGATTAGTTGTCCAAGATGATTTGCTGCATCCTGAAGTACCAAAACTCGTAATCAGTTGTCCAAGATGCTTAGATGCATTCTGATTTCTGAATCTCCTACTACTCATTCGATATGGAGATTGCCACTGGATTCCGACTCCGACTCAGTCACTTAATCTGAACATGGGTGCCATGCTGAGATTCTTTTCTTATAAAGGGAGGATCACCTCCGGCCTCTGCATTAGAGTGATGCATGCAGCCCTTTTAGTATTGAACAAAGTGTCCGAAAGGTGAGGCTCACCTTGGATGCCCCTATATAATGAAACCTTGTTCCGGTCAACTGCTTATTTAGTTCAAATGGGGTTGGGTCCCTCGATACCTATCTCAACAGTCCATGTTGGGTCCACCTTAATAATTAAGTTCCTACTACTTGCAATGGTCGACCATTTCAACCGGCCATTTGGATAATCAATGCTTTGCTAGCCACCTGCAAACCGCTGCAATTTAATCCGTTTCCATGCCTGACCTGCACCTCAAAAACTGTGTCTTGGTCCATCTTTAGACCAAGCACGAGCTTGCGACGCATTCTTCTTCCACTGAACCCACGAGTGCCATGCTTTCTCGCTGCAGTCTTTTTATTTTCCAAGGTTGGTGCCTTCTCCATTACTCTGCTTCAAGGTTTCTTCAAGCTAGTTGGATAAAAGACGGTTGGTCCCTTCGCCGTTGCTCTCTTTCTTGTGCACTTCTTTAACAACCTGCTTGTTAATTCTGTTCCTGTTTTCTCTTTACAGATCTGTATTTTACTGACAAACCTGTACTTATAAACATGTAGTTTCTCTCTCTCACGCACCAGTTTCTTTCTGTTCTTCTACCAGATGAACAGTAGCATGGACCATGCAAGCATGGTGCCGAGGATTATGGCGTATCACTTATTGGAAGAGATGACAAATGGTTTCTCTGAGTACCGGGAGCTTGGTCGAGTCACGTACGGAAAAGTCTATCTGGTAGGGTAATATGGTTTCCTATCACAGTTTCATAAAATTAGAGAAAGGGGTGATACAACACTTGTAAATTGAGACACACTGCAGTGTACACATTATTTGGTCTACAAATTATTATTGGATTCATTTTATCTACTAAGGAGGGAAAGAGAGTAGTTTATTAGTTACTAGAGGAGCAACTATATCCAGCTCATGGGAGGAGCATCATGCTAATATATTCAGGGGCATGCCGGTGACATATGACTCGCATTGTTCGAGTACGTTGGGTACAATATACTGTGTTCTCTCTCGCGCGCACACACAAAAGTTGTTCCCTCTTTCAAATGATTTGCTTTCATACTTGACCTTTCACTTCCGAATGCTCTTTTGTATCATTCAACAAGAAATAAAACCCAGAAGAGGCTATGTATTATCACATACTCAGTCATGAGCATCATTTTCTTCTTTACATTTGTTACATATCTCTACTTCTAATGGAGCAGTTGGTAGTCTCGCTTCCAGGTTTTTTTTCGTCCCACCACTTTCGTCCGGTTTTTTTTCGTAGGTTAACCATCGTAGATTTTTTTCGATGTTGGTTTCTTATTCACCGGTTTATTTACCCCTCAGCTCTTTCCTTGCAAATCAGCACTTTCCAAACCTGCGCGCAATCACGGATCTAAATTTACTAACTTATCCAAATCAACCGATACCTTCCATTATTGCAAATTTCTTTAGGAAACAAATAATAGATTTTAAGGAAACAAATAAAAGATTTTAAAAACGCATCATACTTTACTAACAATCACTAAAAATCAAATCTAAATTAATTAACCTTACCTTAAATCACTCAATCACTTTAATTAGGAAACATTTTCTTTCCTAATTGCAACCCGCTTAGTGTGCACATAACAATCCGAAGTAATTAGAGTCACATGATTGAATCCATTTATTTAGAGCGATATGATTGAATTCATTTATTAACAATAATCCTCACTAAAAGTGCATTTAGCAATTTTAGAGGGCGGACCAAAACTCTGCCATCCGCTCGCCCGCGTTTGTTTAGGTATAGGAAAAAATGGCATATGGAAACAACACGACCGGGGCGGCGGCGCAATCTTCGGGGATAGGGGATCGGAGGAGAAGGATTGGCCTGGCAGCATGATCGGGGTGCTTCCCCGCGGCCGCGGCCGTCCTCGCGATGCCACCTACCCGAAATCAACGCTGCTCCCTGCCGTCAGCCGAGGCGACGCCGCCTGCCCTCCTACCCACAGTCCACTGCCGCGTGCGGCTACGGCGGGAGGAGTAGCGACGGGGACGAGGTCCTTCATGCATTCCGAGATGGAGGCCATGATTTCGTCGAGGTCGTTGCTGCCTCCTACACTCAGGGTGTGTCGCCGAGATCGAGGCGAGCATGAAGAGTTGTGGCCACCACCATGGTCACCCCATCACAGGGGATGGAGCACGCCGTCGGCCTACAGCTTGTGGAGATCACTGTTGCTCTTCAGGTCATGTGGTGACCAGATCTTGCCGATGTGTCCCTCCCCGACGACCTCCTCTTCGCCCGGTTGGCCGGCATGGATCTCGCCACTGCTGCCCTCAACTTCTCTGCCTCGAGCTCGACGGTCAGCCACCATGGATCCCCCAGGTGGAGGGTCACGTGAACCAGCCGTCCTCCCATGCTGCAGCGGTGAGAAGGTGACATGGCTCTCCGTACACGAAGAGTGGAGTTCAGTCAAGTACTTATATACTTGGCCTCTACTGCTGAGCCATGTACATGGAGAAGAACAGACAACCGCTCATTCATGCTTCGTTCCACTCCTTTGCGCTACATTACTGGAGGTGACATTTTCCTATCTCTCTATGTTGTAACAAGCCTGCTGCCTGCATAGTTAATGGATCTTTTATTTAAATTTATCGCTGCTTAGTGCTTTGTTGCAATTGTTCACCCAAGATTCTTATATATAATCTGAGCGTATGTAGGCATACTTAGCTTTGCTATTCCATTTTTTCTGGCGCATAGAAATAAGAGTATTGTCCAGGTTAGGTATTCAATTGAGTATGGTATTTGGATTGCTATCAGAATGTCTTTTCTATGCATGTGATTTCTCACATCTGGTTATAATATTTGTGAAGACGTGCATTGCACGTGCACTTGGAAGCGGGCCCATGGCCCGCGCTAGACGGCGCCGACGTCGACCCGAGCCACCTCGTCCGCGTATTCTTGGAGCCGTGGCTGGTCGATTTACATGAAATCAATTTCCTCAGTTCTGGTGGCAAATATAATACACATAATCCATATTGTTATGCACTAGCGTGTATGTGTGAAATAGATGGATTATGGTCCCGTACCCAATAAGATGAATATGTGTGTATGTGTGAAATCTAAATTAATTAACCTTACCTTAAATCACTCAATCACTTTAATTAGAAAACATTTTCTTTCCTAACTGCAACCCGCTTAGTGTGCACATAACAATCCGAAGTAATTAGAGTCACATGATTGAATCCATTTATTTAGAGCGACATGATTGAATTCATTTATTAACAATAATCCTCACTAAAAGTGCGTTTAGCAATTTTAGAGGGCGGACCAAAACTCTGTCATCCGCTCGCCCGCGTTTGTTTAGGTATAGGAAAAAATGGCATATGGAAACAACACGACCGGGGCGGCGGCGCAATCTTCGGGGATAGGGAATCGGAGGAGAAGGATTGGCCTGGCAGCATGATCGGGGTGCTTCCCCGCGGCCGCGGCCGTCCTCGCGATGCCACCTACCCGAAATCAACGCTGCTCCCTGCCGTCAGCCGAGGCGACGCCGCCTGCCCTCCTACCCACAGTCCACTGCCGCGTGCGGCTACGGCGGGAGGAGTAGCGACGGGGATGAGGTCCTTCATGCATTCCGAGATGGAGGCCATGATTTCGTCGAGGTCGTTGCTGCCTCCTACACTCAGGGTGTGTCGCCGAGATCGAGGCGAGCATGAGGAGTTGTGGCCACCACCATGGTCACCCCATCACAGGGGATGGAGCACGCCGTCGGCCTACAGCTTGTGGAGATCACTGTTGCTCTTCAGGTCATGTGGTGACCAGATCTTGCCGATGTGTCCCTCCCCGACGACCTCCTCTTCGCCCGGTTGGCCGGCATGGATCTCGCCACTGCTGCCCTCAACTTCTCTGCCTCGAGCTCGACGGTCAGCCACCATGGATCCCCCAGGTGGAGGGTCACGTAAACCAGCCGTCCTCCCATGCTGCAGCGGTGAGAAGGTGACATGGCTCTCCGTACACGAAGAGTGGAGTTCAGTCAAGTACTTATATACTTGGCCTCTACTGCTGAGCCATGTACATGGAGAAGAACAGACAACCGCTCATTCATGCTTCGTTCTACTCCTTTGCGCTACATTACTGGAGGTGACATTTTCCTATCTCTCTATGTTGTAACAAGCCTGCTGCCTGCATAGTTAATGGATCTTTTATTTAAATTTATCGCTGCTTAGTGCTTTGTTGCAATTGTTCACCCAAGATTCTTATATATAATCTGAGCGTATGTAGGCATACTTAGCTTTGCTATTCCATTTTTTCTGGCGCATAGAAATAAGAGTATTGTCCAGGTTAGGTATTCAATTGAGTATGGTATTTGGATTGCTATCAGAATGTCTTTTCTATGCATGTGATTTCTCACATCTGGTTATAATATTTGTGAAGACGTGCATTGCACGTGCACTTGGAAGCGGGCCCATGGCCCGCGCTAGACGGCGCCGACGTCGACCCGAGCCACCTCGTCCGCGTATTCTTGGAGCCGTGGCTGGTCGATTTACATGAAATTAATTTCCTCAGTTCTGGTGGCAAATATAATACACATAATCCATATTGTTATGCACTAGCGTGTATGTGTGAAATAGATGGATTATGGTCCCGTACCCAATAAGATGAATATGTGTGTGTGTTAGAGAGAGAGAGAGGAGGATGATAGAGAGTGAGGAAGAGGGAGGGAGAGTGTGTGTCTGTGTGTGTGAGGATTTGATGGTTAAATAGGTCGCCAATGTCGTAATATTGAACTCTTAGAGTTAATGTGGCCCCGTTGCAACACACGGGCGTTCTTCTAGTATCAGTAAAAATTAAAAGTTCCTACTAATCTCAACATTAGTTCTTCCAACTTAAAAGTTCCTCCTAATCTCAACATTGACTCAACAGAATACTTCGAAGAGCATTAAGGATGTGAATTTAAATGCTAATGCATGCTGACAGGCTTATTGCGAGATCGGCCAAGTAAACTACTTCCAAACACGTTGGGATGATGTACTCAACAGGCTGTTAAATTCTGGTTACTCTTCACACGCCAAGTCTGACGGATGCGAGATTGATTCAAAAATTGGCAAACGTGATTACCCTTTTTTTACTGCAAAGATCACCTCGCTGGTCGGTCATCTCCAGCATTGTGCAAATACCTATTTAGATTAATTAATAGATAGTCAGTTAATTCCATTTGTGATGGCATGCCGGATGTTGGCATTCTTATGATCACGTGATAGCATCGCTGTTAGTTGCCTATATTTCAAGCAGTCCACATACAATCACACGGTCCCAGAAGTAACTCGAACATTTTGTGATTTTATTCAAATATGAGTGTGTCAAGAAAATGTATCATCTGATGCAACACAGGCTACCAAACAGGCAAAAATTGTATCACATGGGCCTGTCTGGGCAATAAGCAGATTACAATGGCACGGAGTGTATGGGCGTTACCAGAGTAGGGCCTGGTCAAGCACATGTGTCAGCACCAGATCACAAATG
>NC_041382.1:12180378-12219611 GCF_002162155.2 Triticum dicoccoides | reverse complement strand
AAAAAAAATCTGTGTAAGGCATGGCATTCTATCTCATGAAGATTTCATCCGCATGGTGGTCACCCTGTGGGCAATTTGGGTAGCGAGAAGAAAAAGCTATCTATGAGGATACATATCAAAGCCCATTATGAAGTCACCACTTTATTAAGTCCTTTTTGAGCGATCTTCAAATCTTTGACAAGCCTAAGAGGCCAACAGTGCGTGTGGTAGCCCCAAGGCCGAGGCAATGGAAACCATAATCTCACTAAACTCAATATTAATGCGGCCATAGCAGGGACCTCTGGAGTGGAGCGGTGGCTGCGGTGGCTGCGGTGAGTCCTGATCCAGGGGTGCTTTTTTTTGGAGCTTCGGTCATTGTACTCAGGGTCAACTCGGACCCTGCAACTGTAGAAGTTTTGAAGGTCAAGGAATCAATGGTTCTTGCAGAGGATCCTCGTCGCTTCTGACTGCAAGGTGATGGTTGATGATATTACGCAACATAGCGTGGCTATGTATGAAGCTATCATACATGAAATCATAGAGTACTTTGGAGTTTTTGATTTATTAAATTTTATTCGTGAATTTAGGAGTTTGAATTTCGAGACTCGCAATTGAGTGGAGCATGCTCTACAACCAGGCGTTGGTCACCATGTCTGGTTAGGCCAACCTAGTGATCTTTTGTTCATCCTCTGTAAACATTGTGACGGTTGAATAAAGCTTGACGAAATATGTCTTGAAAAAATGCTTACTAAAGCGGAGGGAGTACCAGGGAACAGAGGATGTACTCTGCCTTCAAACTTGGAACAGAGGAAGTACACGGTCCGGTTTGAACAGACTTGTGACCATTCTGCCCCCACCCGGTCAAGTCGCAGCCTGCTAGCCCGGCCTGCTTCTGTAGCCCTCCCCGCACCAGACGCGTTGGCCGCCGGCGGCGGCGCAGGGGGGCTGCCGTCGCGGTGGCACGAGTGATATGCTTCTCCCACCCGACGCGTCGTTCCCCCTCCACCAGCCGCCTCCGCCCCTTCCAGTACACCGGTTCCTGGCGGGCGAGCTAAGCCATCCCGATGGAGCGAGAGGTGTGTTTCGCTTCCCACCAGCACGAGCTGCCTCGCCCCTTCTCTAACCACACCTTTTTGGCTAAACAAGCGAGCAATCTTCCTCCATGAACGTCCCTTGGAAGCCTCAAGTGTCGCTGGATGTATCCTCATCTGCTGGTTTGTCCAAATAGCACAGACGAATTCTTAATTTGTTGCTGTTAGTTTTAAATATGCAAAATGCGCACTGGATACCGACTACTGATTACTGAACCACCTTAATTTCCTAGGCTCAGATGTAGTCCTTTAAGATGCTACTCCCCCTGTCCAAAAAAGCTTATCCCTCAAATAGATGTACCTAGCACTACTTTCTAAAATGAATGTAGTACCTAGTACCTAGGGACAAACTTGAGACAAACTTTTTCAGACGGAGAGAGTATATGCTAGAGGGGATCACATTGGCAGCCCCTCTAGTCGAACCTCCTTAATTTCCTAGTCTCTAATATGCTATGCTAGAGTGGATCACATTGGCTTCCCCCGTAAACAAACCTTCATTTAGTCTGCGTGACAACGATTTGTCACCAGCTGCATGTATGAGCTTCAGGAGCCATTCACATGATAAAGATACCCACAATTTTGGATTTACGCAGGTCTCCTTCTCCTAGTCTGACTGTACACATCTACAGTACTTCTTTTGCCTACAAGTTTTGCAATGCAGTTTTTTGAAACTGAATAAAAGCATTCCTGACCTCAAATTTCGCATGAAACGAATAGATGCAAGTGAATTTGTCATCGGCATCATCAATCAAACTGATACAATACATACATTTATCATCCAACGGACTCGGGTGCAGGACTCTTAAATACAAATTTTATAGGTGACTTTGATACATGAGTATATTAGCCTCAAAAAAAAAGATACATGAGTATATACGGGGAGAGCAAGTCCTTCACCAGTTGGCATGCTACATGTTTGGAGTTTATTCAAGAACTAAACTGGCAGGACGACCTGAGAAGAGGGATGAACAGGGTGCCTCCTTGCTTGCAGAGGGACCTATCAATGCTTACAGATTGACTAGCTCGCGCGTGGTGGATTGGTTTCAGCTGTCAGCACTCGCGCGGGTCATCCTTTGTTGTTAAGAAAAAGCACTTTGCGCGGGAAATATGCTTTGAAACCAGGAATGGAGATGTACCAGAAAACAGAGGATGTACTCTGCCTTCAAACTCTGAACAGAGGATGTACTCTGCCCTGGTCAAGTTGGAGCCGGCTAACCTGTAGGTAGCCCTGTGGGTGTCCACCCAGACCGGACAAGGCGCGTTGGCCGCCACCGACGGCGCATGTGGTCGGCTTACGCCGGCCGTCGCGGTGGCCAGGTGGTCGGCCCGCTCCTCCTGCCGTCACTACATGTATCCCCTGTAATCAAACCTTCATTTAGTCTGCGTGACAACGATTTATCACCAGCTGCATATATATATATGCTTTATGAGCCATTCACACGATGTGAAAGTGAAACCCTGTGTGTAAAACCACAATCTTGAATTTACGCAAGTATGCGCACTTCCCCTAGCCTGATTGTCTAGTTCTTTTGCCTACAAGTTTTGCAATGCATTTGAGCTTGTTTACGGTACCTTGGTACTGTTTTGATAGGGGTGGGAGTACCAATTAAATCCAACCATTGATTTGAAAGGGTGGTTCAGACCTTTTTCTTTCCTAACATAAGGGTAATGTTTATATTAATTTCTGAGATCTTATTCCCTCCCGGTGTCTCACAATCACTCGCTTCCGCCCTTGATCCAGTGACCATGCACGGCCATGGCCACATCATCCCGCAGGCCCTTGTATGCATCTGTCACCGGCTACGCTTCCTGGAAACTTAATTACAACCATGGTCGGCGGCTAGGCCTCCCTGGACGTGCGCCTTGTTAGATGTGTATAGTTCTTTTCGGTTTATCCTCATTATATAAAGGGTCTTTTACACTTTACCGTACACATGTACATGTATTGGCCTCCGGCCCTCCTAAGAATGCAGTTGCCATTCATCCAACATGGTATTAGATGTTAGGTTCCCTCTCTCCCGCACGCTGCAACTCCGTGCTAGCTCCTCCCTCGATCCGCCCACTGCCAGTCCGGCTCTCCTCGCCGTGGATCCAGCCGTCCCGGTCTTCCTCGCTGCAGATCCGGCCTGCTCTGCCTCCTCCCGGCCATGCTTCGGCCTGCTCCATCCCCTGCCGGCCGCGCCCCGGCCTGCTCCGCCTTCTGCTGGCTGCGCCCCAGCCACCTTCGCCTCCTGCCTCGGTCGCCGTCGCGACCTGGCTCGGCTCTGGCCACCGCTCCCGCTGTTGTTCTTGCTGCCGGCTGCCCCCGTCTGCCTCCTGCGCCCTACTGTCCGGCCCGGCTCCGAGGTCGGGTAGGTGTTGCTCCTCGCCCGTTCGGCGGGCTGCAGTTGCCCCAGCCGGCTCCTTCCAGCTGAGGGGCTTCCTCCCTGCGCGCTCCTCTGCCCGCCCTCGGGCGATTCCCTACTCGCTCGTGTGCGAGCGCTAGCTCAATCCCGATCCAGTTCGGGTCTGCTTGCGTTGATAAAAAAGACATACAGATAGCGAGATATCTCAGTATGTCATCTTCGGGCTATGTGGCTGTTCTTCGCTTCTCGGTGATCTTTGATGGCACCAACTATGCTGAGTTTGTGGGTTTTATGTGTATCCATATGTGCGGTCTTCTGCTGTGGGGCGTGCTCTCTGGCGAGGTAGCTTGTCCGCCCTGCCCCGTTGCTCCGGTGGCTCCTGGTCCGCCGGTTCCGCCAGTGCTTGCTGCTGATGCTTCTCAGACTGATCGTGATGCAGCCAAGGTCCTTGATGATGCTGCAGTTGATGCTTATGATCAGCAGGTATCTGCATATTCTGACGCTCTTTCTCTCTACCAGGATGAGCTGTCTGCCTACACTCAGTGGTGCAATGATGATGCTCGAGCTGCTGCCGTTCTCACTGCGAGTGTCCTTTCTCAGTTTGCTTAAGAGTTCATGGGCCTCGGTACTGTTGCAGCGATGTGGTCCTACCTCTGTCAGCGCTATCAGCCCTCTGGCGATGCCCTATACCTTTCTGTGGTGCGTCAAGAGCATGCTCTCCAGCAGGGTGACTCGTCTGTTGATGAGTTCTACTCACAGTGTTCTGCCATCTGGCGTCAGCTTGACTCACTGAGGACAGTTGTTTGTGGAACTTGTCGTTGCTGTCAGACTACACGGTCTGACCTGGAGTTTCAGCGGGTCCATGAGTTTTTATCTCGTCTCCGCTCTAAGTTTGAGCCCAGACGTGGTCACTTGCTTGCTCGTGGTCGTGTTCCTATCTCGGAGGTGCTTGCCGAGCTTCGTGCTGAGGAGACCCGCCTTCGCTCTGCCGGTTTGCTGGTGGTCCCGTCTGTATTGGCTGCTCGGGCTCCAGTGTCGTCAGCTCGGCTCACTACTCCACCGCTCCTACCCACGCCTTCAAGGGGGTGGGTCGCCCTGCTTATACTGAGAAGGGCCGGTCGTGACGTGACACCTTCTGTGGCTACTGCTCTCGGCCAGGTCATCCAGAGTCTGATTGCCGTGAGAAGAAGCGAGACCAGAGGCGCTCCTCTTCCAGTGGGACTCTTGAATCTTCCTCGACTCCGTCACTCACCGACCAGGACATTGTGAGGCTCAAGCGTCTCTTGGCTTCCTCAGGCTCTTCGTCGACTGGTTCCACTGCTGCTGTAATTGCATCCACTTCTCCATCACCGCAGACATCTACTCAGTCAGGTACATCTTCGTGGGTTCTGGATTCTGGAGCCTCCTTTCATATGTCTTCTGATTCTTCTGTGCTGTCTTTCCTTAGACCTCTTGATTCGCCTGTTAATGTTCTTACTACCGATGGCAAACCTCTTCCTTTTAGTAGTCGTGGTCTTCTTTCCACTTCATCTTTTTCCATTCATCCAACACGCCTTATCTGAGTATTCGGCTAAACAGTCGGCAGTTGCATCTCCGGAGTTCTGATCTTGCAATTTAGGGCGCGGTCGGTGTCCCTCCGCTCCGCTCCTGGAGCGAACGTAGCTGGAGTTATAATCCATGGAGCGAGCTAACAGTTGCTCCGTAGATTCTAGGATTTGAAGGAGCGGTGGACTGCCTAACGCGACCTTAATTATTAATTATTGTGCATCTCTGGTTCTTAGTTCGAGCATGCTAACAAATCCTCCCGATGCATCGGCGCATTGTATGTGCAAATCCTGGTCAAGATATCCGGCTGGTTCGTCAATCACATCCCGTAATTAGTGGGGAATAAAATGACACCCTCACATAATACCAAATTAACAGCTGGTCTGGATTACCAATTAACCCTTGCAATGAAGGTACTCCCGGACTATTGGTTGCGGTTCTCCCAGGTATCTATATTGTAGTACCAAACAATTCTACCCATCAGATCAGAGTAAATGGATGGCTCATATTTACTTGTGGGTACCGTAAAAGAGCTCATGCATTTTTGGAATTGAAAAGCAGCACTCATGACATCAGACTTCGCATGAAACAAATATATCCAAGTGAATTTATCGTACTAATCATCCATAGAACTGACACATGAGTATAAATGGGGAAAACAAGTCCTCCGACAAACTCGGGTGCAGGAATTCTATGTGTGACTTTGATACATGAGTATAAATGGGGAAAACAAGTCCTTTGCCCAGTTGACTGCATCACATGGACAGAGGCATCTGTCAAGCTACTTGGTGGAAATTTATTCAGTAATTAAATTGACTGGACGACGTGAGAAAAGAGATGACCAGCCCCCTGTCCCTGTGCCGCACCTCCTTGCTTATGTTGGCGCTTATCAATGCTAAGTTGGTAACCTTTGTGCCCGCTGGATGGACGATAGAGCCGGGCTTCACATCTACCGCGTTAAATTTATATCTTCAACGTCTGATCCTTCACAGCAAGATAATAAACAGGCTGAATTAAAACACACATACTATCATAGCAGAGTTTATGAACGGAAATAAGAAATCTTAAAGGTATGCAGAACATGAAGCTCGTTGTTGAGAAAAAGATATCAACCGGCCACAATTTTAATAGACCGAAACGACGTGAGAAGTGTGCATACCTGCTCCATTACCAACTTGGATTTATCAACCCGCGCTTCCAGGAAAATGAGGCGGCCGAGGTCGCTTTTGGCCAGCTTGGAATTGATCAGACCCATGGCCCTTCTGCTGCAGACTGAGGCTGTCAAGTTCAATTTCCATTTGATGGATAGCACATGTGTTGCTGTAGCAATTGTTGTTGACTTGGCATGAGGAAACATATTTCCCCGAAGGCATAGTTTCGGCTGGATCAACGACCCTCTTGAGCAACAAAATCCTCGGCCTCTTGGGGTGCTTCTTAGCTTCATTCTCCCAGACTTTTATGGTTTCGCAACTGACCATAGAATCCAGCGCGATTTCTTGAATATCTCTGAGATATTCTATTTTGATGTCACAAAGACCTACTAGACCTTTACAGAGCAACTGCATGGAAGTGAGTCTCGTCAAAGCTCCTTTCTCGATGGTGGGGAATGTGGGTTTTTCCACCACAAGGCACAGGCGTTGCAGACTTAGGAAATCTCCATCTTGTATCCAAAAACCTGTAAGGCTGGCTTCAACCAGCTTGAGATAAACCAAGTACCGTAGCTTACGCAGATTTTTTAGAAGATCAGCTGCCGTCAGATTAGTAGATGTAAGGCACAGCTCCCGGAGACCACTCAGGGATATGACAAACTGAGGGAACTGTCTCAGGACGCCTTGCATCTTCAGTGAGCTAAGATTACCAGAAACTGTCGACGTTGCATTTGCTTTGTCTAGACATTGCAGTAAACTTTTAGAATAATGGTTCAAATGAAGTGATAGACGACGACGGGCACCTACTGGGGTATCTATTCTAGCCTTAATAAACTTTTGAATGGCGACTGAAAGTGGATCCAGTATCTTATTGTTATCTGTGACAGTGGGCTCACACCATATCTTGACCTTTGTCAGTTGTTTCATATGAATCATCAGTTCTGGGAATCCAGAGTTGCTGTCTACAATAACTCCTGCTAGAGTCTCCAAGTTACATTCTCCTGACAGGAACTTGTTAAGCTTCTTGCTATCCAACTTCTTTAGCTTAATCTTTCCGAACACATGTACTAGGTGGGGCAGACTGATGACTTCCACAGGTAGTGTCTCTGTTTTCCTCTTCCTCAAGCCCAGTGTCTCTAAATAATGTAGCTTTTCCATTCCATCTAAAGGTTGGCTAACAGAACTTCCGAGGGTCAGATATTTTAGATGCAACAGCTTGTATATGTCCTCGAGATGTTGGTCCTTCAAATCATTGCATTCTTTCAGATCCAACACTCTCAGCAGTTCACAATTCTTCAAATCTGAAATGGCTTTTCCTGCACTCCCAAAGACTGTTAGAGACCGAGGACGCAGCTGCTTGCCCTTACCACTTGTTGCTCGACAGGTACTGATACCATTACTGTGATTCTGGATAACTAGGTGACGGCAATTACTTCGGTTCTTATCACCAAAAGATGTAGAAATGAAATCCGAAGACCTGGACTTGTGCAGCATGAACTGGTTCATGATTTTGTGAGGTCTGCATGCAGTGGCGGAGCTTGATCAGGATTATAGGAGGGGCTAATCCATGTAGGAGGGGCTATTCAATCAAAGATTGGGCAAAACACCGTCATTCCTGTCTAATTATGTGCTAATATTATAAGAAATCTACACAAACAGGGGGGCCATGGCCCAGGTTGGCCCTAAGGAAGCTCCGCCACTGTCTGCATGTCTTCACTTTCGCATTGTTGCTTGCATCTACACGCTGAATTATATTCCGGTCGATTAGTTCTTCCATGTTGTCATAGGCAACTTCCAGGTCACTGCGTTCATGTTTACCCTCTATGTACCCTTCGGCTGACAATCGCCTGATAAGACTGTTCATGCTGAAGGGACGATCATTTGGGAATATACTTGTGTATTGTAAGCATGCCCTGAAAGAATTGTCAGGTAGACTGCTGTAATTATTCATAAGAACTTGTCGCAGTTTTGTGAAGTGGCCATTCTTGTTCACATCCATACGGGAAAATAGGTTATTGCTTATTTCTTCACAGTGAACTCCTGTCAACACATTGTGATCTTGCAAAGCTTTGGCAACACTAACAAGAGCAAGCGGGTGACCATCACATTTGTCCACGATTGCAGTTGAACCCCTCTGCAAGTCAGGTGTGGATTGATCGACAAAAACCTTCTGCTCAATATAGTCCTTTGACTGTTTCGCACTAAGAGATCTCATGCTGTAAACATAACCATCAGGCAAGCTGCAGGCATTTGCTACTGAGGTCACAGCTGTGGTCACTAGTATTCTGCTTTCTGTCTTCTCTGGGAAGATGTGTTTTATTTTGGTCCAGAACTCCATCTTGATGTCATCAATGACAATTAAACACCTGCCAGGAAAATTAGCAAAAACAAACTTAAGAGACCTGTCGTTTGGAGGCAATTGTTTTGGTTAATGCTCAGATGAACAAATATAGTAATATGCTCAGATGATCTGCAGGGGATCTAAAATGGTTCGTATGTGCAGAACCAGATTCATCGGTTCTTTGTTCATGTTCATCGATATGTTCTTGCACTAGGGATTTGCGCATGCAGATCATGTGACCACCTCTTTGTGATACTATCTAATTTCGTGGTCCTAACCCACCACGCCAATTTGTTAGTGGTATTTCTCTAATTTGTGTGGTATTGCAGGTATAGATAGGGTGCCATCGAGTTGAAGCAGCAGTGCAGCACACGCCAGAGGGCCAGTAAGGTTGAGCCAGGGCATGAAGCACTGGCCGGCAAGGTGCATCGACAAGGTATGCTTTTTCTTCTTTTTTCTTGTGGTTCAGATACAGTCCCTCATTTGTGGACCTCCTTGCTAGAGCTTTGTGTGAACGGGTGGAGAGCTACTTCCGTGTGAAGGCAAGTGGCCGCATATCATGATATTTTTCCGAAATTACTCACGATCCGGTGGAAATGCTTTAGATCCCTCTACAATTTGTGATTGCTTTGAGTATGGGAAACACTTTCTATCTATAGTCTGATAAGACACCAGCGGCAGACCAGTCGTACTCCGTCGATCTAACTGAAATCTGACGTTCAAGAGTTGCCCTTCTTATGTATGTAAAAAATAAGGAAAATTAATAATAAATTAATCGGCAGGAACCTAACCCCCGCAATGGCCGCACGTAAACCTCTCCCCTAATCCCTCCAGATCATCAAATTAGAGGGGCTGCCAATTTGTCATTGCTATTTATGTTCATGGTCTGCCTAGTATTGTGATGTTCATGTGTTAGGCCACATGGAGTCATAATTAGATAACGCATAGCCATGTACGCTACAATCGTGCCTATTCCTCTTTCAATATTCAGTGCTTCTAATGAAGTTGACAAATGTTGAGAAAAAAATTCTTTTATTGCTTCTGTATACAGGGCTTCCAAAAATATGTAACCACAGTTGGCAGCAAATCTTTTCTTGTTTTATTTTCAAAATTGCATGCTTCCACCAAACACTAATAATGCACCCTTTGCATTATTTTCTAGCTTCATACCTGTGTGCTTCTACATTGTACTCATTTTGCACTATCGTCTAGAAAATTGCTCTTCCATGCCTTCATCTTATAAAATTGCTCTTCCATGCCTTCATCTTATAATGGTTTATAATAGGTCCAGTTTGTATGGTGGCAACACAAACAAACCGATGCTCATAATGGTACCGTGCTTTCAACTTATATTGTTCGATATCTCTATGTGCATATATTGCTTTATTCCCTTCCCTGGGGCTGATTTCAGTTTGTACAATATGTAGTGGATCACTAAATCATCAAGAATATATGTGTATTTGGATTGTGCATATATTGATCTTTTTTCTTTCAAATATCCATGCTTCAAAGTACTGCTTATGTATTGAGAGCACTATTTTTATGCTTCTTATCTATTGCGCTTCTATACTGTAATACATATGCTTCTTTGGTCCATAGAGTATGCTTCAATTAGTGAATAACAACCGGTTGAATAGCACCAAATAAGCGTCTTCTTGTTAATCCTGCTTCCTTTATTTTTCCTATATGCTTCTCATGTAGACATGTAGTGCCGCAACAGAACAATGTTTCGTGAACATTAAATTTGGGCACCCAAATCTTGCCTCTCAAGCATGTAGATTTCTCATGTCAAAATTCTATCATGTTAGTGTGTGCTAGCATCAAATCATTTATTTGTGTTATCCATATGCTTTCTACCTTATGAGTTCTCACATATGTTTCTATGCCAATGAAGGGGCGCTAGGGGATTGATGCTGGATGCATCTACTTCAGAGATGACGTGTCGAATTCACCACAAAGACCCACATGGCTCAGACATCCGGGCTATCAGGGTATACAACCTCAAGGACGGCACAATGAAGATCGAAGCGCTCGGGCAAGGGCACCTCAGCTTGTACCCATTGGCGCTATGGACAACACCCTCCATCACATGATGTGTAATTAGTGAAATTCGACGCATGGAAGCAATTTTACTTCGCCTTGAAACACTCTGCATTTGACAACAACATTTCTTTCTTTCTTTGCAAACAAATCATTCATTTGAATTAGAAGGATGTGTAATTATGACTCCATTTGACAGCAGCATTTTCGTTCTTTCTTTGCAAACAAACCCTTCATTTGAATTAGAACCATGTGTAATTATGACTGGAAATATCTATCTCTTTAGTGGAAGCAATATAATACTTGGTTGGAAGCAATTCTCTAGTAGATGGAAGCAAGATTGTGATCCTTCTCAAACATGTGGAATGTTTCCTTTTTTATGGAAGCAGGTTTAAACCAATTCTCTAGTTTATATAAGCAAGATACTGATGCTTTTGAAACAAAATATCACATTACAAAGGACATCAACCTTCAAATAAATAGAAGCAGATATCATTTACCACAGAAGCAAATTCTCCAATGAGCGAAACATAAATTAATTTGTTGTGAACTGATAGACAACATTAAAAATAAGGGTAGATGCACGTATTTGTTGCACCGGACACAAAATTCAAAAAAAAAGTTGCACCAGACAGAAATTTTGCTTCGTAAGGAAGCAAGCTGCCGGATTTTATTTGTTTCCTAAAAAAAGCTAAAACCAGGGACCAATGCATATCATAAGGAAGCAAGCTGTCGGATTTGATTTGTTTCCTTCAAATCGAAATCAGTTGCCTAAAAATCAGCAACTGTGAGTGATCTTCGGAAGCAATCAAACCTCAACATACGTCAATTGGCTTCTGTTTTGGAAACTCCACATTAATTGTATTTTGTTTTGGAAACTCCCTAACGGGGTAGGAAGCATGCAATGGTGCTTCATCCACCATCCATACAGACTTATATCTAACGGCCATGGAGTGGTCTGATGGGATGATAGGGATCAGTAGTCTGATCCCTAGCGGTTCCCTTTGAGTATTAGTGTGAGATTATTTGCTCTCGGTGTACTTAGGCCCTGTTTGGTTCATAAGTCCTAAGACTTTTTTTAGTCCCAACTTATAAGTCACAAGTCCCTAAAAAGTCCCTACCTGTTTGGTTCCTGGGACTTATAAGTCCCTATAAGACCATATTACAACTATAAGTCCCTCCTTAAGAATCTTATTTCATAAGTCCCAAATGTCCATTTTAAGTCCCTATAAGTCCCTCCTGTTTGGTTTAGATGGGACTTATAGGAACTTTTTTAAGTCCCTAAGCCAATAAGTCCCTAGAAACAAACACCCTCTTAATGCTTAGTAGTATTGATCTACAAGTGAGACATCAATGAAGAAAATCATTTGTAATTGCTTAATCTTGCTCTGAGTGAGGTCATTAGCCTAATTTGAGGGTTCAAGCAACATGTTGTATAGTTAATCCCTGACCTACAAGTGACGGGAAGATATCAATGAGGAAAATCATTGGTGGAGGAGAACGGAAAGTCATGACATTCATTGCATTGACCACTAAGGCACGAGACTAGTGGGATGAGAACTATAAACTGATACAAGCATGGCAACCTACGAGCTAGACATCACTTTCATAGTCGTAGAACTACTTGAAAACTCTAAATTTGTTTGTTCTTTGCTTCTACGGAACAAACTTGTTCCCGATGGGCGATGGCACCACAAGTAATTTTACAAGGACAACACTGACCATGACAAGTTTGATATTAAACTAGAATTAATACACTCGTACTGAAAAATTGCTACAGCCAAAGTTCGTGTACTTGCAGAAGAGGAAATTTGTTTGGGTGAACTGATTGGTGCATAAAACTAGGAGTATTTTACAACTAAATGCAACTCATTATAGTACAAAAGTCAAAAAGTTCTCTGTAACATCTCGAGTTCGATTTAACCAATTAAAAGTCTATTTAAAATTGATGGGAAAACTATCATCCATGCTGATAACACTCCTAAAGTGTGAAAACTCCAATAGTATCATAGTGTGAAGAAGGGGATAGGAAGGAAGCTATCCTTTGGATGAATAGGAGTGACGTATCAAATTGGGAAAATCCTGACCAACTAATCAGTTTATTTGAAGTGACGATCGAGTCACAGTTTAGGAATGGGGATCCTCACCTCTTAGTCTCGAGAAGACGAGTAATACATTGTTGGAGTTGCCGGAGTTTCTGTGGCACGGGTTGTGCTGCTTCTCCGTCAAGACCCTCTAGTATGGCCGTCAGGAGCCTCTCCGTCGTAGCGTCGTCGTTGTGGTTGGACGCCACAGCCCAGGCACGGCAACTGATCTGCTTGGTGACCTGAGGGCAGTTATACACTTCCCATGCGAGTGCGGTCTTGCCCGAGCCCCCGAATCCCACGATGGATATCACCCTCAGCTTGCTTGCTTGGCCACCAAACAATGACTCCCAAAGCTCCTGCTTTGGTTCCTCCATGCCCACCGCGGGACAAGCTCCATGTGTGCCCGTATCCTCCTCCGGATTACTATGGTTGGCCTTGGATACGGCATCGGCGGAGGCTTGGCTGTGGATGCTATGTCTTTCTCTCCGCTGATGTGCCTCGTCCAGCCGCCGCTTGAGCCTCACGATCTCGGCACAGAACTTCTTCGCATCGCGGATCGATTCCCCCTCGCATGAACCGCAAGGAAGGAACCGGTCTAGGCAATCCTCGATGTTATGTGCCAGATCACGGAAGTCCTCCATAGATATGATCTCCACAGCACTAGGCTGCCCCTTGTGTGAGATCTGAACCTCCATGGAACCAGAAATCATGGTAAGCTCTCTATGCAAGAACCCGATGTCATCCTCAAGGTCCTTCAACTCCCTCCACCTCTTCTCTATAACTGTTAGGAGCTTCGACACCACGCTCCTCGTCACAGCAGTCGCCACTGCAATCCCCACCTCCATATCTCCGCCCAGCAACTCGGCGGAGCCAGGTTTCCTTAATGGTGGTATAGCATGCACATCTCCCCCTCCACCCCTCTTCCCCTCTAGTTGACCCTAGTGCAGCTAAGCTGCCAAGCACTCAAGTTGAATATTACACGATGGCTAAGTAGTTGGTACTTACCCTAAAAAAAAAAGTAGTTGGTACTTTTTGACATGTTTTTTTAGGGGATATTTTTTAAAAAGTAGGTAGTTGGTACTTGCAAACAGCAAAAATATATGTTGCCAACCGATAACCTACAAAATGTTGTTTGGGACAATTAATGTACAGCCTGTTCCTAAAAAAAAGAGTGAATTCCAGTTTTTACACCCATAGTTTCACATTTGTGACAGTAATTAGCAGATTTTCCACATTTTTACCCAATTTAAATAAATGTTGCCACGTTTCTGACAACAATTACCACATTTAGCCGATTACCCATATAGAGTAAGGGCACAAATTTGCTTAAATTGGATAAAATATGGAAATCTGCCGAATGGGGTAGAAGCCATCACAAAGATGAAACTACGAAGTAATTTACTCATACATATAAAACCAAAATTTGCAAAGTAGTGAAATTATCTTTCGTTTGAGATGAGTTTATATAGTCCAAGTTTCAAAATTATTGGCGCAAATGCGTGATCTTCACTGGTACGAACAACTGAACAAGCACTTACATACGGTTGACGTAGGTCTCAATTGGTTGTTGCCTTGTTCTATGTGTGTGTGAGGGGGGGGGGGGGTGACGTACCAATGAGGAGCTAAAGAAACAACGCAAGTTGTCACCCACTTGCAAATAGATGGGTCTAAAATAGAATTAATTGAGACGATTAAAATACAAAAATCAAGGTTGCCATCTCACGTTAGTTGAAAAAAAATCCATTATGTGAAGTCAAGTTGCAATGCAAGAGCATCTCCAAAGAAGATCCTCAAAACTCCCGTATATGTCTAGACCGTGTCCGGAAAGAAATAACACAAGTTGTCACCCATTTACAAATAGATGGGTCTAAAATAGAATTAAAAGAGAAAGAAGCCGGTTGCGCGGAGATCGATGAGTCGGCGGCTAGCGCGTCGGCGTCCACTATCAATATCGATGGAAAGTAGAACATGGGAGGCCGCCGCTGCTTGGGTCTTAAGAAGGCCACCGTCGGGCATCTCCGGCTTGCAAACAACCGGTGACTCGTCCGATCCATACAGACTTATATCTAACGGCCATGGAGTGGTCTGATGGGATGATAGGGATCAGTAGTCTGATCCCTAGCGGTTCCCTTTGAGTATTAGTGTGAGATTATTTGCTCTCGGTGTACTTAGGCCCTGTTTGGTTCATAAGTCCTAAGACTTTTTTTAGTCCCAACTTATAAGTCACAAGTCCCTAAAAAGTCCCTACCTGTTTGGTTCCTGGGACTTATAAGTCCCTATAAGACCATATTACAACTATAAGTCCCTCCTTAAGAATCTTATTTCATAAGTCCCAAATGTCCATTTTAAGTCCCTATAAGTCCCTCCTGTTTGGTTTAGATGGGACTTATAGGAACTTTTTTAAGTCCCTAAGCCAATAAGTCCCTAGAAACAAACACCCTCTTAATGCTTAGTAGTATTGATCTACAAGTGAGACATCAATGAAGAAAATCATTTGTAATTGCTTAATCTTGCTCTGAGTGAGGTCATTAGCCTAATTTGAGGGTTCAAGCAACATGTTGTATAGTTAATCCCTGACCTACAAGTGACGGGAAGATATCAATGAGGAAAATCATTGGTGGAGGAGAACGGAAAGTCATGACATTCATTGCATTGACCACTAAGGCACGAGACTAGTGGGATGAGAACTATAAACTGATACAAGCATGGCAACCTACGAGCTAGACATCACTTTCATAGTCGTAGAACTACTTGAAAACTCTAAATTTGTTTGTTCTTTGCTTCTACGGAACAAACTTGTTCCCGATGGGCGATGGCACCACAAGTAATTTTACAAGGACAACACTGACCATGACAAGTTTGATATTAAACTAGAATTAATACACTCGTACTGAAAAATTGCTACAGCCAAAGTTCGTGTACTTGCAGAAGAGGAAATTTGTTTGGGTGAACTGATTGGTGCATAAAACTAGGAGTATTTTACAACTAAATGCAACTCATTATAGTACAAAAGTCAAAAAGTTCTCTGTAACATCTCGAGTTCGATTTAACCAATTAAAAGTCTATTTAAAATTGATGGGAAAACTATCATCCATGCTGATAACACTCCTAAAGTGTGAAAACTCCAATAGTATCATAGTGTGAAGAAGGGGATAGGAAGGAAGCTATCCTTTGGATGAATAGGAGTGACGTATCAAATTGGGAAAATCCTGACCAACTAATCAGTTTATTTGAAGTGACGATCGAGTCACAGTTTAGGAATGGGGATCCTCACCTCTTAGTCTCGAGAAGACGAGTAATACATTGTTGGAGTTGCCGGAGTTTCTGTGGCACGGGTTGTGCTGCTTCTCCGTCAAGACCCTCTAGTATGGCCGTCAGGAGCCTCTCCGTCGTAGCGTCGTCGTTGTGGTTGGACGCCATAGCCCAGGCACGGCAACTGATCTGCTTGGTGACCTGAGGGCAGTTATACACTTCCCATGCGAGTGCGGTCTTGCCCGAGCCCCCGAATCCCACGATGGATATCACCCTCAGCTTGCTTGCTTGGCCACCAAACAATGACTCCCAAAGCTCCTGCTTTGGTTCCTCCATGCCCACCGCGGGACAAGCTCCATGTGTGCCCGTATCCTCCTCCGGATTACTATGGTTGGCCTTGGATACGGCATCGGCGGAGGCTTGGCTGTGGATGCTATGTCTTTCTCTCCGCTGATGTGCCTCGTCCAGCCGCCGCTTGAGCCTCACGATCTCGGCACAGAACTTCTTCGCATCGCGGATCGATTCCCCCTCGCATGAACCGCAAGGAAGGAACCGGTCTAGGCAATCCTCGATGTTATGTGCCAGATCACGGAAGTCCTCCATAGATATGATCTCCACAGCACTAGGCTGCCCCTTGTGTGAGATCTGAACCTCCATGGAACCAGAAATCATGGTAAGCTCTCTATGCAAGAACCCGATGTCATCCTCAAGGTCCTTCAACTCCCTCCACCTCTTCTCTATAACTGTTAGGAGCTTCGACACCACGCTCCTCGTCACAGCAGTCGCCACTGCAATCCCCACCTCCATATCTCCGCCCAGCAACTCGGCGGAGCCAGGTTTCCTTAATGGTGGTATAGCATGCACATCTCCCCCTCCACCCCTCTTCCCCTCTAGTTGACCCTAGTGCAGCTAAGCTGCCAAGCACTCAAGTTGAATATTACACGATGGCTAAGTAGTTGGTACTTACCCTAAAAAAAAAAGTAGTTGGTACTTTTTGACATGTTTTTTTAGGGGATATTTTTTAAAAAGTAGGTAGTTGGTACTTGCAAACAGCAAAAATATATGTTGCCAACCGATAACCTACAAAATGTTGTTTGGGACAATTAATGTACAGCCTGTTCCTAAAAAAAAGAGTGAATTCCAGTTTTTACACCCATAGTTTCACATTTGTGACAGTAATTAGCAGATTTTCCACATTTTTACCCAATTTAAATAAATGTTGCCACGTTTCTGACAACAATTACCACATTTAGCCGATTACCCATATAGAGTAAGGGCACAAATTTGCTTAAATTGGATAAAATATGGAAATCTGCCGAATGGGGTAGAAGCCATCACAAAGATGAAACTACGAAGTAATTTACTCATACATATAAAACCAAAATTTGCAAAGTAGTGAAATTATCTTTCGTTTGAGATGAGTTTATATAGTCCAAGTTTCAAAATTATTGGCGCAAATGCGTGATCTTCACTGGTACGAACAACTGAACAAGCACTTACATACGGTTGACGTAGGTCTCAATTGGTTGTTGCCTTGTTCTATGTGTGTGTGAGGGGGGGGGGGGGTGACGTACCAATGAGGAGCTAAAGAAACAACGCAAGTTGTCACCCACTTGCAAATAGATGGGTCTAAAATAGAATTAATTGAGACGATTAAAATACAAAAATCAAGGTTGCCATCTCACGTTAGTTGAAAAAAAATCCATTATGTGAAGTCAAGTTGCAATGCAAGAGCATCTCCAAAGAAGATCCTCAAAACTCCCGTATATGTCTAGACCGTGTCCGGAAAGAAATAACACAAGTTGTCACCCATTTACAAATAGATGGGTCTAAAATAGAATTAAAAGAGAAAGAAGCCGGTTGCGCGGAGATCGATGAGTCGGCGGCTAGCGCGTCGGCGTCCACTATCAATATCGATGGAAAGTAGAACATGGGAGGCCGCCGCTGCTTGGGTCTTAAGAAGGCCACCGTCGGGCATCTCCGGCTTGCAAACAACCGGTGACTCGTCCGATCCTTTATATTAGACCTTCCTCGGTCCCCGTCTGGGATCCACGGAAGCGGAGGATCCCCCTCTTCACCTCCGGCTATAGCACCCTCTTTTCACTCCGATGAGTGGCACCCAGATACGGGGGGAGAATATACCTCCGGGACTCCCCCTAGACCGTTGAGCGGGCTGCCGGACATGGGGAAAACAAAGGATCTGTCGCGGCCGGCCGTAGACTAGTGTAGTGTATATGTGTCATGCGAGTGGAGTTTTGGGCGACTGTACGTGCGCATAGTTCTACCATTTTTGCTAAAATATGTCCAAAACTCTAAAATGGAATTGTTTTCGTTCGATTTTTGTGAAATCGGACATGTTTATATGAAATCCGGGTGTGTTTGCATGAATTCCATCTTGTTTGTTGAAAAAGTGTTTGAAGTATATGTGGACAGTGTTAGATGACGGCCTCCCACATGCGTGTGAGCGTGTCCGTGGACTGGTCTCTCTGTTCGTGGACGGATACGGAAAAAAATTATGGATTGTGGTTGAAGATGCCCTAATAATACGTGTTGGGCACATACTACATGTTGACCCGGTGCTTGCGGAACCACCAAATTTATATGCCTAGTAGACAAGTGGGGGGCACATAACGTGCAGATTTGGTACATCTGTGTCGGCTTGGTACTCCTTAAGTACACCACATCATTGATTTTCATAGTTCAACCTTCTCGACACAAATACAGCGCGACGCGCACCATTGTATCACCGTGGCGCTCACGCGGTTACATAGTTGATCGCACGATGAGAAGCTGCTTGCGCCATAGGATAGGGCATGTCCAACTTTTAGCTTTTTCATCAAGTGGTCACTGAATCTGTCTTTAAAGTTTAAACGCGCCCGGACAGTGTGGAAGCCAGCCATCCAAACAATGCCCGTGTACATTTCAAAACGTATTTTTACAATCCGAGCGAATTTCGTTAACCACGACAAAATTCACTAAAGTTCGATTATAATCTACACAAAATGGTCAATATTTCATCAGTTTGACTTAAACTTAAAGAAACTAGATTTTCTTGTACCGGACGGTGACCTAGCTCGTACGCGTGGCCAGCCTGGCGAGCGGCACGCCATCCGTATCGTCGTCGCGAACTAGCCGCTCCGCTTCCAATATCAGTCATTGGGGATCAAACACACACACAATTGCCCTCGGTGGTTTGCAAATTTTTGGTAATGTGTTAGAAGATACCCTACTTCTACTTGTGTCTCCTGGTGATGGTACTGTTAATTGTGTACTGACTGGAATGTGCCTTGTTATGGGCTCTCATTTTTCTCGTCTTTCTTTTTCTCCTTGCTACTTGTGCGTTTTTTTACCCGATTTTCCTCATAAACGGGACAATTTGTTTATGTTTAGTTCAGGTTTTCCTTATAAACTGATTCACTCTCTTATCTTATCTTTTAATAGTATGTAAATTGTGTACCATAGGTTTATAGAAAAGAGAATTGTAAGTATAAGATAACTACACTTGCTACGAACAACGAGCTTAGAAAGAACTCCACACCCGGCTAGTCCAAAGACAGCCACCCACGACAAAACAACTACAACGCAAAAGAGCATGTCCAAAACACGAAACCTTGCCGCATCTCAACCGACACCGGTCATCTCCTAAGAACAACATCTCCCGCCCGAGCTTCCCTTGTCGACGCACCTTCCACCTATTATGCCTAAAGGAGGTGGCAAGTGTACTGCGGGACTCGATCAGACCCAAGAAATGCACCATCTTGGAATCACCAGGGGCTGTCATACATTGCGTCATGGAAGATCAATCAAGCAGAGTGGCGAACACCGAGGAGCGCAACAAAGGACCTCCAAACCGTGTCTCGAGGCACGATGCTCCCAACAGATGGACGGCTTCGAGGATATCGCCATTGTGTTGATTCTACACCGAATTAATGCTTTTGTCCGGAGACAACTACCAACACGAAGCGAGCGAGGGAGATGGCGACACCCCGTGATGACGCCTCTAATTAAGGAGGGGAATGGCACCCACGTGCACCATCGCCGCCGGCCCGGCAAAAACCAGGCAGCATTTTCATTCATATCCCCTCACATCTCCACACCTCCAAGGCTTGGGGCAGCACCGTGTTGGAAATATGTCCTAGAGGCAATAATAAAAGGATTATTGTTATTATTATATTTCCTTGTTCATGATAATTGTCTTTTATTCATGCTATAATTGTGTTATCCGGAAATCGTAATACATGTGTGAATACTTAGACACCAACATGTCCCTAGTAAGCCTCTAGTTGACTAGCTCGTTGATCAACAGATAGTCATGGTTTCCCGACTATGGACATTGGATGTCATTGATAACGAGATCACATCATTAGGAGAATGATGTGATGGACAAGACCCAATCCTAAACATAGCATAAGATCGTATAGTTCGTTTGCTAGAGTTTTCCAATGTCAAGTATCTTTTCCTTAGACCATGAGATCGTGTAACTCCCGGATACCGTAGGAGTGCTTTGGGTGTACCAAACGTCACAACGTAACTGGGTGACTATAAAGGTATACTACGTGTATCTCCGAAAGTGTCTGTTGGGTTGACACGGATCAAGACTGGGATTTGTCACTCCGTATGACGGAGAGGTATCTCTGGGCCCACTCGGTAATGCATCATCATAATGAGCTCAAAGTGACCAAGTGTCTGGTCACGGGATCATGCATTACGGTACGAGTAAAGTGACTTGCCGGTAACGAGATTGAACGAGGTATTGGGATACAGACGATCGAATCTCGGGCAAGTAACGTACCGATTGACAAAGGAATTGTATACGGGGTTGCTTGAATCCTCGACATCGTGGTTCATCCGATGAGATCATCGAGGAGCATGTGGGAGCCAACATGGGTATCCAGATCGCGCTGTTGGTTATTGACCGGAGAGCCTTCTCGGTCATGTCTACATGTCTCCCGAACCCGTAGGGTCTACATACTTAAGGTTCGGTGACGCTAGGATTGTTAGGAAGACTTGTATGTGATTACCGAATGTTGTTCGGAGTCCCGGATGAGATCCCGGACATCACGAGGAGTTCCGGAATGGTCCGGAGGTAAAGGTTTATATATGGGAAGTTGTCATACGGTCGCCGGAAAGGTTCGGGGGCATATCAGTATTGTACCGGGGCCACCGGAGGGGTTCCGGGGGTCCACCGGGAGGGGCCACTGTAGGATCGAAAGTATGTCTAGAGGGGGGGTGATTAGACTACTTGACCAAATAAAAACTTAACCTTTTCCCAATTTTAGTTCTTGGCAGATTTTAGCTATTGTAGGACAAGTCAAGCAATCATTACACAATTCAAGCAAGCATGCAAAGAGTATATTGGCAGCGGAAAGTAAAGCATGCAACTTGCAAGAATGTAAAGGGAAGGGTTTGGAGAATTCAAACGCAATTGGAGACACGGATGTTTTTCCCGTGGTTCGGATAGGTGGTGCTATCCTACATCCACGTTGATGGAGACTTCAACCCACGAAGGGTAACGGTCGCGCGAGTCCACGAAGGGCTCCACCCAGAAGGGTCCACGAAGTAGCAACCTTGTCTATCCCACCATGGCCATCGCCCACGAAGGACTTGCCTCACTAGCGGTAGATCTTCACGAAGTAGGCGATCTCCTTGCCCTTACAAACTCCTTGGTTCAACTCCACAATCTTGTCGGAGGCTCCCAAGTGACACCTAGCCAATCTAGGAGACACCACTCTCCAAGAAGTAACAAATGGTGTGTTGATGATGAACTCCTTGCTCTTGTGCTTCAAATGATAGTCTCCCCAACACTCAACTCTCTCTCATAGGATTTGGATTTTGTGGAAAGAAGATTTGAGTGGAAAGCAAATTGGGGAAGGCTAGAGATCAAGATTCATATGGTAGGAATGGAATATCTTGGTCTCAACACATGAGTAGGTGGTTCTCTCTCAGAACATATGAGTTGGAATTGTGTATGTGTTCTGATGGCTCTCTCCACGAATGAAGAGGAGGTGGAGGGGTATATATAGCCTCCATACAAAATCCAACCGTTACACACAGCTTTCCAATCTCGGTGGGACCGAATCAACAAACTCGGTCGGACCGAAAAGGTAAACCTAGTGACCGTTAGAGATTTTCGGTGGGACTGACATGCAACTCGGTAGGACCGATATGGTTAGGGTTTGGGCATAATGTAATCTCGGTGAGACCGATTACACAAACTCGGTGAGACCGAGTTTGGTAATAAGCTAACCAGAGAGTTGGTCAGGTAAACTCGGTGGGACCGATCTGCTCTTTCGGTGAGACCGAAAAGTTACAAAAAGGAAACAGAGAGTTTACACTGCAATCTCGGTGGGACCGATTCGCTCTTTCGGTGAGACCGAAAAGTTACGAAAGGGAAACAGAGAGTTTGCAATCCCATCTCGGTGAGACCGAGATCCCTATCGGTAGAACCGAATTGCTAGGGTTTGGCAGTGGCTTATGACAAGTGAAAGTCGGTGGCGCCGGATAGAAAGAATCGGTAGGACCGAGTTTGGCTTAGGGTTTAGGTCATATGTGGATATGGGAAAGTAGTTGAGGGTTTTGGAGCATATCACTAAGCACATGAAGCAAAAGGCTCATTAAGCAACACCTCATCCCTCCTTGATAGTATTGGCTTTTCCTAAAGACTCAATGTGATCTTGGATCACTAAAATATAAAATGAAGAGTCTTGAGCTTTTGAGCTTGAGCCAATCCTTTGTCCTTAGCATTTTGAGGGTTCCACTTTCACATCCATGCCATGCCAATCATTGAGCTTTCCTGAAATAGTCATCTTGGAATAGCATTAGCTCAATGAGCTATATGTTGTTATGAATTACCAAAACCACCTAGGGATAGTTGCACTTTCAGCCACCTCTTCCGGGGGCCTTATGGGCTGTATGGAGAAGGAAACCAGCCCAAGTGGGCTGGGGCGCCACACCCCCTAGGGCCCATGCGCCTAGGGTTTGGGGGAAACCCTAAGGGGGGCGCCCCTTGCTTGGAAGGCAAGCCCCCCCCCTTGGCCGCCGCCCCCCCCCTCTAGATCCCATCTAGAGGGGGCCGGCCCCCTTCCCCCTTCCCCTATAAATAGAGGGGTGAGGGGAGGGCTGCACACAAGATCCAAGGCGCAGCCCCTCCCCTTCCCAACATCTCTCCTCCTCCGTCACGATCTTGACGAAGCCCTGCCGGAGTACTGCTGCTCCACCACCACCACGCCATTGTGCTGCTGCTGGAGCCATCTTCCTCAACCTCTCCTTCCCCCTTGCTGGATCAAGAAGGAGGAGACGTCACGCTGACCGTACGTGTGTTGAACGCGGAGGTGCCGTCCGTTCGGCGCTAGGATCTCCGGTGATTTGGATCACGTCGAGTACGACTTCCTCATCCCCGTTCTTTGAACGCTTTCGCGCGTGATCTACAAAGGTATGTAGATGCAATCCGATCACTCGTTGCTAGATGAACTCATAGATGGATCTTGGTGAAACCGTAGGAAAATTTTTGTTTTCTGCAACGTTCCCCAACAGTGGCATCATGAGCTAGGTCTATGCGTAGTTCTCTTTGCAGGAGTAGAACACAATTTGTTGTGGGCGTAGATGTTGTCAACTTTCTTGCCGCTACTAGTCTTATCTTGCTTCAACGGTATTGTGGGATGAAGCGGCCCGGACCAACCTTACACGTACGCTTACGTGAGACCGGTTCCACCGACTGACATGCACTAGTTGCATAAGGTGGCTGGCGGGTGTCTGTCTCTCCCACTTTAGTTGGAGTGGATTCGATGAAAAGGGTCCTTATGAAGGGTAAATAGAAGTTGACAAATCACGTTGTGGCTTTCACGTAGGTAAGAGAACGTTCTTGCTAGAACCCTATTGCAGCCACGTAAAACTTGCAACAACAATTAGAGGACGTCTAACTTGTTTTTGCAGCAAGTGTTTTGTGATATGATATGGCCAAAGTTGTAATGAATAATGAATGATATATATGTGATGTATGAGATGTTCATGCTATTGTAATTGTAGGGGAACGTAGTAATTTCAAAAAAATTCCTACTCACACGCAAGATCATGGTGATGCATAGCAACGAGAGGGGAGAGTGTGATCTACGTACCCTTGTAGATCGACAACGGAAGCGTTTGGTTGATGTAGTCGTACGTCTCCACGGCCCGACCGATCAAGCACCGAAACTACGGCACCTCCGAGTTCTAGCACACGTTCAGCTCGATGACAATCCCCGGACTCCGATCCAGCAAAGTGTCAGGAAAGAGTTCCGTCAGCACGACGGCGTGGTGACGATCTTGATGCACTACCATCGCAGGGCTTCGCCTAAGCACCGCTACAATATTATCGAGGACTATGGTGGAAGGGGGCACCGCACACGGCTAAGAATATGATCACGTGGATCAACTTGTGTGTCAAGGGGTGCCCCCTGCCCCCATATATAAAGGATCAAGGGGAGGAGGCCGGCCGGCCCTCTATGGCGCGCCAAGGAGGAGTCCTCCTCCTAGTAGGAGTAGGACTCCTACTAGGAGGGGGAAAGAAGTGGGGAGGGAGAGGGAAAGGGGGGCGCCCCCCCCCCTCTCCTAGTCCAATTCGGACCAGGGGGGAGGAGGCGCGCGGCCCACCTTTGGCTGCCCCTCTCTCTCTCCACTAAGGCCCACATGGCCCATTACTTCTCCCGGGGGGGTTCCGGTAACCCTCCGGCTCTCCGGTTTTCTCCGAAATCACCCGGAACACTTCCGGTGTCCGAATAAAGCCGTCCAATATATCAATCTTTATGTCTTGACCATTTCGAGACTCCCCGTCATGTCCGTGATCACATCCGGGACTCCGAACTAACTTCGGTACATCAAAACTCATAAACTCATAATATAACTGTCATCGAAACCTTAAGCGTGCGGACCCTACGGGTTCGAGAACAATGTAGACATGACCGAGACACGTCTCCGGTCAATAACCAATAGCAGAACCTGGATGCTCATATTGGCTCCTACATATTCTACGAAGATCTTTATCGGTCAGACCGCATAACAACATACGTTGTTCCCTTTGTCATCGGTATGTTACTTGCCCGAGATTCGATCGTCGGTATCTCAATACCTAGTTCAATCTCGTTACCGGCAAGTCTCTTTACTCATTCCGTAATACATCATCTCGCAACTAACTCATTAGTTGCAATGCTTGCAAGGCTTATGTGATGTGCATTACCGAGAGGGCCCAGAGATACCTCTCCGACAATCAGAGTGACAAATCCTAATCTCGAAATACGCCAACCCAACATGTACCTTTGGAGACACCTGTAGAGCACCTTTATAATCACCTATTTACGTTATGACGTTTGGTAGTACACAAAGTGTTCCTCCGGCAAACGGGAGTTGCATAATCTCATAGTCATAGGAACATGTATAAGTCATGAAGAAAGCAATAGCAACATACTAAACGATCGGGTGCTAAGCTAATGGAATGGGTCATGTCAATCAGATCATTCACCTAATGATGTGATCCTGTTAATAAAATAACAACTCCTTGTTCATGGTTAGGAAACATAACCATCTTTGATTAACGAGCTAGTCAAGTAGAGGCATACTAGTGACACTCTGTTTGTCTATGTATTCACACATGTATTATGTTTCCGGTTAATACAATTCTAGCATGAATAATAAACATTTATCATGATATAAGGAAATAAATAATAAATTTATTATTGCCTCTAGGGCATATTTCTTTTAGTCTCCCACTTGCACTAGAGTCAATAATCTAGATTACACAGTAATGATTCTAACATCCATGGAGCCTTGGTGCTGATCATGTTTTGCTCGTGGAAGAGGCTTAGTCAACGGGTCTGCAATATTCAGATCCGTATGTATCTTGCAAATCTCTATGTCTCCCACCTGGACTAGATCCCGGATGGAATTGAAGCGTCTCTTGATGTGCTTGGTTCTCTTGTGAAATCTGGATTCCTTTGCCAAGACAATTGCACCAATATTATCACAAAAGATTTTCATTGGACCCGATGCACTAGGTATGACACCTAGATCGGATATGAACTCCTTCATCCAGACTCCTTCATTTGCTGCTTCCGAAGCAGCTATGTACTCCGCTTCACATGTAGATCCCGCTACAACGCTTTGTTTAGAACTGCACCAACTGACAGCTCCACCGTTTAATGTAAACACGTATCCGGTTTGTGATTTAGAATCGTCCGGATCAGTGTCAAAGCTTGCATCAACGTAACCTTTTACGATGAGCTCTTTGTCACCTCCATATATGAGAAACATATCCTTAGTCCATTTCAGGTATTTCAGGATGTTCTTGACCGCTGTCCAGTGATCCATTCCTGGATTACTTTGGTACCTCTCCGCTAGACTTATAGCAAGGCACACATCAGGTCTAGTACACAGCATTGCATACATGATAGAGCCTATGGCTGAAACATAGGAAACATCTTTCATTTTCTCTCTATCTTCTGCAGTGGTCGGGCATTGAGTCTTGCTCAACTTCACACCTTGTAACACAGGCAAGAACCCTTTCTTTGCTTGATCCATTTTGAACTTCTTCAAAACTTTGTCAAGGTATGTGCTTTGTGAAAGTCCAATTAAGCATCTTGATCTATCTCTATAGATCTTAATGCCTAATATGTAAGTAGCTTCACCGAGGTCTTTCATTGAAAAACTCTTATTCAAGTATCCCTTTATGCTATCCAGAAATTCTATATCATTTTCAATTAGTAATATGTCATCCACATATAATATTCAAGTATCCCTTTATGCTATAATATGCTATCCAGATTTAGGAGCCATTCACATGATGTGAAACCCTGTGTGTCAAACCATAATATTGATTTTACACAAGTACCCGCACTTCCCCTAGTCTGACTGTACGCATCTACGTAGTTCTTCTGCCTGCAAGTTGTGCAATGCATTTTTTGAATTAATAAAAGCACATCTGACATCAGGTTTCGCATCAAACGAATATATCCAAGTAAATTTACTAGAAAGATCAATAAAATTGATACAATACATTTATCCTCCGACAGACTCGGGTGCAGAATACAAATTCTTTAGGCCGCCCTTGGATGGAGTGTAATCTAATATAATACAGTTGTATCAGTTTTACAAGTGTGTCTTACCGGATTAGAGTGATTTCCGGCACAAAACGACGAACGTGCAGTGGCGTGTATATTTTACAGGTGTATCCGAAGGAAACATGATAATCCAAACGCAGCCTTAGGAGACATTATAATACATGAGTAGAAATGGGGCAAGCAAAGTCGTTGGCCAGTTGGTGTGCACAACCCCGACAGAAGCATCTGTCAAGCTGCATGGTGGAGATTTATTCACAAACTGAATTGACTGGACAGCCTGAGAAGAGGGGTGTCCAGGGCGCCTGCGCCGCACCTCCTTCTTATGTCGAACCTTACTAATTGTACCCTCATGTTGGGCTGCTCAACGACAGATGAATGTATATATGGAGAGAGTCCAGTTTCACATCTAATGTGGTAAATTATGTATCTTCGACATCTGAGGCCCTTGATAAAATAACAAAGATGGAATTCAGAAATTAGAAATATGATATTCTTCAGTCATGCAGAACATGAATAACGTTAGTGAGAACTAAACAACGCCCGGCAACAATATGAGAAAGGTGCAAACCTGGTCCACTGCAAACTTGAACTTGATCAAACAGAGAGTGAGGTGTTGGAGATTGCTCGCGGGAAGCTGTGACTTGACAAGACCTCTGCAACCTCGTTTGCGGAGTGTCGGTGTAACAACTGTTGTAGACTTTGCGGGAGGCAACATATTTCCCCGACATAGTTTTGGTTGGATCAACCACCTTTTCGAGCAAGATAACCCTTGGCCTCTTGGGGTGCTTCTTCAATTCATTAGAATCCAGAGCGACTTCCTCAAGAGCTTCAAATGATTCCACTTTTAGGTCATCAGAAAGACCCACTAGATCTTTACAGAGCAACTGGAGTGAAACAAGACGCGGCAAAGCTCCATGATCAATTATAGGGAATCTGGGTTTTTCGACCACAAGGCAAAGCCGTTGCAGGCTTGGGAAATCCCCAATGTCCATATTTAAATCGGCGAGATCGACTTCAACCAGTTTGAGACAAACCAAGAGCTTTAGGTTGCCCAGACCTGCTAGAAGTTCAGACCCCTTCAGATTAGTATATGTAAGGCACAGCTCCTTCAGACCACGCAGGCCCATAACAAACTGAGGTAACTGATTCAGGCTGCCTTGCAGTTTCAGTGAGCTAAGATAACCACGCTTTCTTGATGTTGCAATTGTGCTGTCACCTTGATGGTGATGAAGCAAACCTTTGGAAAAATCATTCAAATGAAGTGATAGGGAACGGGCGCCTACTGGAGTAGCCATACCAGCCTGAGCAAACTTGTGAATGGCCTCTGAAAGTACGGCGTAATTGCTATCTGTGCTAGGGATCTCACACCATATCTTGACCTTTGTCAGTTTTTTCATATGAACCATCAGTTCCGGGAATCCAGAGTTGCTGTCTACAACAACTCCTGCCAGAGTCTGCAAATTAGTTTTTCCTTGCAGGAATCCCGTAAGGTTCTTGCCACTAATCTTTTTTAGCTTAATCTTTCCATAAAGGTGTGCAAGGTGGGGCAGAGTAATAACTTCCATGGGCAGTGTCTCTATCTTTGTCTTCCTCAAGTCAAGTGTCTCTAAACAATGAAGCCTTTCCATTTGAACTGAAAGATTGCTAACAGAGCTCCCCAGTGTCAGATATTTGAGATGCAGCAGCTTGTATATCTGCCCCAGATGTTCTTCATTCAAAACACTACATTCTTTTAGATCCAACACCCTCAGCAGCTCAAAACTCGTCAAGTCTGGAACAGCTTCTTCTACACTCCCAAAGACTGTTAGAGATCTGGGGCGCAGCTGCTTGCTGGCTGATCCCGAAAAGAAATTATCAACCTTTTTTTTGAAAGACGAAAAGATGTTGTGCAGGCGGTCATGGCCAGCTGGACCGGTACCATCTCCCTTGTTGCCTGCTGTGCCATTTGTAGCGTTCTCAATAATGAGGTGACGGAAGTTACTTCGGTTCTTAGCGCCAAAAGATGTATCAATGAAATTCGAAGCCATGGACTTGTGTAGCATGAACTGGTGCATGATACCGTGAGGTTTGCACGTCTTGGCTTTCCCATTGTTGCTTGGATCGACAGGACGAATGATATTCCTGTCGATTAGCTCATCCAATTTCTTATTGGCAATCTCTTGGTCACCATCAATGTATCCTTCAGCTAACCATCGGCTAGTAAGAGTTTTCCTGCTGACTGGGCGATCATTTGGGAATGCACTTGAGTATAGTAAGCAGGTCTTGAGAGAATTGCCAGGCAGACTGCTGTAATTACTCATAAGAACTTGCCCTAGTTTTGTGAAGTGACCATTCTTGTTCTCGTCCATACGAGAACATAGGTTCTGGGTCATTTCTTCACAGAGATCCCCTGTCAACTTGTGACCTTGCAAAGCTTTGGCAACACTAACAAGAGCGAGTGGGTGACCATCACATCTGTTCACGATTGCAGTTGAACCCCTCTCCAAGTCAGGTGAGCATCCATTGACAAAAACCTTCTTGTCTAGATAAGCCTTGGACTGTTCCGCACTAAGAGATCTCATACTGTAAACATAACCATCAGGCAAGCTGCAGGCATTAGCTACTGAGGTCACAGTCGTGGTCACTAGTATTCTGCTCTCTGTTTCATTTGGGAAGATGGGTTTTATTGCGTCCCAGATCTCCATCTTGATGTTATCAATTACAATTAAACACCTGTTAGCAAAATGGAAAAATGCAAAGTTAATATGCCGGTCATTTGGAATTGGCTTTGTAGTTAAGCAAGTCCCCTGTTTTGGTTTAAAAAGTCCCCTGTTTTGGTCCAAATTACCAAGCCAACTACTCAACATGAGGGTAACAGGAGAACAATAGAGCCGTTCAAGCATGGCTGCCTATTGGTGACTACGCCTACTGAATTCTTGAGAGGACAAGTATCTTTGTTATGCAAGCACTCTACTGGAAAAAATGAACCAAAAACTTGATTGGCTAAGTAGGTCTCATATTTGCAGGAAAATTCGTACTTACCATACTTTTTTTAGCTTTTACAATTTATTAGTTGTAGTACAACCAATTGAAAACTCTACAAATGTTTTTTTTTAGAAAAGGAGGATGACCCCCGGCCTCTGCATCTGGGCGATGCATACGGCCACTTTATTAATTATTAACACAAAACCTTACAAAGCCATACAACAGCAAGACTAAAGCCACCGTCTAAGCAACAATTGTCGCTACACCTATCCAATTGATGAAGGGGCGCAGATAGTCTGGGCCTAATACCAAATAGACATCGCAGCCAAACCTAAACATCTAAGACCTGAGGTCCCAACCAGGACGCCTGCCGGGTATGGGGCACCTATCAGTCCGGCGCACTCCTCAACCTATGAGGCCGCCGCAGCCACCTGCCACAAATCCATCTTCAGAGCTATACTGTTGTGTGTACCGTGCCAGGTCTCTCTGCCATCGACGCCACCACGACGCCCGACAGCGTCGTCCTCCTGCGCGAGTCCATCCTCCCACAGCGAACTCCGAATCTGCACTGCGCCACGCCGTCAAGATCCGTCGCCATCAGTGTGTAGGATGAAGAACCGCTCCACCAAAGAATCCGTCCTCTGGTCCCTCGATCACGTGTGTACCTCCAAAAATGACGCCCCCAAGGGAGGAACGACACCAGAGCGCCGCCGTCATCCAATCATCCGATCTAGGGTTTCCCCCGGAGGTAGCAGAGAGTGGCCTTGAACTTCTCCACGGCGATGCCTTCAAGAAGGGACGCAGATAGCGCCGCCATCGCCGGCCTTAGCAGAAGCCGAAGGCAAGTTTTCACCCAGATCAGTTCGAAGGAATCCAACTCTCGTGAACGGGCCACCATCACCACCAGCACCACCAGGCAGACCCTGAAGTACCGGCAGATCAGCGAGCCACCGGCACCACCGCATCCAGATCGCCGGCCACGCAGGGCCGCCGCCATCCCCCGCGCCGTCCGGGTCAGAGACGGAGCCGCCGACCGCGCACAGGGACCGCCGCCACCTGCACATGCCGGAGCGCCGCCGAGGTCCCAGCGCCCGCCACCGCTTGCCGACGCCAACCTCCGCCCGAGCACTGGCGCCACCGTGGAGCCATCAGATCGGGGAGGGAGACGTCGCGCGCCGACCACCCTCGCGGACCCCGCCGCACGCCCGAGCGCCGGCGCCACCGCGACGCCATCAGATCGGGAGGAGGAGGAGCCCGCGCCTCGCCGCCCCGCGCAGACCACGCCGCCGCCATCGCCGCAGCGCCACCAAAGGGGAGCCCCGCAGATCCGCCGGCGACCCGACCTGCCGCCGAGCCGAGCGCCACCGCGAGGGCCGGCCGTCCCGCACCGCCCAGGAGCCTCACGAGGAGGGAGGAAGCCCCGCCGCCGCCGACGCACGCGCGGGCTTTGCCCGGCGGCGTCCCCTGGCGACGGCGAGGGAGAAGGACGGCGAAGGAAGGGAGCGGCGGCGGCGATCTAGGGTTCCGCCCGGGCCGCTCGCGGGAGCGGCACGGGGGACTTGGCGCGGCAAAAAAAAAAACTCTACAAATGTTAAGAGTTGTCTATTTTTAGTAAATCCCTTTGCAGGTTATTTCGAAGTTAATTTCCAGGGAAACTCATTTGCGACCAATGCCGCCAGAAATAGCCCAATGACAGCGTCAATCACTACGATTGATGCGTTTGATATTAGATAGTCATTTTGCCAGTGAAAAACTGATACTTGTACACTTGCAAAACAATAGGTACTGTGCATGCCTAATCAGGAGCAAGATACAAACTGAATGTTAGAGTTGAGCTAATGTACTATACATTTTTAGGCGTACTGATTAGTTCATGAAACTACTTTTAACTAGCTGATGCATTGGTTTTTGATTTGAGGCGGATAGTTGATGCATTCAACTTATGATACCATAGCCAAAAGATTCTTAAATGTATAAGATTTGGCTAAACTGATGGGGAAACATCAGCAATACTGATGGGGAAATATCAGCAATACTGATGATACTCAAATTACTGGCACAGTATGAAAACTACAAATGCATAATTGACGGATACATGCGTATCTAGACAAATCTAAGACAAGTAATTTGGGACAGAGGGAGTATAATTGACAGATACAAATACCATAGCTGGGAACATTCGGATCGGCACTCACCTCTTTGTCCGGAGAAGAACACTGACATGCTGCTGGAGCTGTCGGAGTTTCAGTGGCACGGACTCCTGTGCTTCTTCTCCGAGAAGCCCCTCAAGTATGGCCCTCAAGAGCGCCTCCTTGGCAGCGACATCGTGTTTGTGCTTGGACGCCAGAGTCACCCAGGCACGGCAACAGAATTGCTCGGCGACTTGAGGGCAGTTGTACACTTCCCATGCCAGTGCCGTTTTGCCGGAGCCCCCAAATCCGACGACGGAGACCACCTTCAGCTTCCTGCGGCTAGCTTGGCCACCGCCGCCGCCGCCGCCATCAACTAAGGACTTGCAAAGCTCCTGCTTTGCTTCCTCGATGCCCACCGCAGGAGAAGCCCCGTAGGCGCCCGGATTCTCTGGGTCAAGGGGGTTGTCGTCCAGGTTCGATTCGGCTGCGGCGGAGCCAAAGTCTGCATTGTATCTGACCTTTCGCTCATGCGCCGCATCCAGCGCCCGCTTGAGTCTCGCGATCTCATGGCAGAACTTTCTTGGATCGCGGATCTGGAGCTCCCCCTCGCACGCGGCGCAGGGAAGGAACCGGTCCAGGCAGTCCTCGATGTTATGTGGCAGAGCACGGAACTCCTCCATGGATAGGATCTCCACCGCACTGGGCTGCCCCTTGTGCGAGATCTGAACCTCCATGGATCCGCAGATCATGGCGAGCTCTCGATGCAGGAAACCGATGTCGCCCTCCAGGTCCTTCAACTCCTTGTACCTCTTCTCTATGACTGTGAGCAGCTTCGACACCACGCTTTTCGTCACAGCGCTCACCACCGCCACCGCCACTTCCATGCCTACGCTCGCCGGTGATCCGCTCGCTCCTCCAAACTTGTGGTTTGGTGACTATGGCTCTGATTGTGGTGTGCTCACCAGGTTGCTGCAGTGGCCACACAGGCACACCAAGTAGAGCCAAACCACTTCCACCCACAAACCCTCCGTGAGAGATGACCGCACCTACTACTCAACTACTTCCTCTGTCCGAAAATACTTGCCCAATAAATGAATATATCTACATGTATTTTAATTCTAAATACATCTATTTATATCCATTTTAACGACAACATCTATTTATATCCATTTTGAGGACAAATATTTCCGGACGGAGAGAGTAGTTAAGTCTCCGGCCACCCTAAAAGCATGGGAGACAACAATCGGCTATAAAGAGTTTTCATGTTATGTATGGCCAAGTTAATAGACGGCATTTATAATATTATATTTTAATTAGCATAAAAGTCTGTATGTTGTAACGGGAGAAGTCAATACGAAACACCCCTTACCCAATAATCATGACTCAAGAACATAATAATCACACCTCATCAACATAATTTTTTCCCTATGATGTTTTGTGGAGGCATGCATGTGTGGTTATTGATGATTTCTTTTGTCTTTACTTGGATTTTGATGAGGTGTTCATTTGCAACATGTATTGGCCTCGATACAGAAAAAGACGGATGGTGCACTATTGACTAAGACTACATCATAAATAGAATTTTAAAAATATTAAATAGGTAAAATAATCATGACTCTAGACCCTAATAATCACACCTCATCAACATCAACTTTCTTTTTTCCCTGCTATGTTTCGCCGAGGCATGCATGCGTGGTTATTGATGATTTCTTTTGTCTTTAATTGGATTTTGATGAGGTGCTCATTTGCAGCACGTATCGGCCTTGATACGGAAAAAAGCGGATGGTGCACTATTGACTAAAACTACATCATAAATAGAATTTTAAAAATATTAAATAGGTAAACTAACACCGTATTCAGATTGTCACTAGTAGAAAACAGGGCTATGATCCAGGCCGGCTCAGCCCATTAGTCCCGGTTCAGTCTAGAACCGGGACCAATGTGGGCATTGGTCCCGGTTCGTGAGCCCAGGGGGCCGGCCGGGCCACGTGGGCCATTGGTCCCGGTTCGTCTGGACCTTTTGGTCCCGGTTGGTGGGACGAACCGGGACCAATGGGCCTCGCTCCTGGCCCATCACCATTGGTCCCGGTTGGTGGCTTGAACCGGGACCAAAGGCTTCCCTTTAGTCCCGGTTCATGTCATCAACCGGGACCAATGAGGTGCCTATATATACCGCCTCGCGCAAGAGCAGAGCACAGTGCTCTGTTTTTTCTGGCCGAGGGGGAGAGGGCTTTGTGGTGCTCTAGCTCACCTCCTATGCACATGAGGTGTTCGATGGAATGCCCGAGCCACACTACTTAAGCTTTCTCCTCTCGATGATGATGAACTTCTATTAATTTGGACACTTAATTATATATAATGCACGCAGATGAACCGGCAATGGATGTACGGTGACAGACACACCCGCGAGTACATTAAGGGCGTGCATGAGTTTCTCGATGCGGCTGAGGCAAACAAGCAGAATGGTTTTATGTGTTGTCCATGCACTGAATGTGGGAATACGAGGTCTTACTCTAACCGGAAAATCTTTCACTCCCACCTGCTTTACAAGGGTTTCATGCCACACTATAATGTTTGGACGAGGCACAGAGAAATAGGGGTTATGATGGAAGACGGCGAAGAAGAAGAGTACGATGACAACTATGTGCCCCCTGAATACGGTGATGCTGCAACGGGGGGAGCTGGTGAAGATCAAGAGGAACCAGACGATGTGCCCAATGATGCTGCCACGGGTGAAGCTGCTGAAGATCAAGAGGAACCAGACGATGTGCCCGATGATGATGATCTCCGCCGGGTCATTGTCGATGCAAGGACGCAATGCATTAGTCAAAAGGAGAAGCTGAAGTTCGATCGTATATTAGAGGATCACAAAAAAGGGTTATACCCCAATTGCGAAGATGGCAACACAAAGCTCGGTACCGTACTAGAATTGCTGCAATGGAAGGCAGAGAATGATGTGGCTGACAAAGGATTTGAGAAGCTACTGAAAATATTGAAGAAGAAGCTTCCAAAGGATAACGAATTGCCCGACAGTACATACGCAGCAAAGAAGGTCATATGCCCTCTAGGATTGGAGGTGGAGAAGATACATGCATGCCCTAATGACTGCATCATCTACCGCGGTGCATACAAGGATCTGAACGCATGCCCGGTATGCGGTGCGTTGCGGTATAAGATCAGACGAGATGACCCTGGTGATGTTGACGGCGAGCCCCTCAGGAAGAGGGTTCCTGCGAAGGTGATGTGGTATGCTCCTATAATACCACGGTTGAAACGTATGTTCAGAAACGAAGAGCATGCCAAGTTGATGTGATGGCACAGTGAGAACCGAAAGAAAGATGGGAAGTTGAGAGCACCCGCTGACGGGTCGCAGTGGAGAAAAATCGAGAGAAAGTACTGGGATGAGTTTGCAAAGGACCCAAGGAATGTATGGTTTGCTTTAAGCGCGGATGGCATTAATCCTTTCAGGGAGCAGAGCAGCAATCACAGCACCTGGCCCGTGACTCTATGTATGTATAACCTTCCTCCTTGGATGTGCATGAAGCGGAAGTTCATTATGATGCCAGTTCTCATCCAAGGCCCTAAGCAACCCGGCAACGAAATTGATGTGTACCTAAGGCCATTAGTTGAAGAACTTTTACAGCTGTGGAATGGAAACGGTGTACGTACGTGGGATGAGCACAGACAGGAGGAATTTAACCTTAAGGTGTTGCTGTTCGTGACCATCAACGATTGGCCCGCTCTCAGTAACCTTTCAGGACAGACAAACAAAGGATACCACGCATGCACGCACTGTTTAGATGACACTGAAAGTATATACCTGGACAAATGCAGGAAGAATGTGTACCTGGGCCATCGTCGATTTCTTCCGACCAACCATCAATGTCGAAAGAAAGGCAAGCATTTCAAAGGCGAGGCAGATCACCGGAAGAAGCCGGCCATGCGCACCGGTGATCACGTGCTTGCTATGGTCAATGATTTACACTACGTAATCTTTGGAAAGGGTCCCGGTGGACTAGCTGTTCCGAATGACGCTGAGGGACACGCACCCATGTGGAAGAAGAAATCTATATTTTGGGACCTACCCTACTGGAAAGACCTAGAGGTCCGCTCCTCAATCGACGTGATGCACGTGACGAAGAACCTTTGCGTGAACCTGCTAGGCTTCTTGGGCGTGTATGGGAAGACAAAAGATACACCTGAGGCACGAGAGGACCTGCAACGTTTGCACGAAAAAGACGGCATGTCTCCGAAGCAGTATAAAGGTCCTGCCAGCTACGCTCTTACGAAAGAAGAGAAAGAAATCTTCTTTGAATGCCTGCTCAGTATGAAGGTCACGACTGGCTTCTCATCGAATATAAAGGGAATAATAAATATGCCAGAGAAAAAGTTTCAGAACCTAAAGTCTCATGACTGCCATGTGATTATGATGCAACTGCTTCCGGTTGCATTGAGGGGGCTTCTATCGGAAACGTCCGATTAGCCATTGTGAAGCTATGTGCATTCCTCAATGCAATCTCTCAGAAGGTGATCGATCCAGAAATCGTACCAAGGCTAAGGAGTGATGTGGCGCAATGTCTTGTCAGTTTCGAGCTGGTGTTCCCACCATCCTTCTTCAATATCATGACGCACGTCCTAGTTCATCTAGTCGACGAGATTGTCATCCTGGGGCCCGTATTTCTACACAATATGTTCCCCTCTGAGAGGTTCATGGGAGTCCTAAAGAAATATGTCCGTAACCGCGCTAGGCCAGAAGGAAGCATCTCCATGGGCCATCAAACAGAGGATGTTATCAGGTTTTGTGTTGACTTCATTCCTGGCCTTAACAAGATAGGTCTCCCTAAATCGTGGTATGAGGGGAGACTGACTGGAAAAGGCACTCTTGGAAGAGACTCGATAATATGCAGGGACGGATATTCTTGGTCTCAAGCACACTACACAGTTCTATAGAACTCTACCTTGGTGACCCCGTATGTCGATGAACACAAGAACAGTCTGCGCTCCAAACACCCGGAGCAGTGCGACGACTGGATTACATGTGAACACATCAGGACTTTCAGCAGTTGGTTGGAAACACATCTCAGAGGTGACAACACTGTTTGTGATGAGTTGTAGTTGTTGTCCAGGGGACCATCTTTGACTGTATTGACTTACAAAGGATACGAGATAAATGGGAATACATTTTACACGATCGCCCAAGATCAAAAGAGCAACAACCAAAACAGCGGTGTCCGCTTTGATGCAGCAACCGAGAGCGGAAAGGACACATATTATGGTTACATAGTGGACATATGGGAACTTGACTACGGACATGATTTTAAGGTCCCTTTGTTTAAGTGCAAATGGGTCAATCTGTCAGGAGGCGGGGTACAGGTAGACCCACAGTACGGAATGACAACAGTGGATCTGAAAAATCTTGGGTACACTGACGAACCGTTCGTCCTAGCCAATGATGTGGCACAAGTTATCTATGTGAAGGACATGTCTACCAAACCGAGAAAAAGAAAAGATAAGGAAGCGAATACATCATACGATGAGCCAAAGCGCCACATAGTTCTTTTAGGAAAAAGGGACATCCTGGGAGTGGACGGCAAGACAGACATGTCTGAAGATTATGAAAAGTTTCATGAAATTCCTCCCTTCAATGTCAAGGCTGACCCAAGCATCCTGATAAACAATGAAGATTATCCATGGTTACGGCGCAATAAGCAAATGACACAAGCGAAGAAAAAGTGAAGACTTTCTCCCGCAACTATTATGATGATACCATGCCAAATTTGTAACAGACGAACATGCTAACATTGTCCGTTTTGTACATGCACATGCTATGTGGGTGAAATTATGATACCATCCCAACTTTCAACTTTTTCAGAGTTCATTTGAAATGCTTTCATGTCTTATGGTTCGAAACTTTGATACTTCGAAAGTGATTGTCCATTTTGTACACGAAGTGCATCACGTTTTTGTCGTAACCCTCTCTACTTTTTGGAACATGCTATGTGGGTGAAATGATGATACCATGCCAACTTTCAACCTTTTCAGATTCATTTTGAAATGCTTTCCAATTTCAGAGTCATTTAGCTCAAAGAATGAATTAATAGCAAACAGAATGAACTACAAAACTTTTATGAAAATAAAAACAATCAATTAAAATATTATGTTATGATCAACTAAAATAAAACTATAATATTCTTCAATAGCAAAAAGAATATAATTTTTGTGACCTAAAATCAAACTATAAGTATTTAATTGTAAGTATAAATAAAAAATAAATAGCAAAGAAGAAAAAAAATTCTATTTTTATAGTAAAGTTATTCATAAACTAGTGATTCACACAAATTTTTAAAAATTCAAATTTAAAATATTCAAAATTTAAAACTAATGGCTCTAACAGAAAGTTTATAATTTTTGTGACCTAAAATCAAAAAGAAATCACTAAAAAACTATAATTATTTAGTTGTAACTATAAATAAAAAATAAATAGAAAAAAAATTCTATTTTTATAGTAAAGTTATTCATAAACTAGTGATTCACACAAATTTTTAAAAATTCAAATTTAAACTATTCAAAATTTAAAACTAATGGCACTAACAGAAAGTTTATAATTTTTGTGACCTAAAAGCAAAAAGAAATCACTAAAAAACTGTAAGTATTTAGTTGTAAGTAGAAATAAAAAATAAATAGAAAAAAAATTCTATTTTTATAGTAAAGTTATTCATAAACTAGTGATTCACACAAATTTTTAAAAATTCAAATTTAAACTATTCAAAATTTAAAACTAATGGCACTAACAGAAAGTTTATAATTTTTGTGACCTAAAAGCAAAAATAAATCACTAAAAAACTGTAAGTATTTAGTTGTAACTAGAAATAAAAAAATAAAAAACCAAAAAATGTAGAAATAAAAAAGAAAAATCCAAAAAAATGCCTCCTACTGGGCCTCCACGGCCTGAATACGACTAGAAACCCTACATGGGCTAGGATTCAGGCCCGCAGAAGGCCCAATAGGCCCACAGGCAGTAGCAAGTTTAGGCCCGAAAGCCTGCATTAGAGAGGAGCTCGAATGGGGAGGCACACCAGCGCTTATAAACCAGTGCCGGCGCCCTTCAGCTAGCGATGTGGGACTAAACTTTTGGGCGCGGGGCAGCACAAGGCCATTGGTCCCGGTTGGTGGCACCAACCGGGACTAAAGGGGGCATTGGTCCCGGTTCGTGGCACCAACC